>NC_059129.1:1807500-2107500 GCF_020740605.2 Lemur catta
ACAGACTGAAATTAGCACCCAGCGAACATATGCTACCCAAGGAACAAGAATTGCACCGACTCACGGAGAAAATCAAAACTCCTGAGGGCATGTAGGAAAAGATTTTCACATGTGGAAAGAAACTCCTTTTTGGAGAAGTCTTATTATTTTTTTTTTTTTTTGAGACAAGGTCTTACTGTGTTGCCCAGGCTGGAGTGCAGTGGCATCATCATAGCTCCCTGTAACCTTGAACTCCTGGGGTCTGGCGATCTTCCTGCCTCAGCCTCCTGAGTAGCTGGGACTCACAGGTGCATACCAACATGCCTGGCTAATTTTCCTAAGTTTTGTAAGAAATGTTCCTATTTTTTGCTCTTGCTCAGGCTGGTCTCAAACTCCTGACCTCAAGCGATCTTCCCGCCTTGGCCTCCCAGAGTGCTAGGATTACAGGGGTGAGCCACTGCACTAGGCTGAGAAGTCTGAGTATCTTAAAGAAGCTAATTCACCAGGTTGAGCTGTCCATCCAATGCAATCTCAACAGGTTTGTTTCACTTGTTTGTCAGGGGATGGGGGGCATGGAGACTTGAAGTGTATCTGAAAAAACGAGGAGGATGGCCCCAGGCCCCAGGCTGACCCGAGGGCACCGGGGCTCAGGCCTCGAGAGCCCTTGCAAGGGGTAAGGGCCATGCCCCCTGCCTGGGTGGACAGTGCACTTGGGCCCCGCCGTGCCACGCTGAGGCCGCAAGTGCTGGCCATGAGGAAGCCTGACCACTGTGGGGGACGGAGTGAGGAAGGTGGACGCAGCCCCTCGTGCTGGGCCCAGGTGGAGGCGTGGGGAGTATCGAGCTGCCCAGGAGCCACTCACCAGCGTCTGCCTCCTCCGGAAGGCACAGAGGAAGGTCCTTAGTCTCCACAGCAGGTTGGTCTCGATGAGGAAGAGCAGGGTGAGGTAGGCACACCCTGAGGCAGCCATGGAGGCCACGAACCTGCCGACCCCCGGGGCCCTCCAGGCGTAGAAGTTCTCCTGGTACTCGATGTCTGTGCAGGCCAAGGAGACATGCTGAGCCTACGGCCTGGGACAGCCTCCCCGGCCCGGTTCCCAGCAGCATGAGGTGCCTGTGCCCAGCCCCTCCGTGAGGCGCCACGTTCCTCCTGCCCCAAGTGCACCCTGTGTCTGTCACCCCATGTGGGAGCCTGAAGTACTTCCCCTTCCTCTTGGGGATTTTGCCGGGCAAGGTGACCCCATGCGCCCTCATGTCCTCACACACCCGCTTCACTGAGCTGGGGACTGTGCTGAGATATAAAAACTGACTTAGGGCAGTTTAGGGAGGCAACAGGCACATGACAAGCAGTCACAAATGCTGTCGTACAAGTGACGACACGGCAGGAGCCAGGCAGAGAGCCTGGGCCTGCCCAAGAGGTGCGTGCAGGGCCCTGCAGAGGGGCCCCACGCTGCCTGCAGATGCGGGAGGGAGACTGTTCCAGGCACAGAAGGGGTGCGTGGTGGGCTGAGGGTGGCCCCAAAGGACAGGTCCAAGTGCTATCTCCCAAACCTGAGAGTGTGACCTTGCTGAGACTAATGTCTCTGGAGATGTAATCAGGTAAGGATCTCGAGGTGAGGTACAGGATTTAGGGCGGCTCTAAAGCTAATGATAGTGTCCTTATAAGAGAAAGGCAGCAGGAGACTGAGTCTAGGGCAGGAGCCGGGCGGCTGGCATGGGGTGGTGAGGTGGATGCGGATGGAGGGTGAGCGCCAGGCCGCTCAGAACACGGGGAGGCCCCTGAGCGTGGGAGTCCCTCTGCAGTGACAGTTAACTGACTGGCCCTCCAAGGACGCAGGACACTCACTGTACTTCTTGCAGTAGTGGGCAGCGACCTCAGAGGAGGTGCAGTACCTCCGTGTCTCATAGTTCTCATAGAAGCTGCTGACCGCCATCCCCAGACAGTGGTTGGGCAGCACCAGGAACACATGGTCCAGGGTTCTGGAAAGTTCTTCTAATTTTACTGCTGTAGTGAGGAGGTACAGACCAGTTAGCACTGGAGGGCACACCACACCTGCCCCCAGGGCAGATCTAGTCTGGGAAGGGCAGGTCCCCAGGTGTCCCCACAGATCAGGCACCTCCATGGACAGGGCCCTGTCCCTGCTGTGCCAAATGAGGTGGCACCTCCCAGGGCCGCCCCTGCCAGCTCTGCCGAAGCTGCCCAGGAAGGGATGCCGCAGACACCCACCCACCATGGCTGGCTGAGCAGGCTGCCTTGGGCAGAGCGGCTGGGTACCTGGTGCCTGAGCCCCACCTCTGCCCGGGGTCAGTGCCGCCCCTGTGTGGCCAGTGCAGCCCCCAGGGTGGCCACTGGGGTAGGGGACTCTGTGCCCCCACCTGGGATGCGCATGATGGTGACCATGAGGAAGGTGGCAATGCCCGACAGTATGTTGAATATGGTCAGCCTCGTGTAGGCAGTGGCTGCCCCCGAGAAGAAGAAATTCATCAGGTACATGAGGGGGATGATGGCCCAGCCATACAGCAGGAGCAGCAGCAGCGTGTCGGCCATGTGGCCGTCCCGCGTGAAGGCGCGCACGTCAAAGGCTTTGAACACCACCTGTGGCAGCACAGACAAGGCGGCTCAGTGAGTAGGCAGAGCAGCAGGCACTTCCCGGGGCAGGGCAGGGACAGACAGGAGCACTTTTGACAGATCAGCCAGCCCAGGCCGATGGCCCCACGGCCATGTCTGGCCCCGAGGTGGCTTTCAGCCCTGGGATCCCTCTGACCAGCAGCTCCCCTTCTCCCTGTGCTGCTGCAGCCGTCCCGGGCATTAGCTCGGCCCTGCACACCCAAGAGGGGCAGAGGCTGGGGGCATCTCCAGCTACCCTCCTGGCACCCAGGCTGGCTCTGATCCTGCAGGGCCCCTGAGGCAAGCCCACTGTGGTCTGCAGGAAGGACCCAGTGACACCAGCACTCACCAGCAGTAGCAGACTGGGGACGAGGAAGGAGATGAGGTCCCACAGCAGAGCGGAGAGCCAGAAAGTAGCCACACGGACTCCGCTCACAAGCTGCACGTGCTTGGCCTGCACGGTCCTCTCGCTGACCGCCAGGATGGAAAACGTGCTGGCCAAGAAGGCCATGGCAAAGAGCAAGTTGAGGGCGATGTCAAAGCCCTTCCGGCCCCTGTGGGGACAGGGCAGGTCAGGGCAGAGCACAGCACGTCCAGGAGGCGGAAAGAGCAGGTCCTCCGTCACTGCTGTCCAGAGCGTGGGGCATGGCTGCCAGACCTCTAAAGGGGGTTGTGGGGGAAGGCTAGAGCCAGGGGGCCTCGGCACCAGGAAGACCCCTGCCCCAAGAACGGCTCCTCCTCAGGACTTTCTCTCCCGACTGGTGGCAGCGTGGCTCTGCTCCGAGCCACTGTCCCCACATGTACTCGGGGGACAGTACCACTTCCCCTGTGCCTTTCCCATTTCTCCTGGGGAACACTCTGCCTTGCTCTCTTCACATTGCCCCAGATGAGACCCCGCAGTCAGATGCTTGGATCACTGCAGTAGCTAAACTCTCCCTCCGAGTGCACTGGACTCTACATTTGGTTGCCAGCAACACCTTCCAGAAACAGGCTCTGGCAGCATTATTCTTTTGCTTTAAAACCTCCTGACAGTTTCAACAAATGGTGCTGGGACAATGGAGTATTATCTGACAAAAAAAAAAAAGAAGGAAGAATAACACTACAACACGGGTGGACCTTGAGGAGAGGCCTGGTGCGAAGGGCACGTGTTACTGACGTAAAATGTCCCGGACGGGCAGATCCTTAGAGGCAAAGCAGATCAGCAGCTGCTGGGGGTGGGAGTTGGGAGAATGGGGGGAGTGGCTGCTACCAGGTGTGGGTGTCTTTTTGGGCTGATGAAAGCATTCTGTACAATTATGTTGTGGCGATAGTTCCACAACTCTGTGAATACATCAGCAGGTGTTAAATTGTGGACTATAAACGGGTAAATTGTGTGGTGAGGGAATTGTATCCGTTAAAACAAAAAATCCCTCTGCCCAGTCCACTGTCACCATAAAAAGCCTGAGCCTCTCAGCCCGACCTCCCAGTCCTGAGCCCACCAGGCCGCTGACCACCTGCCCAGTTTGGAGGCCCCTGTGGGCTCTGGCTCCTTCGTGAGTCCCCCAAGGGTCTCGAAGGGGAAGCCTCTCCCACACCCCATGTGATGCCCTGCAGTCTGCCACAGGCCCAGAGATGAGGCCGTTGACTTTCTGCTCTGGGGCAGGGATGGAGCCAGCAGAAGGGGACACAGATGTCACAAGGCCCAGGCATAGCCTGGAAAGGGGTGGAGATGAAATGGCTTTCCAGTAGAGACTGCTTCGAAATTAATGGAATCTTTGGCTTCCTCTGGGTGGGTCCCAGAGTCCCAGAGCTCTGTGTCCGGGGTGAGGGACAGCCCTGCCCACACGATGGCATGATAAGGCTCCCAATGTGTGGCCACTGAGGGACAGGGACACTGATTCTCACTGAGTTCTGCTGTCCTCCCCCTCCCTCTTCCGGCTTACGTACACAGCAGGTGCTGTGGGGGGCACGGCCACACTGGCTGCCCCACCAGAGAGGGCAGTCCTGGTGAGCATGGTGACCAGCAGGGGTGGGCATGGGTTTGGGAGGAGAAGGCAAAGCTGCCCTCCGAGCCCTCAGACATCCCTGTGAGGACCATGTGGCTCAGGACAGGCCTCTGCACCTGTCACAGGGAAGAGCAAGTAGGGATGGCTGAGGAGGGGGCAGGGTCCCCAGCAGCTTTGGGAGGGCGGGAACGATGCTCTATCTGCCCACAGCCCTCGGCAATGCCCACGGTGGCCGGTCCTCGGGAGGGCCTGGTGGGCAGGGCGGGCAGTGAACGACATACTCATTGAACTGGTCCTTGGCAGCCTGCAGGGCGCTCCGGGGCTGTGGGTAGTTGGAGACAACGATGGAGGCCTGAGGGCCACACAGCAGCTTGAAGAGAAGGTTGTCCACGATGGCCAGGGCGGTGGCTGGGGAGTGGTATGCCTGGTTGTTGAACAGGGCGGTGACGACCGTCCGTTCTCCCACATCTCTGAAGGACACCGCCACAAGGCACCGCTCGTTAAAGCCGCCCCCTTCCACCGAGGCCCTGAAAATCAGGAACTCCTCCAGGTCACCTGGGGAGCAATGGCAGAGTCAGGGGACACAGGAGATGGCAGATGGAGGTGCCGCCGCTGTCTCAGCACGGCCCAGCAGGGACTCTGGCCTGCACGGGGGCCTGCCCGTCCAGCGGCACCCAGCACCGTGCCGCATGCCCCGAGCTGCCCGTGCGGCCAGCCTCTTCCTAAGAAGAACCCAGTTTCTGTTGAGAGTTTGTCCAGAGTGCCAAGCCTCAAAGCTGCTGGTCAGGGAGTGGGAGGGAGAAGTAAGGTGAAAAAACCTTCCAGCACGTTCCATCTAACCAGAGCACAGTCCCTGTTCTAAGCCTGGGGCAATATCCAGCTATGACCGTCAGAGGCTCGAGATAGTCATGTCAAGATGCTGGAGGAAAACACCACGTCACACGGAGGCACAGTGTGACCGGCCTAGTAAACAAAGGAAAGGCCACTGAACTCTTGCACTTCGCTTACGAATGGTCCTGACAGAGGCAGCTTCAGGACACGGTGTGGCCCTAGTGACGTGCCCGAGTCTGCAGCCTCCCTGGGGCAAGTCCTCTGACTCGGTGGCACGATCTGCCTCTCGGGGGGCATCTGGCAACATCAGGGTGCATGTGTGATTGTCACGATGGACAGCGCCAGGGGTGCTGGTGAGCATCCTTCAGTGCCCAGCCAGGAACCACCCAGCCCAGAAGCCAACGGTGCCACAGGCACGAGGCGACTCTGGCTGCCCACTGGGCCCTGACCCGGGACGCCCTTACCCAGCACCTCGCGTGGCTCCTGCCCCTCCGCCTGCAGCATGTCCTTCAAGTGCTCCGACAGCTGCTGATCCAGCCGGGAGGTCCCAGAAATTGAGAAGGGCACGACGGTTCTGCCATATGCGCCCAAGGTCAGCTTCAGGATGGGGTCGTCGAAGATCTCAGAGGAGTAGTTGATGGCCAGGAGGGCCAGGGTGACACAGGTCACTGGGACCAGGACCTGGGCCGCCACCATCTTCCACTCCCGCCAGCTGTATGCGGCCTTCTTCAGGAACATGGCCCAGAACTGCTGGCAGTGCAGGGCAAGCTGCGGCAGAGGGGACTCAGGTGACGCTGGCATCGCTTGGGACCACACTAAGAGCCTCCTGGGGCTTCTTGCAGGGGCCATGCGAGGAGCTCAGTAACTGACACAGAGAGCATGGCTGTCCACATCCCTGCAGGTCCCAACGTGGGTCTGCACACCAACCACGGGGGCTCTGCACAGCCGTGGAGGTGGGGCAGACACTGTTTGACTGTCGCAGGACATTTGGGACCAGTCGTGATCCCCTGCCTTCCCCTGCCCTGTGGAGACGCACCGTGCAGGAGGGCCCTGGCCCTGCTCACGCGTGAGCAGACGGACAAACCTCCCCACTGCTCCCCAGACTGATGGCCCAATTTCCCAGCATCATCCCTCACGGCCCGCTAAATGCAGGGAGCACCTGGGCTTCGGGGTCAGGCTGACCAGGGACTGGACCCTCGCTCTGTCATATGCTGGCCATTCCACTTTGGCCCAGGCCTCAGTTTCCCATCTGTAAAATGGGACTAGTATGCTAAGCCTTGTTAGCACTGAGCTGGATAAAAGGCAAGCTCTTGATAAAGTACTGTGCCTGAGTTGGAACGCTGAGAAATTTCTATCACTCCATTAAAACACTTCCTGTTTCCCTTCTCCCTGCCAACCCACGAGCTGTAACCTGCCCTGTGCCCAATGCACTGACCCTCCCGAGGCCCGTGTCTGTCCTCATGGGCTCTCTGCGTCAGCTAACACGAGGGGCTCAGGCACCACCGACCTTCCCATGCCGCCCGCCCGGAGCACTCACCCCCGTGTTGAGCTTGACGGCGGCGCGCTCCTGCTCCATGAGGGCGCCGATGCCGTCGGTTGGGTCCATGGCCCCGCACAGGCTGCTGTCCACTGCCCAGTCGCTCGCCCGCCTCTCGTGCTGGTACTGCAGGGCAGGGAGCTGGATGGCCTGCATGTCCATGCTGGTGTCCACCAGCTTCCCAACCCTGTGCGGACACAGGCACCACTCACACACTGTGCTCCCGGGCTGGGGGCAAAGCTGTCTCCCGAGCAGCCGCGGGGAGAGGCAGGGAGAGGGCTGTTACCAGAGGCGCTGAAGCAGAGCAACCCCAGCAATTGTTCTGCTTGTTCATCCATTCACTCACTCATCAGCAGTTATCTCCGGAGCAGCATCTGTCCTCGGCCAAGCAAGGCCCAGGGCAGAGGGACAAGCTGATGGGGCCCCTGCCCAGGGAAACTGTCCAGACAGTCAGCATTCATGACCAGGGCTTTTGAGAGGGACAGAAGGTGGGCAGGGCACAGTGGTGGCCCTGGGGAGGGTACAGCCAGCCCGACGGCAGGAAGGTGCAGGTCGGGGTGCTTGCTAGCAGGGTGAGGCTGGAAGGCAGATGACATGCACCAGCGGGGATAACCCTGGAATACGCAGGCCAGGGACAGGCGTGGAGGGACGGCAGGGGCGGGCTGGCAAGACTCGCAGCAGGTGCCTGGTGTTGGGCTGTGCTGGGTTGAGCTGGAGCCCATGAGCCACCGGATCTGCTTCAGAGACCCTCAGGGTTGGCGCTTTCAGGGGCACGTCCCTGTCATGCTCTGATTGTAAACGCTGCTAAATTTCCTATGTTGGTTACAGACACAGGTACCCCCGAGGATGACGTAAACCTAAGAAAAGCTGGGCAAGCCTCCACGCTGCCCTGACGCCTGGTGCTGGGCGGCGGTTCCACGCTCCCGTGCGGGCTGCAGTTTCCTGTGTGCACCAGCGTTAGCAACTGTCACATCTGACGGGCGCTCTGCCAGCACCACTGCCCTGCCCACCCAGGCTGCTCCTCCACCTTCACACGGGCGCGTCAGCTCAGAACCAAGGTGACCGCTTTATCGCTGCACTTTAAAAGAGTCTTCCGCAGCCCGAGCCCTAGGCCGACGGAGACGCAGGTCTACTGACCGAAGGAAGACCTCCTCCATGGTGGTGACAGAGGCCCCGAAGCTGGCAATGCCCAGCTCCTTCTGCTTCTTCTCCAGCTTCGCAAAAAGACTTTCAAACCTGAAAAAAATGACCCAGAGTGACAAGTTGCTTCTCAGTGACTTTCTAGATAATTTGTTCCTAAATAATCACCTCCCTGTAGAATGGGACAGGGGCCACAGGAGGTTAACTCTTTGAAATGCCACTTAAAAAAATAATAAAAGCTAGGTTCATATGGTTTCATTTCCTGGTTTTTTCCTTTCCTTTTCTTTTTTAAAGACTTTGGTTTTGTAGAGAAGTTTTTAGGTTCACAGCAAAATTGAGAGGAGGGGACTGAGATTTCCCATGTACCGCCTGCCCTACCTGGTTTCTTTCTCACAGAACATCTTGTGAGCACTTTGGCCTGTTAGATGTTCTTTGAGAGCAAACACATACATGAAATTACAAAAAAAAAAACAAAAAACAAAAGAAACTGGCAAGTCGGCCAGGCACAGTGGCTCATGCCTGTAATCCCAGCATTTTGGGAGGCTGAGGTGAAATGATCACTTGAGCCCAGCAGTTTGAGACCAGCCTGGAGAACATAGTGAGACTCCATCTCTACAAAAAATTTTAGAAAATCAGCCAGGCGTGGTAGCACCTGTAGTCCCAGGTACACGGGAGGCTGAGGCAGGAGGACCACTTGAGCCCAGGAGTTTGAGGCTGCAGTGAGCTGTGATGATGCTACTGCATTCCAGTCTGGGTGACAAAGGAAGACCCTGTCTCTAAAATAAAAAAAAAAAAAAAAGGAAGAAACTGGCAAGTATTTATTTGATTGCAGGATAGGAAAACACTTTCTTAGAATATCAGTAATGGAAGAAATCACAAGAGAGAGGATATGATGCATTAAATGTACAATCTGTGTAGAAAAACAATCCCACAGAATCAAACTGGAGAAAGTCACAACAAAAATGATTGATATTAACATACAAAACTGAACCATAAACGAGCAAAAGACGGTTCTGCCCGTGGACGAGACAG
Source organism: Lemur catta (assembly GCF_020740605.2). Classification (NCBI taxonomy): domain Eukaryota; kingdom Metazoa; phylum Chordata; class Mammalia; order Primates; family Lemuridae; genus Lemur; species Lemur catta. The sequence goes on from NC_059129.1 coordinate 1,816,612, forward strand.
CGAGGAGGCCAGGGCCCACACTCGAGCTCTCTGACCGAGACCCACAGATTCTCAGCTGCACGAGGACTACTGGGTGTCAGGAGGGAGAGCGGGAATGGCACGCGGGTGCTGGGTGCCCCTTTGATTCAGGTCCCTTATGCTCTTCTTTGCCAGGAGGCCTGGCCCACAGCACCCAACCACACAGAGTCACCGTGGCTGTCCCCGGGCCCAGGGCTGAGAGATACCCACTGACCCAGCCAGGGAGGGGCAGGGAAGGTGACTCTGAGCATTGAGCCCATGGGGGTACCTTCTTGGATTTGCACCTGTGCGTGCTCCCTGTGGGAGGCGTACCTGTGCGTGCTCTCCTTGGGAAGAATAAAGGATAGCTCGGCCCCGGCACTGCTTTCCAGCGTGGCGTTGGGCACGTGGTGGTAGACCAGCTGGGAGACGCCTTCGGGGTTGCAGTGTGGCTCCTTCACCAGTGTCATGTGGTAGCCTGCACCTGGAACACGGGGCTGAGCGTGAGCCCCTTGGGCTGTTCCCCAACTTCGCCTCCTGCCCACACTGGAGTCTCTGGGGCTCAGGCTGGGCAGGCTCACGGGAAAGGGTCTGGAAGGCCAGGGTGGGAAGCAGAATGGATGAATCTCAGAGCTCCTTAGCGCCCTCCCGAGGGCCTCGCCTGTCACTCCCTAGCTAGGGAGAGATGTTGGGGCCTTGGGGTGCTGAGCACAGGCAGCGGCACCTGCTCGAAGGCAGAGTCTTCTCCTAGCTGTGCAGCTGCCGGGGGAGGAGGGCAGCGCAATAATAACCCCAGTGTTCGAGGGTCTCTGTACTGTGGGACGATACTGACAGGTATCAGGTGACGATCACAGGGAGGGAGACCATCTGCGGGACTGGAGTGCAAGTGGCACAGCCACACTGCACAGCACTTTCACTGCAAAGCACTTTCGGGCACGTTGCCTCACCTCCTTCCCAATGTCACTTTGCGGGAAATGGCATTTCCATGTCCACTTGTAAGACAAGGACACTGGGCCCAGGACGAGCCATGGCTTGGCCACCTGGGCAGCCAGGCAGGAATCAGCAGGTGAGACACCCAGAGGCCGTGGCAGGGACCACACCTTGTCACCCCAAGACTTGTTCTCCCCTCTTTCTTGGTGCTGAGCCCCTGTGTTTTTGCTGGGCACATGGCCACCCAGGGTGAAGGCTGCCCCTCCAGGCTTCCCTCGCCTGCTGCTGACCATGTTGGGTCACCACCCAGTCCCGGGGGCCGTGTACGCTGGCCCCAGGACACCAGGAGAGTGGGACTTGCACTCCAGGGTGTTCTAAGGGGAGGAGCACTCCTGTGTCTTTGCTCCACCTCCCCTGGAATGTGGGCGGGGCAGGCACGCCAGCACCAGGTGGGGCCAGCAGGTGGCCCTGAGAAGGCGCACTCACAGAGCAGAGCTGCTCTCACTTGGGAGCCACCTCAGCCAGCGTGCCTGGCCTCTGCAAAGGCACCATCGTTCCTGGTAGCCCTGGGGCTCGGCCTCTGCTCTTTTGGTCGTGGCTAAACCAAATCCTAACCAAATCAGCACTTTCTGCTCCACACTGTCCTCTCCACCCTCACAGGCCTCTCCGTCTGGGGGCTGCATCCCACCCACAGCAGCAGAGCAGGAGTCCAGAGGAGGCCTCTCCCTGCCTGAGCTCGGGTCCTTCGTGAAGGCAACGGTGGGCAGTTCCTTCAGCACAGCGGGCCAGGGACGCGGACCCCATCGCGGGATGGAGGCTGGACTGCCGCCCGCTCCCCTCCGCTCACCATATTTCTGCTTGAGGAACAGTGACGACCCACAGCACTGCAGCTCCCCCTTGGCCATGATGGCGATGCGGTCCCCCAGCAGGTCGGCCTCGTCCATGAAGTGGGTGGTCAGCAGGATGGTACGGTCACTTTTCTGCTGCTGAAGAAGGTCCCAGATGGCCCTCCTGGAGACGGCATCCATGCCTGAGGTGGGCTCGTCCAGCATCAACACCTGGAGGGCAGAGGCACAGCCTCGTGACGACGGCAGAGCCACGTCCCAGGCCCACCTCAGACTGGCTGTCCATGGTGTCCAGGGCTGAGGTGCCCGGGCCGTGGTCAAAGGGCCAGCGGCCGGCCCAGGCCGAGCGGGAGCCAGAGCCCATTGCCTCTGGGCCCCGCTGAGCCGGGTACCTTGGAGCCTGCTATGAGGGCGATGCCGATGGAGAGCCTGCGCTTCATGCCCCCGCTCAGGAACCGGCTCCGGGAGTCCCACTTGTCCTCCAGACTGAGGATGTGCAGCATCTGCTTCACTTCCTCAGGGCACTTCTGGCGCGATAAGCCTTTCAGCTGGAACAACAGGGGACCAGGGAGATGGGACAGGGCTCCTGACGGGAGGCCGACCCCAAGCGGTGAGCTCCCGGCCCCAGAGAAGCTTCCCATGGTGCTGCTGGACTCGGAGCTTTGGTTTCTGCCCCCAGCTCCCAGGAACGGCTCCTCAGAATGCATTCAGGGGCTTGGGCAGCCTCAGAAACCCAAGTGGGTCAGTGGAACAGCCACCACTGGCACGTCCCCATCACCCCGACGCACCTGAGCGTAGAAGTAAAGATGTTCTGCGACCGTGAGGTTGTCAAACAGGACGTCGTGCTGGGGGCACAGACCCAAGCTCTTCCGGATCTGGACCATGTCTTGGGAAATTTCATACCCACTGATGTACGCCTGTCCGCTGGTAGGGGGAAACAGACCTGGGGCGGAGCAGGAGACCCCCAAATTCAGGATGAAAATCTTACTCATCAGCATGAAGTGTTAATGACCCCCTCCCCTTAGTACCACGGTTCCTGTTTCACCCAGGAGCCTGCCCATGAGGGAGGAAGTCCCAGGATCCCTGCTCCCCACCACAGTGGGCCGTGCTGGGCCTGAGTTGGGCCAGCGGGAGACAGAAGAGGGACGGGATGGCCCTGCTGCCAGGATGCACAAGCTCGTCAGGGATGAGAAACACATGCACACGCTTGCACATATGAGTCACTGGCACTCCCAAAGCTCCCGCCCCAGGTCCCAGCCTGTGCTACTGCCAGATGTCCCTGTGCTCAGGGGAGACAAAGTACAACACCAGAGTCGGTGTGATGCCCCAGGAGTGCAGGGTTGGGACAACAGACTCAACACTGCCGCACCTGCCCTGTGTGGCCGGAGAGTCGGCCTCATTTGTTTCTACTGATCCCGCCAAGCTTGGGCACTCACGGACGAGGCAGTGAGGAGAGCAGGGGTTGCTCAAGGGCTGCCTGCGTGGGGCCCTGGGGCTGAGGCCCTGCCGGGGGTAAGGGCATCTCACTCCTTGAACTGGTGCTGGGGGGCTGCCAGCTGCAGGTGGGCATGGAGCTGCCCTGCCCTCACCTGTGAGCATGGACAGGGTGGTGGTCTTCCCAGCACCGTTGTGGCCCAGCAGGACAGTTATCTGCCCCTCGTACAGGTTCAGGTTCAGGTCCCGGACAGCCGCCTTGTCCTTATTCCCCACTCTGAACACCTGCAGGAAAGGCAGAGGGCTGCCCTGGATGTCCTTGGGCTTCCTGATTGCCTGCCCGGCCATCGCAGGAGACCCGGCCCAGTGCTGCCTATGGACACGCGAGAGGAGTGACATTTGGGCAGAGGGAGCTCCCTGCTGCTCCCCTCCAGTCTCCCCCCACCCTGACATGTCCCATGACACCCTTAGTGTCTCTGGAGGATCACAAGGCCCGTGAGGCCGAGGCGTGGCCTTAGCACAGCCACGTACATTTCTCAAGAAGCTACAGGAGGCGAAGCCGGGACAGCACGTCTGCTGAGCTCCACACGACCCTGGCTCCGTGCGGGGCACCGGGGACACAGACACCGAGCCCTGGCCACACACGGCCAAGTGTGCCCTGCCCTCCTTCACCAGATGCTCAGGAGGCTCCAGGGAGCACCTGCCGGCGGCAAGGCCAGCCCTGGCCCTACCCTGTCCTTGCAGGGAGGTGGCACCTCAGACACTCGTCCCCACAGGGAGGTGGCACCTTGGACAGATGTTTGATCTTGATCCCGGCCACCAGGTTCTCTGGCTCAGCTTCAAAGTACTCCGTCCCAAGCACTTTCTCAGGGTCACTGTCTTCTTCCTCTTTCCCTACGACCGTCCTTGGGGTCCCGAACCAATACGAGGGCTGGGGTGGAAGGCAGACAGGTGTCAGTCATTCTATCTGCGAGAAGCAAAGCAACAGCCATCGCACCAGATGCACGCATGCTCCGAGGCACGCTGCCGCCGGGAAGACGCCACTCAGTGTGAACCCCGGCGCAGCTCCCAGCTCCTTTTACCCCTGGGGAAGGTCTAAGCCTCCGTTTCCTAATCTGGTGAAAGGGCATAACGGTAACTCTCAGGCCTGCTGTCAACATCAACTCAGCTATGACAGCGAGGAAAAGGAGTTTGTCGATTATGGAATTATTTTAATAGAGAGAGGCTGCCGCACTGGTGGTACGGTGGTGGTACAGCTGCCTTCCAGAGAGAGGCCACCGAACGCTGCAGGCCAGAGTGCCACTGGGGCCAAGATGGACAGGAGGCTGGTCTCTACGTCACCTGTTTCCCTGCTCAAGCCACACTGGAGCTTATGACGGGGCAAGAGAAGACAGGGCCTCCTCCCTCCATGAGGAAGTCTCTTCCCGCCCTCTCTGTGGGGTGCATGGGGCAAAAACACAGCGCAGCCCGCAGCCTGGCGCACACCGAGACCACACAAGGAACACAGTGGTGTCGGCAGAGCAGCAGGAAGGTGGGAACAACAGCCCTGCAAGAATCGGCGCCAGGGGAAGCCCCGTGTGGGCACTTGTTCCGCCCACAGATCTATCCCAGGGTATTCCAGAGCCTGGAACAGCGTCCGGCACGTACCATATTTCATTGGTTTTAAGGACATATTTCTTATATTTAAAGTGGGTTTAGAATCAGAAGGCATCTTACATTATGAGATGCCACAGTGTAGCTGTGGCATTTTCTTTCTTAGTGATAGACAAAATCTACTGCCTCTAATAATCAACGTCATCTTGGATTTAGTGAAATACAGCAGGGGACACTTAATAAATATTTGTTGAATCTAAGAACAAAAAAGTGTCACTAACCATCAAGAGGAAATTAGTTAGGTACATGGTGGTGCCTCCATGTGATAGAATACTGTGTAGTCATTGTAAGTGAAGTTGATTCTTAAAAAGGTAATATTTAGATACAAATACATTTATAAATAAATAAAACAAAATTTGTCAATAGGTTTAGATAAAAATCTAAAACTACATTTATAAATAGACATACACCTTTATGTATTTAAGATATCTAAGATGTACTGTTAGGTTTTAAAAAAACCAAGTTTCAGCTGGGCACAGTGGCTCATACCCATCACCCTAGCACTCTGGGAGGCTGAGGCAGGAGGATCGCTTGAGCTCAGGAGTTCGAGACCAGCCTAAGCAAGACTGAGACCCCTGTCTCTACAAAAAATAGAAAAATTAGCCGGGCATGGTGGTGTGCACCTGTAGTCCCAGCTGCTCAGGAGGCTGAGGCAGGAGGATCACTTCAGACTAGGAATTTGAGGTTGCAGTGAGCTATGACCATGCCACTGCACTCTAGCCCAGGTGACAGAGTGAGGCTCATCTCCAAACAAATAAACAAACAAAAAACCAAAAAAAAAAAAAAAAAAAAAAACCCAACCCAAAAAAGCAAGTTTCAAGCATATTTTACAACACGATCTCATGTTTATGAAACAAATGTAGATATGCTATACACACGTGTGTGTGCTGTATGGTAGCAAATGCCTAGAAGAACCTGAAGTACATGCCAGAGTGTCGGCGGTGCTCGTCTGGCGGTGGGACCCCGCTGCATGTTCCAGCACTGCAATCATTCTTATAAGAAGCCGTGTTTATTTTGCAGGCAGAAAACCCAGTAAGATTTTTTTATGAGAGAGGAAGTGAGGGCTGGGGGGGCAACTGGGCAGCATGGAGTGGCCACCCTGAGGAGCAGGGGCGTCACAACTCACCAGGACACAGAAGTACCAGGGCTGGGGCATGCCGAACTGCCCTGGGAAGACGGCCTCCACGTACCAGGTGGCCACGCCGTAGAGCACAGAGTCCAGCAGCAGCATCCCCAGCACCTGCCCGAAGCAGAAGTCATCGTCCACGCTGACAGGGCTCAGGAGGTCTCGCCACTGGATGCCCGTGCCTGGGGACACACCAGCAAAGTGGCCTGAGACCAGGCAGGCTGGGAGGGCCGAGGGAGCCCGACTCCCCGTGGTCACTGCTAGGTCAGTGTGACTCTGCCCTCCTGGATTTGTAACAATCTGATCACTTTCTTCAGGTCTTTAAGACAACAACAAGCTCCAAAATCAGTAAGTTACAGAACCAGCAAAGCTCACTGACTGGCTGGGCTTGCATTGAATTTTCAACATACTTACACATACACATACACACACACACACACACACACACACACACACGTGATTTGGGTAAGGCTGATGAGGACCAATGTGCACTTAATGTTAAGTCTTTCCTTAAAAGGGAAATGTTTCAGTCACTCAGAAAGCTCTACTGAAGCTCAAGGCTTTGTGTCTTCTCTTGGGTTTGTCAATGGCACAGTCCCTGCCATGCCTGGGGGTCTCTGTTGGCCCACGGGCCCCTGATGGAAACAACCACTGTCCAGTCCTGGTGAATCTTCACTTCCAATGACTAGAGATTCGTCTCTTTTAAGAAAATTCACTATAGAACTTTGGGGGGAAAATGGCGGTGCCACACAGTCAGATTCCTCCTTGCTCGTGGCTTTTTAAAAAGCCTTTGAACCCTGGAAGGGAATGCTCATTTACAGAGCCTACATTTTTTTCAACACGCTACTAAACACAGAAACCCAGGCATGTAAAAGCTAAAGTGTGAGAAGACAGCTGCCAACTGAAGGAAGAAGTTCCAATCATGGTAAAGCAACCCAAACCCGCCTGTGGCTGCTCCATGACCCCCTTCCGCAGACCCGTAACTCTAAAAACTACAAGCACCAGAAGCCCCGCGGTGCTGTCACATGAACGTGTCCCCACAGCGTGTGCGGGGACTGAATCTCAACTTGACAGCGGTGGAGCTGGGCCCGACGGGAGTGCTCAGGTCAGCCGCTCAGGGTCTACGAGGCCAAAGTCAGCCCAAAGAAGTGTTTTATTTGACCCCCATGATGTTTTAAAAATCCGAAGAAGTCACAGAAATCAGGAAAAAACTCCCTGGTTGATCATGTTTCTCTCTCAGGCCTCCCTGCTGCCTCAGTGACCCCTGTGGGAGGAATTGGGGGAGTGACAGGGGAGACACTAATCTGCCCTTTACCAAGAGCTGGGGGTTCATCAAAAGTCCTCAGACCCCACGGACTCGCAGAGCTCTCAGGTAACAATTCTTACCACAAAGCTGGATGACACTCCGAAGTCACTGAGTTAAATTCGTCATTGGACCGATGCAGGTGTGGCAGGTGCCCTGTCAGTCCTGTCATGTCTCCTGTCCCCCAGGCTGTGCCCGGCACCCACTGCACACCCAGGGCCTGTCTGCTGATGACCCGCTGGCTCAGCTGGCGCGGGGGTCTGTCCTTTGTCGGGGTCTAACTGTGAGGGTGTTCCGGGTTAGACGGAGGGCCGCTAGTGAGAGGGAGAACACTCACCTTTTGCTTCAAATTTTCCTATGAGCTGGGCTCCCATTGCCATGGCAACGTTGGACAGGAGACAGGAGCAGAGCTTCTGGTTTAGAGTCATCCAGTTGTATCGAGGAGCAACGAAGAAGTAGGGGATATACGTGAGGAAGTAGAGGAAGCCCCCCACGGCCGCCGCCATGTTGGCTGAGGGGAGAGGAGAGGGGGGCTGTCACTGTGGGTGTGCTAGCGGGGTCAAGGGCCCACCCTACCAGGGACCCTCTCCAGGGACCAAGTCATCCCACTCTTGCACCTGCTATCCACACAGGCACTGGGAGGCCCCCAGGCTTGCCCGTAGCCTCTTCTCTTTCTGGCGTGCTGGCTCCCTGGAGATGGTCCCCTGCCTGGGGCCACACATGTTGCCCCCATCCTGGGACCGCCCCCCCCACATCTCCAGCCCATCCAGCCGCCTCCCTGTCATGACTAATACCGAAGCCCTGGGACTCACCTGGTCTGCCCAATCTCTCTCATTGGTTCATTCATTCATTCAGTACTCATTGAACACCTACTCTGAGCTGCGTACTGCTGCAGGCCCTAGGGAGACTGCCAAGCCCAAAACAGAAAGCCCCTACCCCCGGAGCCCAGAGGCTAGTGGGGAGACAGCACAGAGCAAGGAGTGTGGAGTGCACTCGCTCGATGGGGACACGCGCGGGGCAGGGAAGACGCCTGGAGGCCGGGGCGCCTGGAGGAAAAGGTGACAGGGGAGGAAGACCCAAAAGAGGCGACCGGCCGAGTCATGGAGGTATAGTGGGGACACCGTGGTTGCAGCCCTCGCCGGCGGTGCAGAAACGCTTTGGTCTTAAGACCCTTTTCCGCCCTTACGGGCTTTTCCTTATGTGGGTTGTGTATGTCCCTATTTACTCTATGAGAAATTAGTAGCGAAAAAATTTAAGAATAACAATAAGCCTGCTACAAGTTAACATAAATATTTTTATGACAAATCACATTTTCCACAATTTAGTGAGAAGAGTGGCAGTGTTATTTTTTTCATTTTTTCCCACTTATACTAAATATAGTATCCCCCATCTGCCCTCTGTCCTTGAAATCAGGGGCAACGTTTTACATTTCTGCAAACTTCTATGATGCCTGACTTGATAGGTTGCAGCTGGATTCTCGTATCTGCCCCTGGACTTACTCTGTCGTATTATGTCGTTGTGGTTGAAGTATATGAAGAAAACTGGGCTTCACACAGAGGCACGCTTGGGTACTGTAACGGCCAGTACAGACATTTGGGGCCTGGCAGTTTTGCCCACTGTTGCTTTCACACCAACACCACCAATGTCAACAAGGTGGAAAAGGCAAACATCATCTTGGCATTGTTATAAAACTGTTTTCATTTTGTGAACCCCCTAAATCCTTGAGGATCCCCAGGAGTCTGCAGACTATGCCTTGGGGACCTCTAACTTAGTCAGGTACAAAAGCCCCAGGAGGGAAAGTGACAGGGACGGTGCAAATGGGGAGAGCAGCCACAGACACAGGCAGCGGGGAGCCCTGCCTGGGTAGGGTCTTGCGGGCCACGGCAGGCGCATCGTCTTTCCTTCCATGTGAGACAGACTGTCACAGGAGGGTTCTGAGCAGAAGTGTGACAAGGTCTGATTTACACCTTAAGAGGACTGCACTTGGCTACACTGAGAACAAAAGGAGGCCGAGGGCGGATACAGGGAGACCAGCTAGGAAGCCACTGACGCCTTAACTTCACACATCCCAGCAACCGCCCGGCCTCCCCAGGGCAGCTCACCCCCACGGCCCTCCGGCCCCAGGGCAGCTGACGACTCACCTTTACTGAAGAAGGTGCTGACCATGAAGCTGAAGGAGATGGAGGCCACGGCAAAGCACACCAGGAAGGCCAGCACCAGCGAGGGGTCGCTGCTCGCCAGCACCGCCACGTCCTTCTTCACCTGCACAAGACGCGCTCGGGAGTCGGGGGGCGTGCGGGCTGGGAGGGAGGGGCACTGCTGAGGGCGGAGGGGGCTCTTCCTCCCCCAGGGGAAGCCCCTCCCCCGACACACCCGCAGTTGGTGACCCTGACATTCTTTCCAAAGCACCCCCCGAGCATGAGTCTTGGGCATCCGTGGCGGTGCCAGCGCCGCCTGACTCTCCCGCCCCTCTCGTCAGGCCATGCTCACCTTGACGCAGAGGAGCAGAGTCATGAAGGAGACAGCGACCAGGAGGAAGAGGAAGAAGAGGAGGAACCAAGCGCTCCAGTGCAGCCAGCTGCTGAGCCCCATCATGCGCATGTACTCCTGGGGAGGAGGGGCTGTCAGGCCTGAGGGGGTGTGTGCTCCCCCGCCTCTCCTCAGGGCCTTTGTGCAGCGTGTGTCCGTGTGTGCACGTCTGTGTGCATGTCTGCATGCATGTGCACATCCGTGTGTGTGCGTGTGCTGTACGTCTGCGGACTGAGGGGGCACGATGGATACTGTGCTGTAGACCAGAGGCTGGGACGGCACAACGCACACTAGGCTGGACGGCAGAGGCCCTGGCTCGACATCGCTCAGCCTCGTGGTGCAGGGAATCCTGCCGTCTTGTACCATTCCCTTCCTCATGCGCCAGTTCCAATGTCCAGAACAGGGAAAGGCAAGTGCCACAATCGCTCACATTCCCGCCACTTAGATCCAATAATCATCTCACATTTTGCCCTACTTCTTTTACCTGTGTGTCTGTAAACGAGTATGTGTGCACACACACTTTCTGTAGACAATTTCACGGCTCACTGCTAACTACCTCAATGTTGCACTGTGTTATTAAAGGTAGTTAAGGCCCCCAAGCAGATCATGACACTCCTGTTGGTTTTCCAAGCCTCTCGTCTGCAGCAATTTAAAAGCTCCAGCAATCACTGAGAGCCAACCGGGTTACCTTCAGTTTCCTCTCTTTCTCCTGCACGACGGCCCGCGTGATGGTGAGCGAGGTGTAGGTGAAGCTGAGCATGAGAAGCAGCGGGAGCTGGTACTGGATGGCGGCCAGGAAGGGGTCTGAGATGAACGGCGGGTACGGGAACCTCTTCGCGATCACTGTGAGCTTCTGGAACAGCTGGTGTGTGGCGGTGTCTGCGTGGTACTGCATGATGGCTTTGTCCACGGCGTGCTGCACGGCCAAGAAGCCTTCTCGGATGTACCCTGCGTGTGGAAGCAGAGGACAGCCCAGCCACGTCACGGCGCTGCTTGCTGAAAGCAGAGAGCCGCGTGCACTGGACTGTGCCAGGGTGTCCCCGAGGTCTGCAGAGCGAGGGGCGCAGGGGGCAATGGCGTGACGGCACCTAATGCCCCTGCAGCCGCCGAAGTGTCTCATACTGCTCAGTGGTCCGTCCCCTGGGAGGAGGGAGAAAACACACCACATGCCCATAGCAAAGGAGAAGAGTGACGTTATTGTCACTTCCACTTTGTAACTAACACAACACACACACACACAAATCTCTTGTAAAAGTCGACTTCGCTGGAAAGACCCCCTAGGCCCCAAGTGAGTTTGATGGGGCTCTAAGCAAATAAACAAAAGTGAGGCCAAAAATGCGCTAGGGAAGAATATTTCAAAAGGGTTGGGTTAGGTTAGGAAAGCAGGGTCGGCAACGAAGGTCTGAGAGTAAGAGCGCAGTTTCCCCACATCTCGTGCGGGCCCTGGTCTGAGAGTCGCCCGCAGTCTGGGCTCGCAGAGGGGAAGAAGCAAATGGTCCACGCACCCCACATGACTTCAGGAAGGAGGCCGCTGAGACCAGAAAGGCTGATGCGCTTTGCCAGAGACGGAGTTAGAAGAGAAGGGTTTGGTGAGCGTGTGTGTTTCCTGTTGCTGCTTTAGCAAATCACAAATCACCACAAACTTAGTGGCTTCAGACAATGGAAATCACTGTCCCACAGTCCTGGCAGCACAGGTCTCCCGGACCTAAAATCAAGGTGTCAGCAGGGCCACGCTCCCTCCTGGCATTTTCGGTTTGTAGAGGCCATCGGCATCCTGTGGCTCACGGCCCCTCCCTCCACCCTCAAAGCCAGCGACACAGACCCTTCAGACCCTCCTTGTCTCAGCTTTCTCTGCCTCTGTCTGCTGCTTCGCTTGTCTACTTTTAAGGACTCCTGTGATGCCACTGGGCCCCCAGGGATAATGGGTAAGCACTTTGCTATCCTAAGGTCAGCTGATTAGCAACCCTAATTCCCGACAGCCACGGCCCCTGACACACTCCCAGGTCCCGAGGATTGGGCTGTGGACCACTCTGGGTGGGGGCTGCCATCCCATCAACCTCAGCCAGTTGCGTCCACTAGCCACCATCTCAAAAGCAAGCTGGCAGCACGGGCCGTCACGATAAGAACTTTTGTGTGCTTTGTAATTTCTCTGTTTGCTCTTCTTGACTCCCAAAGTGTTCTGTAATAAAATTCTCAAAGGGAAAAGGCCCTGGGGGGAGTGACAGCAGGGGACACAGCGTTCCCAGGAGCATGAGGCCTGGGAGAAACTGAGCCCAGGGAAGGAGTGGGCTTAGCTCTGGGGAGAAAAAGGCAGCCCAAGGCCCCGAGGCTGAGCCCCAGGGACAGAGAGCGAGCACCGCTGCGGGCGTGGGTGGCGTGGGTGCCCTCCCCTACGAAGCACACTGACAGTGAGAACATCCAACGTCCTCTAACACCCAACCGTCCCCTGCCTGGGTTCCAGCCCCTAGAAAAGAGAAACACAACATGCCGACCACATCCTCGCGCAGGGGTTCCTGTGCGTACGTCTCTACCACCTCCCTCTGGTTAGGTATTCCTATGATTGCAAGAGAAGTAGGTGCTCAATTAGTGCCATATGTTGTGTGCCAAGGACAGCTTCACAACGAGCCTGCAGAGCAGGTGGCAACACCCTGCTGGCCTGGTGAAGACACTGAGGGCTGGAGCACTGAGCTGGGGACCTCGGGTGCTTTGGCTTCAGGGTCAGCATCTTTACACAACATCCCCCTGGCACCCCCAGAGACCCTTCTGCTACTGCTCACGAGCTGTTCTCTTGGGAGACATTCCACGCTGCTGTGTAGTCTCATCCTCGTAACCTTGTGGCTGTTCGACATCCCGAGGCGTGAAGCCCCCAATCATATGTAATCAAACATTTCCCAGGTGCTGAAGGTTTTATGATCATAAATAAAGCTACGGTGGACGTCTTTACGCATGTGGATCTTCTCTTCCAGGCTATTCTGGGGCTTCATTCTCACCGGAGGGTTAGTGGGTCTAAGGCATGGACAGCTGGGGGTGGCTGGGGACAAAAAGGGGACTAGAACATACTGGAGCCAGCTCTGTGCCAGCCCCTCCCCCTTTCCACCTGTCTCTCTTTCCTGTTTTTTTAGCCCACTTCCATGTGTCCTTTTATAACAGAAGACATTTGTCCTTTGTCATCTGCCACAGAGGTTCTCTCCAGTCTCCTATTTGCTTTAAAATCGGTATCAGCCCTTTTCATTTCTTGGCAAATTCTGAGTTTGTACCTGCTAAAATCTGTTGGTCTTTCCTTTGAGGTTTTTTTCCTATTGCTTCCAAGCTTAGGAAATTGTCACCAACACACAGGAAGGAGCTGAGGGCTCCAGCCCAGCCCTGGGTCTGTGCCCTGGCCACAGGCAGCCCATGCCACGGCCAGGTTCAGCCTCTCCTGAGCCCCGGGTCAGGCGACCTGTCCAGGGCCTCACCCTGGGCTCTCACACCACACCCTGGGCCTTGCTCATCTCAGTTCTTCCAGAGCAGCCTGGCGGCCACAGACAAACATCTCTAAATGCCAGCTGCCCACACGTGGCCTCCTGCCTGCCTGGTCCTCGTGGTCTCAGAGTCGTGCTCCTGGGAGGGATGATCCTGTGTGACTTTCATCGAACCCTCTGAAGAGCCCTGTCTCCTGCCAGACCTGCGGAAAGCTGTGTTCTCCGGGACACCCTGGACTTCCCCCCAGAACCTGCTGCTGGGTCTCGACCTGAGGAGTAAGTCCAGTCCTGGGTCCCAGTCACTTCTGGGCTATCCCTCGCTTGATCCCCAGACATGTCCACACTTCAGAGGAGGCACAGACACCAACTGCCTGCCAAAGTCCCGCCCACGCCCGGGGCCGCAGAGTAACCAAGATCCGATCCCAGGAAAGTCACACTGGTTCATTCAAACCGTGGATGGAGTACGTAAGGACCACAGAGCTTAAAAAACTTATAAAACTGTGCATAAAGAAGGTCAGGGACAGGAAGAAAATGTAAACCAAGCCCAGAAGATTCAAACGGAAGCCTCTTAAACACCGAAATACGAGTGCTTCATTCAAGAGCACGTGTCTTCTGGGACACAGGGAGAGGCCACTACTATTTTTCAAGGATTAATTTAGACTTTCAGAAGCTAGTTTTACCGGCTGTTTTCTTCCATTTCCTACAAACAAGGAGATTAAATGTTCCTAAAAAGTTATTTCTGCAGAGAAAAGCAAGGTGGGTGCCCCCGTGTCGTGAGTTGGCAGCCAGGGCTGGCAACGTGGCCTGAAAGTGCTTCTCACCAGGCTCTCCGCCATCAGGGTTCGTTGGTTCCCTCGGTCCAGGGTTTGGGAAAAGTGGGAAAAGGGACGTGGTGTGCCAGCCTTCTGTCTCCTTCAGGAAGAAGGAGCCCGTCTGGGTCCACATGTAGTTTCTCCGTGTGTAACTGAACCGTAGGTGATATTTCACCTGTGGAAACACAGAGAAAACCAGCCGTCTGGAGGGATCCAGACGGGGAGGCCCGTGGCGGAGCCGAATGAGCACTCGGGACTCCCACGGCCGCGGAGAACTCACCACCCCCACCCCCGAAGTCTCCAAGGGGCCTCGGGATGTCCAAGTGAGGGTCCTGCCCCAGTGGGAGCCGGGAGCTCCCTGGGGGCAGCTTTGGGGGGTTCCTGGCTACTCCTCTCTTGCCAACCACCAGCAGGAGCTCCACGTGGGAGGCGCCGGCTGCTCGGGATCCACCAACGCAGTGCAGGATGGGCTTGATGGCTTCTCAGGCTTAATGTTGTCAGGCCACCAAAAACCTCCTCCTTTTCTCCCCTTTTTTCCCTGTCAGACAATATTTAATTTCCACATCTCTGCTACTTTCCTATCTACGCTATGTGACTATCCACAGAGGCCTAGAAACCAGCAACGCCGTTTATAAACTGTGTAAGCAAAAAGGCCTGGAGCCACCGTGCGCAGGCGGGTGCGTTTTCCAAACTGCTCTGCACGGATGGGTTAAAACATCACCAGGGCCCCTCCCGTGGGCATCAGGATGGTGATAACGGACCCAGAGGAGAGCCTGGTATTTACTCCCAGGCAGGCAGAGCTTTAAGGAAAAGTGGTTGCTTTTACAGGCTGAGTTAGTCCCGCGGGGGAGCCGAGCCTGCTGACGGGCTGTGACCACTCAGCACAGCAACAGGGGCCCAGAGCGAGTCTCACCGCCAGCGGCAGGGGGTCCCTGCTGTGGTTGAAGGTGTGCTCGAACACCACGGCGGCCAGCACATTGGAAGAGTGGTTATCGTACCTAATGTAGTCCTCAAAGTCCTTCTCGGAGGGAAAGCCACGAACTGTGGAGAGAGCACGGGGCCTGAGAGTCACCCACTGTCCCTTGTACTTGAAAGATCAGATGGCAGACTCACCAGGTTCTCTAGGGCTCTGTAAACCTTCCCTAAGACTCGAGGTGGCTTTTGTCTTTGCCAGAGAGACAGTCTGCCAGAAGGATGGGCAGAACGGCTCAGTCTGAGCCGGGCCCAGGGCGGCCGGCGCTCTCACCACAATTTCTGACCGGAGCTGGAAGTTCTGGGCCGGGCGGGCACCTAGGCTGAGCCACACAGACCCACAGCCCACCCTGGCCTACGGCCAGGGCAGCTTCTCTGTCTTGTAACCATAATGGTGTGTTTTAAGAATCGGACTGGACACTAACTTATAGTTTCTCAAATGATTTCTCTATTACCTAGACCCCATTTTACACAGAGGGTTTTACGATGATCACTTAGGGACCAAGGAACATCCTCTAAGTGTTTGCTACATTGACTTAAACAAGGCACAGGAGGATATACCAAAATGAAGAGGAAAAAAGGGAACAATATTTTTTATCCTGAAAGCAACTAGAGAGATGTCCAGTGCACATTTACTGGGAGTTTCCCTCGGCAGGCTTTCTCATGGCCTTTTTTGAGCTGCCCTCCCCAAACCAAGGGTTCTCTGTGCCACACACTCAAACCGTGCGTTGCTCTTGTAACTGAAGAGCTTCCCTTGGCCCGGGTCCACCCAGTTTTCCCTGTGAATTCCTACGCCCACTGTCAATCATCAGACAAGGTTCTAGAACCCGGGACTGTTACTTCTTTGAGTTCTCACAGCTCCGGATGGGGGATGGCCAGGCCCAGTTCCCATTTTATAATGAGACGTGGACACAGAGAAGTCCAGGGATTCACCGGCAACACAGCCAGGGCAAGGTGAGGCTGGGTCTGGACACAGGCTGTGGCTCTGCCCCGATGCAGGTTCAACCTCCCCAGTGCAAGGCCCGTGGAGACATCATCACGGAGACGGTGGCTGTCCAGAGCCTGCGGGGCCTCACCTCTCATGTTGATCACTAGCTCCCTCCTCACTGTCTGCGTGATGGTTCTGGCGGCGTCGCTGTGGGAGGGGACGAAGGCAAGCTCCCAGGTGTCCCCGCGTGGGGGGAAGGTGAAGAACAGGGGCAGCTCCCGGATGGACTGGCCAGGGTAGATGGTGGCGTTGGGCACGTTTTCTGACTGAATCTTCAAGCGGAGCCAGATAAGGATTCCAGAAAACAGTAACGGCAGGAAGAGCTCCAGGACTGTCACTAGAACCTTCCGCTTCTAGAAGAGTAACAACAACCCCACGTGGAGGGAGTCGTGAAGCAGGAGTGTGGAGCACACACACGGCCCCGCCTCAAGGGTGTCCCGGGAGCCCCTGCCTCCCTCCGGGGGTCTGGCCCCACCTGCAGGGTGTAGTTCTTCCAGAGGAGGAGCGCCAGCTGCCTGAGCACAGCCATCTTCTCGCCGGAAGGCACGCCCAGCACCAGCTACCAACCAAAGACAGAAAGTTTGGGTGTGCGATGAAAACACAAATTATGGGTATTTAGGGAAGAGCTGCAAGCCCTCTTCCTCCATCTTTCTCACTTTCTTTTATGCCGTCTTAACTCATGAAAGGCACCAGGCTGTGGGCCATCCTGACATCTCCGACACTCTACCCCGTACGTCCCAAGAACACACTCTTTCTGGAGACTGCCTTGTTTCTTACTGAATGTGAGACTGACATGCTTTTGCGTGTGCTGTGACTCGTGCAGTGGTGTTTACCATTAGAGAAACACTACTCAGATGTTCTCTGCAGTTGATACGAATTTGCTGTGTATTAGCAAAATGTTCAGGCTTATGGAATTCCCCTCCTGACCAGCTTTATTCTCAATGAACACACAACCAGTACAAGAAAACTCAACATCGTGCCCTGGCTGGGGGGATTCCTAGGACTTGCAGAGGGCTGTAGGGACAAGGGGAAGGAGAGACCTGGAATTAGGGCCCTCACTGGCCTCGTGGGCCCAGGAGCAGGATGGGGTGGGCACAGGTGGAATTGATCAGTTGGGCTCTCCTGCCTTGAATCTAAGAACCAGTTTTTTTTCTGTTGCTACTATAGGTATTGGTGTCAAACCTCCAGTGCATAAGACTAGCCATTTTCATCTTTACCACTTGTCCAAAGAAAATGCATCCAAAAAATACCTATCCTGCATTACGTATAAATATAATATCTAAATCTGGCACATAAAATTGGGAAAAACACAAGTGACAGCAGAAGCAAGAGCTCTATAAAGGTATTGCTCAAGTTACGTAAACCTATTGTACTAAATTTCAAATGTACGAAACAGAGACAGTGAACCCCAAGTTCACTGGATGCTAACCTGCCGGAGAAGTCGGTGGACTGCAGTAGCCCAGGGAGACCCTGAGGCACCCAGGACGCAGAAGGAACGTGCTCTGAAGGCTGAGGGCCCGGGGGCCGAGCTGTGCGGACACGCTGCTCCACTGGAGAGGGCAGGGAAGGCGATGGGGCAGGGCGAGCCCCGGAGAGCTTCAGGTCCTGTCCACGCGCTGAGAACTGCAGGCAAAGTGGAAAGAAGCCCTTCCTAGCTCAGCGAACTTCAAGTGCAGAAAAGCCTCCGTGACTCACAGTGCAAGAGTTTCAAGTTCAGTTGATCAGCTCCACGCAGCTAATACTAATCAAACACCACCCATCAGTTGGTTTAAGACAGCGCAGAATATGGAGACACAATTAGTGGATCTTTCATTAATTAACATGAACTAACACAACCACCAAGATGACCCCCTGGAGACGCCAGTGCTTGGAGTGAGGGGCTGTTTGCTTTGTAAAATGACCCATTTTACTTTTGACTTCGGTCAGTTGAAAATTATTTCCATTAAGACTCTTTTTTATTAAAATTCTTGCCGTTTTTAAAAAAGATGTGGCTGTTAACAGCTATCTGATAATACTCAAAAGTTATGCTTTAAAGGGGTAGTCAACAAATATTTGTACAAAACACAAGTGCAAAAAAATTAGTTACAAATTAATTTAAAATGTGACTTTCAATTAACCACATGGTTAAAATGTGAAGAAATTAAAGCTTAAAACAGCATTACTATTTAGTACTATTAAATGGCACCTTAATAAATTATCCCAATTCTTTAAAAATTAATAAGGTAGAAAATTCTGTCTTAAAATCAGTTGCAGACGATTAATAAAAGAGCAGTGACTTAATGATACACACTAAGGCCTGTGGTTTATGAGAGGTTTCTAGAAGCAGTTTAGGCAAAACGGAGAGGCCAGCACCTCCAGTTGGGGCCACTTGTCCTAGGAAAGCCAATCTGGATGGGCAGCAGTTTGGCTGAGATCAGCTTTCCCCCTCTACCAAGAGAGGAACATAAAAAGGTCACAGTTCATAGAACATTTCTGGTCAGAGAAATAGATGACTTCCTTTTCTGGAAAAGTCTGGCCAAGAAAGAAAACATCCCATGCTTAATCCCATCCTCTCCTGGTCCAGGGCTGGGCGAAAAAGCACAAAGATGGACCATCCACCTCCCTACACAGGCCAGAGAAGCCACAGCAGAGAACTGACCTGAACGCTGGGAGAGGCTCCAGGCAGTGGGTCTTCCCTCCGGCTACAGGAGAACTGGCCGGGAGGACGCAGCCCTGCACACAGGGCTCCGGGGTGGGGCTGGGGCGCCTCTCGGGCGGAGCAGGTTGACCCTGGGTTTTGAGAGCGCTGAGGCCTTGTGGGACATCAGGAGGGACCCAGGGCTCGCCGGCATGACTCTCTGGCACCTTTGGGGAGATGGAAGGTGTGTGGGCAAAATTTGGAAAATAATCATAAAACACCTCTTACCAAGTTACAAAATAAAAGAGCAAAATAGGTGGCAAGAATGTTACTTAAAACAGAGCAAATCTGCTCACAAAGAAATATGGATTTAGAAAACACCTACCCCAAGGCTCTCTCCTGATACATCAAAATATAACACACTCTTTATATTCTGTACTTTTATACTTAGAAGGATTATACTTCCGTAGCCTCCTAACCCCACTCTGGCTTCCGGTGTCATTATCTTTTCTAGGTGAAGAAGCCAGGAGGAAGTACCTAGCCCCAAATCACAGAGCAAGAAAGCCGCAGAGCCAGGACTGGAACCTCAGCCTGTTTTTAACTTCCAAGTCTGTTCTTACCACTATACCACTACGTCTTGTGGATCCTAAAAGCAGTGAACTTCTTTATAACATTTTAATATCTTTCTCCTAGAACATCGGAAACCAAAAGGAAAAAGTATCCCGTAAGCCCCGCAACCTTCACAGGTACTCGTTTCTGCGCCCCACAGCACCCAGCCTGTTGCTGTGCGTGCGAGGCGTTAGCTAAAGCCTCACTGAATGCTACACTTGCATCCGTTCTGTTTGGGTAAAAGGCATTTGAAGGAGGAGATCCCGGAATTACAAAATCTGGAAAGCTTTCTGGTTATGAAAGCAAATGTACCCGAGAGAAGGAAGTTAAAGTTCCTTAAAACACTCGACCCTGCAGCTGCACAGAGAGTCCCCAGAAGTGATGGCTGGGCCCCCTCAGCTACTCCAAGGCAAACACTCAGGACTGCAGCCACTTGCAAAGCCGCCACCTCCGCCCGACAAGAGCTTGTGGAGAACTTCCCTCCGAGGAGGGCTCACTTCACTTACCCGGGGACACAGCCGGGAAGGGGAGGGCAAACCTTTTTCTCCCTCTACTAAAACGTTTGTGTGCTTACTGTTAAGATATTCAACGTTACACCAATCACTGAGTGTTTCAATGTTTGTTTTTTAGGTGAGCAACTGAATTGCAGCACAGTGAGCACATACTGTGGGCTGCTAACTTCTGAGAACTCTCTTGACAGCACACAGGATTCCTCTAAAAATGGTCTTTCCAGTAACTGTGGTGAAGCAAGCATGACAGGTACTTAATTAATGTTTGCTGGTAGAATCTGAGGCCTCTTAGGATACACAAGACAAGAAGCATTTATTCATTCAACAAACATTTGCCAGGTTTTTACTATGTGATGGGCACTTGGATGAGGTAATAAGGATTTGGGAATGAGAATGACAATGTTCTTAATCACAGTCTATGAATGCTTGTGTGCATTGTACTTGCTGTAACTGATGCTGAATAAAACATCACGGGACTTTGGAGAAGACTGGAATTAATTGCGTATGTACGAGGGAGGGCGAGTAGGACAGAGAGATGGCCCAGGCGGGGGATGGGGAGGAGGTGACAAGGGAGACTGGTGTGGAGGGGCTCACTGGCTGGGGTGGGGAGGGCAATACAGGATCCTGGAAAGGTGAAAGAAAGAGCATGTGTGGGGAACAGAAGGTCGTGCTGGGTGCTAGGACAGCGACAGGAGGAGCAGCAGTAGGAATGAGCCGGAAAGGGAAGGAGACACGGGCTCCACGTTGCCGGGACCTTGGGTGCTGCACCAAGAAGGGGACTCGCGTGTGTCCAAATGTGCAGTGACACTGCTTGAGGGTGTAGGGTTTGGTTTAATCTTTTACCCAGTATATTATCTTTGGGGGGGCGGTAGGTGAACACAGTAAATATGAAAATTTCAATTCAATGGATCTTGTGGATTAAATGCCCAAACACCCTTAAATATTGTAAAAGCAACAGGCTGAAAACAGCAGGTACACTTACAGAGTATGGTCCCTGCCCATGAACCCTGCCAGTGGTCTCCGAGTGGGGTGAGCAAGACAGTCCGTGGCAGTGGAGGAATGGTGAGAAAATCTACGTATCAGTATTTCTCTTTAAAAATGTGGGAAAAAATTGGCTTTACTGGTATCTAATACATGGATGGACCCTGGTGCTCGCACGGGCCCGTGTGTCAGGGGCCACGGCATCCTGACAGAGGAGGAGGACACGCCCTGTGACGTGGTGGGGGCGGTGACAGTGGGTCCGCATCCACAAGTTGACTTTAGGCATCTCTGACATGCTGGAGTTTACACGCTTCAGGATATCATGGTTGTGTTCAATTAAAAAGCAACAACGAGACCCTTAAATAGCCAAAGCTTTATACTACTTTGTAGTGATTCGGGAAGTGACCATTAATATCTTTTGCGTGATGTGGAGGTTCACTAGTCATCTCATGACTTCATGAAAAGTTCCAAATCTGGAGACCTTTTTTCTCAATGACTGCAGCAGTGTGTCATTTAGCCTTTTTTGCTTTTTTTGTTTTTTTTTTTTTTGAGACGGGGTTTCACTTTGTTGTCCATACTAGAGTGCAGTGGTGTCATTATAGCCTACCACAACCTCAAACTCCTGGGCTCAAGCAATCCTCCTGCCTCACCCTCCTGAGTAGCTGGGACTACAGGCAGAGGCCACCATGCCCAGTTAATATTTTCTACTTTTTGTGTAGAGATGTGGGTCTCACTATGTTGCCCAGGCTGGTCCTGAACTCCTGGTCTCAAGCAATCCTCCCCTCTCAGCTTCCCAAAGTGCTGGGATTACGCACATAAGCCACCATGTTTGGCTACTTTTTTCTTCTAAACAAACACCCTTAAATCTGTCCCTTCAAGGAAAAGGTGACAACGCCATGAGTTATAGCTTTTCAAAATAATCTGCACCAAGAACAGAGCATTTGTGAAAACAGACATTTGAAGATGTGGGTGCGTTGCCAATGATGCTACAAGAATATCATCTACTTAAACACTTATACTTTCATACTAAAAAGCCTTCAAAACCAGAATTCCCACCTTCCTTCAGAGCTCCTGATTATACACCAGCCCAAGTTCATCTAGGGCCCTCATGTGATTGGTGAATGGGATGGAAAAATGAGTACCTCCTGCACCAGGTGTATCATGTTTACTTGTGAACACCCCAGGGAGCAGCATCTGAAATAAACAGAACTTAGAACCAGACCTTCAAATGCTGCACTTAAGTTTCACCAGGAGTGCACACATGGGGTATGGACATGATCACATGGCTTTCATTTTAAGAAAGCACATTTATGCAATAGTTTTTGTACCATTTATATGTTGGAGAAACATAATCATGTTTATTTCACCTCACCTCTTTAAAAGACCTATATTTGTGTATATTTCTATATCCACAATATGTCAGGACTATAGTATATGGCTCTAATTTATAATTAATTAAATAATGTATATATATTGTGTTGATGCTCAAATTCTTGCACACAAAGCAGTGCACAGAAAAGAGTATGAAGATGACTTGTTTACACAGCAGCCTTTTTGTGTATAAGGTAGGACCAAATGCACAAGCCACAGCCACTGTCCAAGAGCCCCCGAGGCTGGGCTTGAGGCTGTGGTCACCTGCACAGCAACCCAGGTGGAGTCTCAGCACACTGGTTCTCACACTCCCCACCCCCGGCTCTGTCCAAGGCTGGAAGCGGCTGTCTAGGATCACACAACTCTTGAGTTTACTCTGAAGCTCCTGGTAGGGGTTGGTAGGGTATATTTTAAGCCAAAGATGTGGTTTAAAAGATACTATTGGGAGAGAGTGCCACAAAATCTTCCCTCACCATTGCTGGGGCCTCAGTCTCATTTCCCTGTCTGGCTGGCTGTTCTGCCTCTCTAGGGTAGGAAATGAGGTAATGAGGCAATCGAGACTCCCCAGAGAGAGGTAACCATGGATCCTCTGTAACAAGTGAGGTAGTAAGGACCTCATTACTCGGCTCCTCCAAAGGCGCCTGTCTGTCTGTTGCCTCCAAACCCCTCTGAGCCATTCGAAGGAACGGGCACTGCAGGATTCTCCCAGCACAGGGACTGATGTACCTTACTCTCTCCCACAAACTGGGGGGCCTTCAGCGTTTTGTCTGCTTAGGATATCACCCAACATACCTGCCTCTACCTGCTGAACCCTACCTGTCACTTCCCAGCCCGCTTCTAGCACCATGCCCTCTGTGAAGCAGTCTCTGATGAGCCTGTTTCAGTGGTTTTTCATCTTGGCTGTCTGCACAGTGGAATTTTCTGGGGCACTTTAAGACAGAAACTGATATCTGAGGCCCACCCCTGGAGATTCTGGGCTCTTCTGGGAATGGGAACATTTCCCTAGGTGACTGTAACATGCAGCCTCGGTGGAGACCCAGCCACTCCTCCTCCACCTCTAGGCACCTGCGGCACCTTTTCTGGACATGTCACGTGGTACTCATCTTGTTCCATCTTATGTCACAGCTATTTGTGAATATATCACCTCTTTAGCGCCATCCTAAAGCCTCCAAGAGTGGGGACCGTGTCCAGATAATCTTTCAATCAGGCGCAGAGCCTTCCCCACCAGGGCAGACTCCAGAGTTTTAAAGGCTTCCCCTGCACAGGCTCAATAGCTGAGGCATCTGTGCCACTTTGAGAAGCAGGGCTAGAGAAAAAACTGTACACTAGGGATCTTACCTGGGCCTTCCCAGTTGAGACTAAGTCAAAATAGGTTCCCATGAGACTGCCTGGCACATGCACTGTGGAACGCTAATGTCTTTTTAGAAACAACTCGAGCTACCCTCTTGTTCCAAAAGGCTGTCTGGTCAGAATGGTGGCAGATCACCGTGGAGAGGGAAAGATGTCATCCTGTTTGTCAGATATGGTAAGCAAAGGTTCAGTTAAAAACATTCCCTGTGGAGTTAAGATAAATCATAGGGAGATTCCCATGGCATCCATTTTTACCTGTTTTCTCCTTTCTTTTACGTTTCCCACAAGACCCACACACTAAAAGAAAACTGTCTTAGTGTTTTCAAGTTTACAAAAGGCGGCACCCAGACTTTCTGAATAAAATGACATGGCTGCTCAGGAGAAAACTGTCAAACTCTTCCACTTGCACCTCGCCGGGGGCCTCCGCGGTCAGAGGGTCTTAGCCACTCATTCAGCCAGCATTTCCTGAGCACGTTATGTGCCAGGAATACGAATACCAACACGATCCCACCCGAGCCTTCAAGGAGCTGCAGTCCAGGAGGCCAACAGGCAAACAAACAGAAATGACACGCTTTCATTCCGCCATGTACAAGGAAGTGTGGAGGGGCATCCGTCCACGCAACAAATAGGCACCAAGCATCTGCCTACCCTGAGCCCTCGCTCAGAAGACAGGCCCGGCCCTCGTGGAGCTTGGAGCCTGCCTGGGAAGGAGCCAGAACCTACGGAGCACCAACTCATAGCACGCACGCAGCGACCGTGGGCACTGGGGAGGGCGAGGGCGGCCCTTGGGCTGCTGCGGGCCCCTCCGCCTGGACCGGTGTCCCCTCCCCGACCCCCCACGGGGGAGGGCGTCATAAGCTGCCACCACTGACGGTGGACCGCTGGACCCCCGCTCAGGGGCCGACCGGAATGAGGGGTTGGGAGCAGGGAACGCATTCCCACCCAAGCCGGGACCTGCGAAGCCCAGCCGAGCATCCCTGCGGCCCTGCCGCCGTCGCCAGCCTGGGACGCCGGGTCGCCACGCCCAGAGGGTGCGCGGCCGGAGCCGGCGCATCTGCCCGCACCAGGGCTGCGGGGTGCGAAAGGTCGGCCGCCCCGGCTCCGCACAAAGGATTCCGCAGCGATGCCGGCTCCTGTGAGGCGAAGTTTCTCCGCGTGGAGCCGGCTTCGGGAGCCGCCCGCAGTGCCGCGGACACACCCAAGGCATGCGAGGCAGGGCCCCCTGCGCCGCGGGAGCCGCACCTGCGGGAGCCGGGCGGGCGCCCGGGAAGCAGGGCGGGCTGGGGCGGCCCGGGACCCCGGCCGGCGGGGGTGGGAAGGCCGGGCTGGGGCGCGGAGGCGGCCCCGGAGCATCGAGCCCTGGGTCCCGGCGGCACTCACCGACCCTCAGCGCCGGGGCGGCGGCGGCGCGCAGCCTCTCGCGGGGTCCCCTCCCTCGCCCCGCGGCTGCGCTCCAGCCTCGCAGGGGCGGCGGCGGCCGGCGCTGACAGCTGCGACGCCGCCCCGCGGGGAGGGGGCGCCTGCGACCGGCGACTGGCAGACGCACTTAGCCGCGCAGGCTCCTGCAGGGGGCGCGCTGGGTTGCGCGTGCGTAGTCGGCCGCCCCTGCGGGTACCCGGCTCGCCCCCAGCCGCCTCGGCTTCCCCGGCCGGCCCGACCCGCGCCTGCGCAGTGCCCCGCGCGTGCCGCCCACGTCGGCGCGCGCAAAGCCGGCGTCGCTGCGGGTTCGCGCTCGCGCCTGTGCCGGGTGGCCTGCCCACCCGCGCCTGCGCGGCGCCCGCGCCCGCATCCGCCAGGGGGCGCGCGGCGGAGGTTCCCGGCGCGAGGCCGAGAGCGCGGGGCCCCGGGCGGCCGAGCGCGGATGCGGCGAACCCCGAGGAGAATCGCTTCGTGCATGTGCATGTCACAGCAGTCGAAGCAATCACACCGGCAAATTCCCTTTTCGTTGCCCTTTTCCCACTTCCCCTTCCGCGCTGTCCCCGGAGCCCCTCCTTTCTTGGGCCCCTCGCGGGTGGCTCGTCGCTCCAGTCCAAGGGAAGGCGGGATGAGGGCCAGGGACCTTCTGGAGTTTGGCCATGGGGTGGGCGTCGAGTTTATGGGAGAAGACCCTGTATCCCGGGGTGTGGCAGAGTCACGGCCTCATTTCGGGAGCGCGGGAGACGTCCGGGTCTTGGGGCTGGGTCGGGGTCACCTCAGGCAGGGGGTCCAGGCCTAGGTCGGGTCACCTGGGGGGACGCTCCTGGGGCTAGGTTGGGGCTAGGTTGGGTCACCGGGCCTGAGTGACCTGTGGGGGTCCCCAGGGTCAGGCAGAGTGAGGGTCTCCCCGGCGGGGAGCGTGAGGTGCCGGCGCGGGGCGGGCCCAGCAGTCGCCGCGGGCCGCGTCCAGTCGGTCCAGTGGGTCCCGTGGGTCCCCGGAGCCGCCAGCGGCAGGACCACGGTGAGAAGTGCCAGTGGTCCCAGCGCCCACCCTTCTGCTGGCGTCCCAGGCAGTGGTGGCTGGGCCTGGAGCCCCGCGGCCCTCACCGGGGGAGCCACCTGCGACCCGGCCCGCCGCCCGCTCCGAGACGGACGGACCAGACCGAACCGAACGGTAACGTAATGCCGCAGCGGAGGGCTGAGGTCTCCCGGGCCCTAGGACTCCTTAAGGAGCGGCTCCTTGCCCCACTGTCTTCACAACATCTTTAATTCTCTGAGGTGGCGTTCTTGTTAGCCCAGGAGGTGGGCTCCATGAGGGTAGGGACTTTGCTTCCTTTGTAGAGCCAGGGTCCTAGAGGGCCTGGCACAGAGGAGGCCCTTGTCCCTTGTTAATTATTTGTTCAATGAAGGAGCCTCAAAGGCCTGACTTCAAATCTTGGCCCACCGCTTAACTAGTATAGATATATCATTTTACCTTTCCGAACCTAAATTTCCTATCCTTGAAATTGAAATGATAGTAATAGCAAACTCAAAATTTTGTTTTGTTGTTGTTTTATGTTTGTTTTGAGGGTCAAATGAGAAAAAGCATGTTTAAGTGCTTATCACAAGGCCTGGCACAGAAATGTCAAAGGAATAGTGTTATATTGTGAGTAGGACTGGAGATTTACATAGACTACTAGGCCCTAGTCTCTATAATGAGCATACAGGAAAAAACAATTGAACACTTCCAGGATGAGTGGGGGAGTAGATTATTAATGTGCTGCAAAAATCTTAAAAACCCTTCTCTCTGTCTTTTCTCACATTGCACGCCCATCCTCAACCTAAAAGGCCTACCCATTCTCTACTCCCTGCCAGAAACCCATGTGAACTGGTCATCTGGCCACATCCTCACTCAGTCTTTCTTCTTTCGAAAACAAATCCTCAGCTGGCGGTGGTGGCACGAACCAGTAGTCCAGCTACTTAGGAGACTGAGGTGGGAGCATCATTTGAGCCCAGGAGTTGGAGGCTGCAGTGAACTATGATTGTGCCACAGGACTCCAGCCTGGGCGACAGTGAGACCCTATCTCTAAAAGAAAAACCCGAAAACAACAATCCTTGCATTTTTTTCCAGCCCTTTCTAAACCTGATCCTGGTTCTGCAAAACAAAATCCAGTAACAGAGCTTGCTAACTCAGAATTTCCCTTAGATGGAAGATGAGGGTGGAAGTATTAGAAACCAATTTCTTTTTCTATTTTTAGTTGTCCAGCTAATTTTTTCTATTTTCAGTAGCAACAGGGTCTCACTTTTGCTGAGGCTGGTGACATCACACCTGGATGACTTTTTTTTCCTTTTTGTAGGGATAGGGTCTTGCTATGTTGCTCAGGCTGGTCTGGAACTCTTGACCTCAAGCGATCCTCCTGCCTTGGCCTCTCAGAGTGCTAAGATAATAGGCATGAGCCACCGTGCCTGGCTCCCGACAATATATTGTTAGAAGCAAAGATATAACAATTGAAAATAATATAGTCTGGGCCTGTCTTTAAAAAAAAAATCCTCTGTGTTTTGCCCATTCATCCCTCTGTCCCCCAACCCCTGGCAACCATTAATTTTTTTAGATCAGAGTCACATGGTTGACATTTTCATCACAAGGATAATTGGAATGCATACTTTAAATCAGAATTATTATTATTGTTATTTTTTTTTTTTGAGACAGAGTCTCACTGTGTTGCCTGGGCTAGAGTGAGTGCTGTGGCATCAGCCTAGCTCACAGCAACCTCAAACTCCTGGGCTTAAGCGATCCTACTGCCTCAGCCTCTCCAGTAGCTGGGACCACAGGCATGCGCCACCATGCCCGGCTAATTTTTTTTTTTCCTATATATATTTTTTAGTTGGCCAGATAATTTCTTTCTATTTTTAGTAGAGACGGGGTCTCACTCTTGCTGAGGCTGGTCTCGAACTCCTGACCTCGAGCAATCCACCTGCCTCGGCCTCCCAGAGTGCTAGGATTATAGGCGTGAGCCACCGCGCCCAGCCCTTGACTTCTCTACGGCATTTCTTGATGCTGGCCTTTCCTCCTGCAAACACCAGCCTGCCTTTGTTTACTTCTGTGGCTGCCCTCTCTTCTGGCTATTCTGTCTCTTCTGTCTCTAGCACTTCTTTCTCATGCTTCTTTGGCAGCCTTCTTCACCTGGCCCGTTAGATGGGTGCTCCTCAGGGGTGCATGGCCAGCCCACTGCCTTTCTCATCAATACACATTATGCTGCCAGATCTCATTCGACTCTGATTCCCATCACCATCTGTTTGTGGAAGTCTCCCCAGTAGCCACATTCCACACCCCAGCCCAACTCCAGTTCTGTGCTTCAGTGTGGCATGTAGGTGCCTTCTAGGCAGCCTCACTCGGATGTCTCACAAGTGTTTGAAACTTGAACTTATATTCTACCCCTCAAACCTGACCCCTTTGTTGGAGTTTCTATCTCAATTTTGGCTCCAATTCAATGAGATGCTTTTTGAATGCTCATATGCACCATGAGTTTTGCTGGGCCCTGTGGTTCTCACTTGCCAGGTACACATGATCCCGTGAATAAGCCCTCGCCACCCAGTGAGGTGAGTGTAACGACTGAGGTGGTACAGCGCGGAGATAGCAAGAGGCATGATCAAAGCTGCACCCTTCACCGCAGAACATGTATGAATCATATGATTACCAAGACATTTATCAAACCAGCCTCAATATCCATGACCTAAGTAATGTTGAGAGAGAAAGTAGGAGAACGTACACAGTCTAGTTCCAGAATCCATGCTCCTAAGTATCTGTATGGTCTTTTGGTATACATGACTTGGCTGAACTAAGCCCCTCATGGCTATGAAACATTTACTATTAATTTTAGCTTTTTATCATTTAAAGAGTCACGGGCAAGGTCTTATGGTAGTCTGCAAACTAGGAAGTTCCAGCCCCCTCCTGCTCATGATAACTAGAAACATTGGACCAAATGTTGCAAACATCTGTTTGAAGGCTTCAGAAAACCAACAAGATAGTGAAAACTTACTGGGCCAGGAGGTAAAGGAGAACATGGGCACAGCCTGGTGACCAGTTCAAGGCTGGGTGTTCCTGATGCCAAAGTGACAGGGATTGGAGTTGAGGGCTCCCACGGGGAAAGAAACGCCTGATGAATGCATTTTTTCTGGGAATTGGGAAGCTGAAGGCCTGCACTGTCGACGTAGGGGTGAACTACACTTAGACAAGCTCATACAATGATTGCAAGATAGCTTGGACTCAAACCAGTGTCCGAAATGAGATTTATGTGACCCTGAATTGCCAGTGTTCCCAGGCACCTAGCAGAAACAAACGCCAATCTTCTCTGGAGGAATATCATATCACCCTATGCCTCAAATGATTTCTGCAAATAATTTTGCAAATGCAATGCTTGGTACACAATAAAAAATAACCAGGTACATGTGGATAAAAGTCGACACCCTACCCCAGCCAAAAAAAAAATTTTTTTTTTAAGAGACAGGGTCTCTGTCACCCTGGCTAGAGTGCAATGATAGCTCACTGCACCCAAGAACTCCTGCCTTCAAATGACCCTCCTGGCTCGGCTTCCCAAAATGCTGGGATTATAGGCATGAGTTATATGCCACCACGCCCAGCCAGAAGATGTTTTTTAAAAGACATTTTCAGATATTGAATCTTAGGTGATATGAAAAAAATTTTTTCAGAGAAACAAAAGCAGAGAGAACTTACCATCAGCAGATGTACACAAAAGGAAATAATAAAGCCTCAGTGTCGGGAGGAAGGAGAATGATCCCGAATGGAAAGATACAGAAAGGAATGAAGAGTGATTTTTTTTTTAAAAAGGCAAATGTGTGAGTTTTGACTAAAAGCTGTAATAATAATATTTTAATAATGTCTCATGACAATTAAAGTACCTGGAAACAATGGATTTAAGTCAGGAGACAACTGAATGAAGTTAAAGTGTTAAATATTTTAAGGTCCTTGCCTTGTTAATGAATAAAGTAAAGAGTTAATATTATTCATTGCTGAGTCAAGGATGCCCATCTTAGTCTCTAAGGAAACAACCAAAATAATGCGAGGAAAGGAGTATGTACCTTTTAAGCTAATAGAGGAAAAAATAGAAAAATGAAAAAAATAATGTGACAGAAGATGAGAATTGAGAGGGGAAAAAAAGAACATAGAATATATAGGATAAATAATGCCTTAAACTTGGGAGTAAGGAACACAAGGGATAAATAGATACCCCTGAATAAGATTGTAGATTTACATACAAATATAAGGGCTGTTCAGAAAGTATCCAGCCACTGTATGCATGTATCATTGTATCCATGGCTGGATACTTTCCAGACAGCCCTCATATATCAGTAATTACATTAGATATAAATGGAATAAAGACTCTACTCAAAAGATTTAAATTATCAGAGAGAGAGCTGGGCATGGTGGCTCATGCCTGTAATCCCACCACTTTGGGAGGCTGAAGCAGGAGGATCGTGTGAGCCCAGGAGTTGGAGGTTGCCGTGAGCTAGGCTGACACCATGGCACTCTAGCCTGGGCAAAAGAGCAAAACTCTGTATCAAAAAAATTTTTTAATAAAAATTTAAAAAATTAAATGTTTATAAAAAATAAATAAATACAATAAAAAAGAAATAGAAAAGTTACACACATCAAAACTGGAGGTAAAATTGAAATGTTGGTTAAAGACGACTTCTTAAAAGGCTCTAGACTGAAAGGGACTGATAAGTGGGCCCACAACCATCATAGAATAGGCCACTTCCTTCTCGTATAACCCATTCCAAAGCATGGAGAAGGCAGATGCACCCAACTGATGAGTGGCAGCAAAGGCAGACAAGGAGAGCACCCAAATGAGCCCCAGGCCAGCTTCACACAGGAACACAATATCCTAAATAAGATATTAATAGTGCAAATGACCAGTATATTGAATGCATAAAAAGTAAGATCAAGTCATTTATCCCAGAGATGTAATTAAGGTCTAGCAGTATAAAGTCCACCAATATAAATCATCACCTCAATAGACTAAAGGAAAAAAATATTTACTCAATATATATTGGGAAAGCATTTGACAAAAACTCAGTACCCAGTCATGATTTTTAAAATTCTTAGCAAATTAGAAACAGAAGAAATTGCCGACTTTACTTCCTATGGCCCCTCACTCAAAACACAGCAAGGACACACCCCTGGTCACCACACATCGAACTTCACAAGGTCCCTGCTCCCTGGCCTCTGCCCGCCACATCTGATCTCATTCCCCCATCATCTTCCACTGTCTGAACAGTGGGATGCTTCAGGCTCCCCAACAACTTCACTTTTCCTTATTCCATGCTGCACCCTGCCTCCCTGGAGCTTTTTTCTCATTCACCCCAGGCCTTCAACTGACATGTTTTTCCACCATGAGCTTCCCTGAACTTCCAACAATCTAGACTTTTCCAATGAGTTCTCTCACTATCCTACAGCCCAATGGGAAATGGGCTGGTGTCATACTCTGGAGGAGTGGCTGGTTACCCCAGTGCGGCCCTAGACACTCCAACTGCCAGTGCAGGGGGTGGGGGCGGGGGCAGGCACGTCTGCAGCATAACCTACAGCTGCAGCTAAGAGAACACCTTTTCCTAAAAAATGAGAAAAGTGTGCCTCTAAATAAGTAAAAGTGATTAGGACACAAAGAACAAGAGAGACTTAAGGGAGAACCTGGGGACTTTGAGGAACCAGGGATGCTGTCACTGATTCTACAACAACAGCATCACAGCAGAGTGGGAGCAGGGAATGTGGCTGATTTGCTCATTGTTGGATTTAGTTTATCAATCCCTTCAAGGTGCGAGTAGAAGCTAACACTGAAAGTGCACCTCTGCCCTGGGGGACACAGGGAACAAAGTAATATAGCCCAGGGGAGGAGGACAAAGTAACAAATTGGGAAACAGTAACCTATGGGGACAAGGTCTGGCAAAGGGATGAGGAATCTGAGGTCCCACCAGACTACTCCCCTTGCTTTGTTAAAAAAATTTTATTCTTTCATTTGCATAAATGCCTATTTTATTAGTGTTTTATTTTGTTATATCTTGTGTTTTTATAATTCTTTATTCTTATTAGACTTATATTGTTCTTTGTTTTTCTACTGGCAAGTATGGAGAGCAGCCTCCCCTTGCTTTTGTGAGGGCGTGGGGGGCACCTGGGGAGCAGGCCCCCAACGTGCCCAGCTCTGTCCACTCCTTGCCCTTCCTCCACCCCCTTCCCGAGGCTGGGGCAGGGAACAGTCCCAACTTCCGTGAGGGCCTCTGGGACCACTGGGACTGGCACGGGGCCTTGACACCACGCGCTGGTGCTGGCCAAGCACCCTGAAGGGCTTCGGGAGCATAAGGGTGTGTGGGGAGGGAGGAGAGGGGAAAGCCTTGGCCCAGACGCCCGGCTCCTCCAGGAACGGCCACTCTGTCCCCACCAAACACGCTCCAGGAGAGCGCAGGTGCTCCCTTGACGCAGTCTCAGGAGGCGCGCCCGTTTCTGGACAGGCCGGACGGGCCCTGCCCAGCGCAGGATGAACAGGGCGCGCGGGCGAATTTGACATTCCCCGCGGCTTCCTAAAACATTCCTTTTTAGAAAGAGCTCGCAGGTGGCGGCGAGGAGGGACAGGGGACAGCACACGGTCAAAGTGGGGGAGGGGGCAGGGGCAGCCACCGTCCGGGAAGGAGGGGTGAAACGCGCGGGTTGCGCCGACGAAGTCTTGGAGCCGGGTCATCTTCCCGCACGGCTCGGCCCCCAAACCAGGGGACTGCACCGCAGCGCGCAGCAGAAAGAACGGCCATGCGGGCTCGGGTCGGGGGGCCCGCGTCCCCCACCCCCGCCACCTCACGGACTTTCTCGGCCCACCGCGCCGCAACTTCCAGTCAGCGGGGAGGCGGGAGGCCGCGCGGGCTCCGCCAATCAACGGCCAGTGTTCGAATTCGCGTCCCGGCGCGGCCAATCGCGGGCGCGCGCAGCCGGCGGGGCGGGCGGGGCGGGCGGGGCCCCCGCGCAGGCCAATGGAAGCGCCCGGCGCGTTTGAAAACTGGGGCGGGGCGGGCGGGGCACCGGCCGGGCGCGGGCGCGCTTGCGGGAGGCGCGGGCGGCGGCGGAGCCGGCGGCGATGGGGAGCGGCGGCGGTGAGTGCGCTAGGCGGGCGGGAGGCGGAACAGCCCCGTGCGCCTGCTGCCTGCCCGGCGCGGGGACGGCGGGTCCTGAGGGAAGAGAGGCCCCGATGCGGCGGGCGGGCACGGCGGGCTCGCGCCCCTTTCCCCGGGCGAGGGTCGCAGCCGCCGCCGCCGCCGCGCACGCCCTGCGCGCGGGGAGCCCCCAGCCACAGCCGCCCGCGTCCGGGGTGCGGGTTTGAAGGGCCGGGGCGCCCGCGCCCGCTTGAGGCGCCTCCTGTCCGTTCCGGGGAGGGCAGCGGCTCAGGCCAGCCGCTCCTGCGGTTCGGGTCAGGGCTTCCCGAGCGGGCGGCGGGCTGCGGCGGCCCAGTCGGCTCGGCAGCCTAACGTCCAGTCAGCGCACCTGCGGGCCGCAAGCCGGGTGCCTCGGGGACGGGCCGCGGGCGCCCGCGCTGCCGGGTCCCTGTCAGTGGGCGACAGCGGGGCCTGCGCCCTGTGAGAGCTTCGCACCGGGCCTGGCACGTGCCGAGGGCCCGGTGTACCTGAGCTGCGGTGTCAGTTATTATGGCAGTGATTAGTACACTCTACAAGTGTCTGTCCTAGAGCAAGAGAACGAGGAACGTCTACGGTAAAGCCCGTATGATTTGTAGGAATTAGCCGCCACGGGAGTACGTTTGGCATTTGCAGCACATCTATCTAAGTGCTGACAGGAAGACCCAGGTGGGGGCGGGCAGTCGCTGGAGAAGCCCTGGCGGGGGGTCCGTGCAGGCGGGAGAGCAGGGTA
Organism: Lemur catta; assembly: GCF_020740605.2. Classification (NCBI taxonomy): domain Eukaryota; kingdom Metazoa; phylum Chordata; class Mammalia; order Primates; family Lemuridae; genus Lemur; species Lemur catta. Next base: position 1,850,417 of record NC_059129.1, read on the forward strand.
GAAAGGTAGGTTTGTAGGGGAGGGGCAGGTTGTTGTGATTCCTGTCTGGGAGCTTCTGCTCTCCTGCGAGACGGGGGCAGGTCATCTGCTTGGACGGAGGAAGGGATGGCTGGAGTGGCAGCACCGTGGTGGGGAGCAGGGGACAGAGCTCTTCAGGGAAGCACGGCCGGGTGGGTGGCCACTTCTCCTTTACTAACTGAACATGTGTAGGTCTAGGTTTGTGTTGAGATGTGTCAACTCCCCATTTTACAGAGGACAGCTCTGCAGAGCGGAGACTCAGACTCGGACTGGCCTGGCCTCCAAGTCTCTTGCTTCTCTCTAAGGCTCACCCTCCTAATTTGGACTCAAAAACTAGCTTCTTCAAGTCTGTAGATCCTTATTGAACATTATACTTTTGGTCATATGTACAAAAAGCAGGAGAGCTACCCAGCAAGGGCCCAAGGGGCCTTCCCGAGAATGAAATGAGAGAAAAACCGTCCTCAGCGTTGGCTGCTTTCCCCTTCCTGGTTGTCATGTGGGCTCTGGGTCAGAAACTTTCCCAGTAGCCAAGTAGCGTGATGCCTGCTTTTCTCCATAAATATTTGTTGAATATTTGAACGGCTGATGGTGCCTTCTGTAATTTGTACAGTGCTGCTCCTTTATTTGATCTTTGTTTGGGACTAGAAATATAGTTAGTTCCTTCTCTTGTGGGGCAGGGGATGGTAACTATTGGATCATCTTCAGATATAACTTTTCATCTTATTGAGAGTCTCCTGGGTTTGTTTGTTTCCTAAGTGGTCCACTGTAGGTGTGCCAAGTGTTTCTGTTATCCTACAAAGCGAAGAATAAGAAGGAGGCCCCGAAGCCTAACCATCTTGAGTCTCCCTGAAGATGTGCTCTTTCACATCCTGAAATGGCTTTCTGTTGGGGACATCCTCGCTGTCCGAGCTGTAAGTTGCTAGATGAAAACAGTGTCAGCTCTAGCTCTGTTGGTTATACCATCAAGGCCTCGTGTCCTTAAATGTCAGAGCAAAACCTTGGCTACAAAGGGGGACAAAGGAAACAAGGACGACGTTGTTAGTAGGTGCTTGAAGATGTTCTGGTTACAGGAGCAGGACACTAAGGTTTGCCTCTATTCATTGTAGTGTTTATTTGGACAGAGAAAATTGCCTTTTATGGTAGTGAAATTTGCATCCCTTAAGAAATAAGATAATATTACACAGAATAAAAATATATTTTTTGGACCAATCTCACGTAACATCCAACACTGAAGTAGACTCTAGGAGTTATTTTTACAGATACTGAAACCATAGCCTCACTGTGAGCGACTTAACCGATGGTATACAGTGAATTTGTGGGAAAACTCCAACAAGAACCCATTTTCTCACTCCCAAAGGCACCTCCATTACCTGTGATACACTTTATAGAACTCACGGGGTGCTCAATTTCCAATAGTGGTGGACACTGTAACACGTAAGATGTCCCCTGTGTTCACAGTCCTGGCCGGGTGCTACCTGTGTCTGCCAGGGCAGAGGCTCCAGGTGCTGCCTGAGGCCAGCATTGCAGGTGTCAGTCTTTTCCTGGATTGCCTTTGAGCTCCAGGCCACACACCCACCAGCAAGACCTTGGGTAGAGGAGCACAAAACAGGTTTCTGTCCTACCTGCCTCCATTTAGAGTCAGTTTCCCCAGTTCTTGCAGGTATATACCTGGGTGCTCGTTCCCCTTTTCACGGCCATTGTCCCCTCCCCCTGCTTTAAAATTTCTGAGAAACTCGTTTCTGGGCTTGTTTCTCTGTCCAGAGCAGCTGTTGCTTGTATACACAGAGACTAGGGTCCTTTACTACTTGGGATTGGGATGGCAACTGGAGACCGTCTGTCTACAGTATGTCTTCAGGAGCCTCCAGGAGTGAGTTTTGGGTGGCCCCTTAGTAATCCACCCCTGGCTCTCTTGTTCTGCAGGTACACTCCCACCTCAAGGACCTGGTGGACAGCCATGCCAGTGTGTGGGCATGTGCCAACTTCCAGGAACTGTGGCCTTCTCCAAAGAACCTGAAGCTCTTTGAAAGGTACCCTGCACCCTGAGAACAGCTCTGTTCCCCTTGCCTTTGGGCTTCCCACAGTGCCAGCTGGTGTCCCAAAGCCTGATTCAGGAATGATTTTCCTGTTGGTGTCTCCCATGTCACTGCCTCATCCTCGGGGACTTGCTGAGGACTGTCGACCTTACCCATCGAGCCACACGCCATGTCATCGGTCCTCCTCCATGACATTGCCATAGGCCCACAGTCCTTCCAGAGGGTTCCCACGTGACCCAAACACGAGTCACTTGCGTATGGACACTTTACTCAGCCTTCTTTTCCTTTGGTCAAAGCCGTGGGATTTCAGTTTTATTGCATTTCACTCCTAGGCTGATCCCACTGCCTGCAACCCACGGGCCAGCAATGAGCCCCACTGCACAAGTGTACTGGTGGTACCAGGCTCAGCTTGAACTTGAACAAACTGAGAAGCCACAGCTTGGGAGGGGATTTTCCTAACCAGGGTGCACACTGGCCCTCATCTACCTGAGTTGCCAGAAATCCAGTTAACAAGTGCAGGATGGCTGTGTTGCCTTGGCCACACTTGAGCTGCTTCTGGATAAAATGTGTATATTTCTTAGTGAGATGTAATCCACACGCCGTACAGTTCACCCATTTAAAGTGTGCAACCTCCTCTGGGAGGCCGAGGCGGGAGGATTGCTCAAGGTCAGGAGTTCGAGACCAGCCTGAGCAAGAGCAAGACTCCGTCTCTACTAAAAATAGAAAGAAATTACCTGGACAACTAAAAATATATATACAAAAAATTAGCTGGGTATGGTGGCACATGCCTGTAGTCCCAGCTACTTGGGAGGCTGAGGCAGAAGGATTGCTTGAGCCCAGGAGTTTGAGGTTGCTGTGAGCTAGGCTGACGCCACGGCACTCTATCCCGGACAACAGAGCGAGACTCTGTCTCAAAAAAAAAAATGTGCAACTCAGTAGTTTTTGCTATAGTCAATTAAGCAAACGTCACCACTATAAAACTTTAGAATATTCTCATTACCCCAAAAAGAAACTCTGTACCCATTAAGTCACTCCCCATTTTACAATCCCTGAAACCCTAGGTGATCTCTAGTCAATTTTCTGTCTCTGTGGCTTTGCCTATTCTGAACATTTCATGTGAGTGGAATCATACAATATGTGGACTTTGCTACTGGCTTCTTTCACAGAGCCTGATGTTTTCCAGGTTCATATATGACATAGTATGTGATAGATAATTCATATTTGACTGTATTATGTAAAAAAACATTCTATTCAGAAAACAAGCATTCCAGCTTCCAGTGCTGTGTGGTGCTGCATAACCTTTGTGGCATAAAACAGTGTGGTGTTTGTGTTCCTGATGTTTTAGGGCTGCTGAGAAGGGAAATTTTGAAGCTGCTGTGAAGCTGGGCATAGCCTACCTCTACAACGAAGGCCGTAAGTCATCCCCGCCTGGGTACTGACTGCTGACGCTGCTGTCTTGCTATGTCTCATGGTCTGCCTGACTGTCCTCCTCAGGAGCTTATGCCCAGATGTACCTTGCCAAGGGACCCATAGATGATACTGTGACTTTGTAGGTTATGAGACGTCCTGTCTTAGCAAGCCTGTTAATTTTGTTGGCAAAGAATGACTCTGAGCCAGGGACCCACAGTAGGGGCTCCCCCAGCAAACCAGCCTTTCCCTAGGCTCCTGCCCCTTGTCTGGCTAACACCAAGGCCCACATGTAGATGCCAGCTCCTCTCTTTGGCCATCCTCTGTGGGACTCTGAGGCAGAGGTCAGCGTGTTTAATCCCACAGGGTGTCAATAGTACAGTAGCCACGGTTCCAAGCCGGAAGCAGGTACAAGCAGGTCAGGGCTGGCCTGGTGCCTGGATTCCTGCATCCCCAGAGGCCAGGTGCTACTGAAAGAACTTTTTGCTGCCCTTCTTTTAAACAGGGTCTTGCTCTGTCACCTGGGCTGGAGTGCTGTGGCGTCATCATAGCTCACTGCAACCTCAAACTGCTGGGCTCAAGCGATCCTCCTGCCTCAGCCTCCCAAAGTGCTAAGATTACAGGTGTGAGCCACCGCGCCCAGCCACAGCCTTTTTTTCTACCAATTTCTGCTCAGCACCCCAAGGAATGAGCCCACAGTCTGTACTGTCCCACCTTCCAAAACACATAAAGACTGGGGTAAGCTGGGTGCAATGGCTCATGCCTATAATCCTAGCAATTTGGGAGGCCGAGGCCACGTTTTTGAGACCAGCCTGGGCAACATAGCAAGACCCCATCTCTACAAAATATAAGAAAATTAGCCAGGCATGGTGGTGTGCACCTGTAGTCCTGCTGCTTGGGAGGCTAAGGCAGGAGGATTGCTTGAGCCTAGGAATTCAAGGCTCCAGTGAGCTATGATCGTGCCACTGCACTCAAGCCTGGGTGACAGAGTAAGGACCCTGTCTCAAAAAAAAGAAAAAAAAATAAACTTGGATGTAGTCCACCATGTTCCTACTTCTAAAAGATCCAGTCTTGCTGAGAGATTGTCCCTTCCCTTGTCCCTGCCCAGAATTGTTGTGACTGCAGAGACCCTGACCAACCTCCCCTTCCTCCATGTTGAAGAGGGCCAAGCTCCTGCCCTTGCCCTCCCATCAGAGAGCAGTTCAACACATAATGCGGGCCGGTCACGGTGGCTCATGCCTGTAATCCTAGCACTCTAGGAGGCCCAGGCGGGAGGATTGCTTGAGCTCAGGAGTTCGAGACCAGCCTGAGCAAGAGCGAGACCCTGTCTCTATTTTTAAGAATAAAAAAAAAAAAAAAAAAAAAAAAACACGTAATGCGCACACCATACAGCTCACCCATCTACAGTATACAGTTCACAGAGTTGTGCAGCCATGTTCTCTGTCTAATTTTAGAACATTTGTCCCCAGAAGAATCCCCACCCCAACCCTGCACGCATTAGCAGGGTTCAGGCAGCGGCTCCCAGCTAGAGGGAGGATGGCATGGAAAGCCTCCGTGGGGCTCCCTCCCGGGGCTACAGAGTCCAGGCCCTGGGAGGGCTGCAGCAGGGCATGTGGTCACAAACGCCCAGCGCTCTAGGCCTTAGTGGGAGAAAGGGAGGAGCCCCGTCCTGGGGGGCTCTTCCCTCCCAAGACACCAGCAACTTCTCACTGTGCTGGGCTTGAGGTTTTAGACTTTCTGCATTCCGTTCCCCGAGACATGCCTGGGTTCTGTCCTGTCTGTCCTAGCAGTGTCCGTGTCTGATGAGGCCCGTGCGGAAGTGAATGGCCTGAAGGCCTCTCACTTCTTCAGTCTGGCCGAGCGGCTGAGTGTGGGCGCAGCACCCTTCATCTGGCTCTTCATCCGCCCGCCGTGGTCGGTGTCCGGAAGCTGCTGCAAGGCTGTGGTGCACGAGAGCCTCAGGGCAGAGTGCCAGCTGCAGAGAGTGAGTCCCGGGACACAGGAAAACTGTGAGCCCAGACCCCGTGGGCCACGTGAGGTCAGGAACCTCGGCGAAGTGAGGGTGCAGAAAGTAGGGGGTGCAGATATGGGGCCCATTGGAGAGTAGGAGGCCTCAGAGCCAGGGGTGGACCACGGGGTTCTGGGTGTACATGTTGACAGGTGGAAACGCGGAGGGGCTGCACGCAGCCTGAGACTGAAGTCAGGCTAGTCCTCTGTGCGGGGCAGGGGCCGCAAGGACACAGGCTGCGGGAGGGGCTGGCAGTTCTCTCTACTCACAGTCACGCTTCTTTCTCCCTTTTTCCCCAGACTCACAAAGCATCCATCCTGCACTGCCTGGGCAGAGTGCTAAGTCTTTTTGAGGTGAGTCGAGTTGCTCACTGCACTCGGGCTTTGCATGTTTGATGTGTCCCTGGCAAGATCGAGGAAGTATTTGAAAAGCAGCACAAAGGGGTGACCAAGGCCCAAAGTGCAAGTGGACAGGCGCTCGTGGAGCTGGTGGCATGTGTGGACTGGCCACAGGCTCGGATGCTGGCTCCACCCTCACTGCCTGTGTGGCCCTGAGCGAGTGACGTGACCTAGCCCCAGGGTGCTGGTGAGAATTGCAGATTAGGACACAGGGGGCCCTGAACCTGTGGTGCTGGCTCCTTGCCTAGTGGCTCTGCTGCTAGCGGGCCTCTCCTGCTCAGGCGGACCCATCTGTCCTTCACGTCCTCATGGGCTTTGTCATCATTGACCTCCTTTGTGACAAACGTAGGGATGGTGGTGGCTTGTAGAGACAGATACGGCAAAAGCGTCGGGGAGGGCTGCTGAGGGGAGAAGCCCCGAGAGCCACCAGCGCCACTGTCCAGGCAGCTCAGGGCAGCTCCTTTGGCGCACGAGGGAAGGGCAGGGCCCTTGCGTGGCAGAGCTAAGCCAGGTCCCCAGACCTCATCCAGGAAGACAGCAGACCCTGAGGCCGGCGTGCCCAGTCCACACTCCTGCTGGTTGTCGAGTGGTGTATCTTTAGAGAAGTCATTTTTGCTCTGATTTAGTGAGCTCGTCTTATGAAAGGCAAGAGCAGCGATGTGATGACTGTGGGGCGGGGAGAGGGCAGTTAGTACGACGACTTGGCATCAGGCAGAGAGTGAGGACTGGCGGTGCCGGGTCTCCCCGCAGGATGAAGAGAAGCAGCAGCAGGCCCGCGACCTGTTTGAAGAGTCTGCTAATCAGGGGTGTTTGACCAGCTCGTACCTCCTCTGGGAAAGTGACAGAAAGACAGACGTGAGTGCACCCAGGTCTGGGGAGAGGAGGAATTACGTTGGCCAAAGGCACATTCTCTAAACTGGCCTTGGACGAGATTCTGTCAGCAGGAGGGGGGATCCTCTTAGAGCTTCTGGCCCCTCTCCGCCCCGCAGCCCCGGGTCAGTGGCTGCGGCTGGCACCCCAGAAACGACTGCTGTGCTTTGAGGGATGACACGTGGGAAGCAGCACAGCCGGGGACCTTCTGGGGGTGTGGGGGGAACATTTTAAGAACCCCATGGGCCAGTTCTTAGTTCATCCCAAGACATAACCGCATAAAGGAGCAGTGACTTTCTCCTGTTGACAGATGTCGGATCCTGGACGATGTCTCCACAGCTTCCGGAAACTCAGGGACTACGCTGCCAAGGGCTGCTGGGAAGCGCAGGTGATGTGGGGAGCTGGCCTTTCTCTGTACAGCCTTGGGGCGGTGTTGCCTGGGTCCCACACAGGAGGTCAGGACCGGGGGGCGCAATAAAATTGGTGCAGGACCTGAGTCGAGTCCTAAAGGAATTTAGCTCTGGAGTGCACAGGGAGAAGAGCCCGGAAATGCTTCATCCGTCTTCGCCATCTGCCCGCTTGCCTCTAAGCCAGCCAGCCTCTTAATTTTTAAATGCTTCTGGGCTGCACCTGCTGTCAAAATCCATACCACTCTTGAAAGATGTCCTATAGGTAAAGCTTATCTTTTGACACAAAACTGGAGGCTGCTTGAGAGTGCAGGGGTACGTGGGACGTGTTCCCATTCCTGTTAGCACCTCGCTGGTCACGCTACCTGCTCGCCAGGTCATCCGGCATCAGAGCCGGCAAACCGAGGGTGTGTGGCAGGCGCTCACCAGGGTCTCCCGGCCTGCAGCCAGGAAGAAGGCCTTGTTTCAGGAGAAATCAAGGCAAGTGGGTAGAAGCTTGTTCTTGTCACCCCGCCACGTGGGTGTTAGTGAGTCATCTGTGCTCAAACACTGGAGAAGAGGTCACAAGTCAATACAGGGACCAACCTGATGTGCCACAGAAAGTTGGGATGTTCATGTCCAGAAAGGCAGGCAACAAGTTTATGAGAAATATAACAATATAGCTCTATTAGAAGCTCAGCGTAATCAATAAGAATATTAAGACCCTGATAGAAGTTCAGAGGGCCTCAGCAGAGTCTCAAAACAGAGGAAATAAATTAAAGCAGTTAAAAAGTGGAATGACATTCAGCCTCATTGCTAGTCAGAAGAGTGTGCCTTCGCCGGATGCGGTGGCTCATACCTGTGATCCCAGTGCTCTGGGAGGCCAAGGTGAGAGGATCATTTGAGCCCCTAGGAGTTTGAGACCAGCCTGAACAACACAGCGAGACCCCATCTCTACAAAAAATAAAGTTAGCTGAGCATGGTGGCACATGCACGCCCGCAGTCCCAGCCACTCGGAAGGCTGAGGCAGGAGGATCACTTGAGCCCAGAAGTTCAAGGTTACAGTGGGCTGTGATGGCACCACTGCACTCCAGCCTGGGCAACAGAGTGAGGCTCTGTGTCTTTAGAACAAAATCAAAAACAAAGTGTAGCTTTAAATGAGTTTTTGGGCTAATCACATTAGCAAATTATATATATATATATTTCCTCTCTGTTTTTGAGGAGATAGCTGGTGACTTCTGAAAATAGATGTTTTTTTTAATGATAGCATTTTTTGCTGGCAAAGGTGTGATAAAATAGGTGCTCCTATTAATGGATGTGAAAGTCAGCAGGGGCCTTTCAGAGAACACGCGGCTTAACACGGCCGCCCCTGGGACTGAGCACGGAAGGGATCAGGTGCAGACGGCATCAGGGCTGCACCATGCTGCTCCACAAAGTGATGAATCGGAATCACCCAAGTGGAAGAATAGGTCAAACACTCGAGCAGATGTTTAATAACATGAGGAGACACACTATTGTTAGGTGGGCAAAGAAAAGATAAAAATGTGTACATACTTCGGTCACAGATGCATATACATGTGATGTTACAAATGCATGGAAAAGTCCAGAAGGAAATATATAAAAATGGTGGAAAATAACCATCTGGGTGGGGTCTTGGCGGGTCACATGCTAAGTGCTGACACATCTTAGTGAACTCTCATCACCTGCCAAAGCAGATGCTGTTGTTACGCCGTTCATGAAAGAGGAAGAAACTGGGGTGCACGGAGGTACTGCAGTTTGCCTGTGGTCACACGTGGGCCAGGTTTCAAAGCCACCTGAGCCGAGCCAGCTCTTGGCCACTTTGCTATGAGGTCTCCCCCAAGAGCATCAAATGTTCTCACCTGGAGGGTGAACAGAAACAAAATTATATATTTTTTTATAATATAGAAAATTTAAATTGGCTGAGGACTTTTACCAGGGTAGGAAAGCAACTGACATTTCATTATGTACATTTTGTTCTTCTTTTCTTTATTTTAATCTGATTAACTTTATATCTCTTCTCTTGGTTTATATTTATTTATTTATTTTTAAAGATGGGGTCTCACTCTGTCTCCCGGGCTAGAGTGCAGTGGCAGGATCACAGCTCCCTGCAGCCTTCGACTCCTGGGCTCAAGTGATCCTCCTACCTTGGCCTCTTGAGTCTTTTTGTCCCTTTTAAAAAGTTTTATCCTGTGGTATACTACTTATTCAAAACAGAAGGAGAGTTAAAACCTTAGCCGCACAGTCATGGAAGGTTGAGGAGGTTTGGGTTCAGTGGGGCGAATGTGTACACCCATGTTCTCTACCTGTGCTGCCCTTTGCTCTGGAAATAGCCTGTGGCAGTCGCTGCTTCCTGCTCACGTTGGTGCCTTTCCTCCCTCAGCTGTCTCTAGCCAAAGCCTGTGCGAACGGCAGCCAGCTCGGGCTGGAGGCGAAGGCATCCGGCGAGCTGGTCTGCCAGCTGTTCCAGGCTTCCCGCGCCGTCAGTAAGCAGCAGGTCTTCTCCGTGCAGAAGGGACTCAATGACACCATGAGGTGAGGCGTCCCCTGGAGCTGCTTCTGTTAACCTAAGTCACTGTCATCGGCAGCGAGGTGTTTCGTCATCAACCTGCCAGATACCCTCGCGCCCCGTGCACATGTGTGTTTTCTAAAACCTGGGGTGCCCAAGTTATCCAGGACTCTGAGGAAGAAAATATCCTACTCTACTCTCTCTAGTTTTCCTTTTTAAGCCATGGAATATGTTAAACCATTTTAAACGTCTTTCTGAGACAACGAGATGCGTGTCCCCAGCTCCCGAATTAGAAGCACGACCTTTCCTTGTGACCCCCGGTGCAGGCATCAGCGTCGTGTGAGACCTGGTGGCCGGCAAGCACTGTGCCCTTGTGCAGCTGCCAGGACACCCCAGCAGGACCTGCATCTTCCTGTGGGTCCGTGTGCCTCTGAGGTTTGCAGATAACACTTTTACAGTAAATCACAGAACACGTTAAAGGGTAAAATGGAAAATACAAATGAGTGCTCAGGCCTAGGCCTGAGATCGCAGGTACAGTTTGGTTTTGGTAGCCTCTGACGCTGCCATTCCAGCAGACAGTTCCCGCACACAGTAGGTGCTCAGTTAGTAGTTCCTCTTCCTTGGAGGAGCGAGGCTCGATCTCCCTCTCTCAGCCTCAGGGATGCAGCAAACTCCGCCCCCCAAAGGGCTCCAAGCTGTGGAGCTTTCGCAGCCCCCACTCCTGCCCTTCCCTCTCTCTGTTGGAAGGAAAGTGCTGATAACACTTTCTGACCCTCTTAGGCTGCTTTTTTTTTTTTATGCTATTCATTTTAAGTGTATTGGGGGTTAAAAGTAAATTTAAGCATTTTAAAGTGTACAGGCCAGTGGTCTGTTTCTAGAGGTCGGATCATTAAGCTTGTGAAGTCCATCTGCCTCGGTGGCTCCCCAGCGTGTTCACAAGAGCCTCCAGCTTAAACCTCAGACGCCTGACCCTCCTGTGCTCTTTGTCCTGGGGGAGATAGAGCCTTGTCTTGTCTGCTGCTCCTCTGCCCCTCGACTGGCCTGCCTTCCCGTCCCTTCTCCCCCACCGGAGGTGCTTCTGACACTTGTGCCGGCCCGTCTGCCTCCAGCGTCATCACCGTGCTCTGTCGCTGTCCCTCCCCTCTGCTTTGGGATGAGTGTCTCATCTCCTCTGCTCAGAAAGGCGGTTACCATATTCGGGAATCCTTCCGCGTTCCCTTGTGACCATTTGAGATCCTGACCCCTGGCTTTGGGCCCCTGTGGAGAGGGACCTTGTCTGTCAACCCTAGGGCGTGTGGCAGGGTGGCTGGGTGAGTGGGGCTGAGAACTCCAGCCCGTGGCCTTGGTGGCTCTTGCTTTAGCTGTGTTCCTGGCCCCTCTCTGCGTCTCGGAGACTGTGAGAAATGACCCGGGTGAGCGAGCTGTTCCGCGGGGGAATTTGGGTTTGCAGAACCATTGCAGTTCTTGCTGCTTTTGGGTGACTTGTTTCTCATCCCGGGGCCCAGCCCCACGGCACAACCCACTGTGCCCCACACCTGCACGTGGTGATTCTGGAAGCTGAGAGCTGCCCTTTCACTTTGCACTAGGTCCAGGCCCTGAAGTGCTTTTGTTTGTGAGCACCAGGAACGTGTGGGCCTGGGAGAGGGGGCAGAGGTGTGGCAGCCCACCCCCCTCCCAGGAATGAAGTGGGGAGACACAGGGCTCGCTGGGGGCCAGGAGCGGGGACCCCTGGGGCCTCACTAGCGGCGTCTCCAGCCTGGGTTCCTGGGTAAACCAGTGGTTCCACACGTGACCGGCTCACTCGCTCAGCCAGACACGCCTAGGTGGAAGCTGGAGATGGGGCGCCTGGAGTGCTCGTGCCCTGGTGTTCAGGGGTGGCGCTCTTTCCACAGGTACATTCTGATTGACTGGCTGGTAGAGGTCGCCACCATGAAGGACTTCACAAGTCTGTGCCTGCACCTGACTGTGGAGTGTGTGGACCGGTACCTGCGCAGGAGGCTGGTGCCCCGGCACAGGCTGCAGCTGCTGGGCATCGCCTGCATGGTCATCTGTACCCGGTGAGACACAGCCCAGCCTGGCCAGCAGGGCGCGCTGGCCCTTCCTGGGCTCACATGCGTCACGTGCTAATAGTTGGTCCCGGCTGGTTAGAGAGTGGAAGCCCGAGCCCAGGCTGCGGGCTGCAGGCAGGGGTGGCAGCTGTTCTGCGGGGTGCCTTATCCAGGTAGCGCATCCCAGCAGTCTCAGGACCCAAGTGTGGCCTCACTCTTGCAGGCTCAGGCTGGACAGCTCGTCCCTGCTCCTGAGGGCAAGAGGGTGACCAGGGAGGGTCGCAGTCAGCTGCTCTCCTCCCAGGCCTCAGAGTTCACAGGGAGAACCGCCTCTCTGAGGTCGAGTTCTCAAGTCTGTCACCAAAGTTCCTACAATCCTGGAGTTGGAGGGTCTAGTCCCCACCGATGCCCCGGCAGAGCCCACTTCAACCACACGGGGGTCACTCCTGTACCCCGACAGCCCCAACTTTTTACATCAGACCACCTTACATTTTACCCAAACCTACTTTGCTTTAACTCAGTCATCCTGGTTTTGCCATGGGAACAATGCGAAAGCAAACTCCTGAGATGTTTTGCATTTGCTTGTTTTCCTAAGTTGGCCTCCCCAGCGTTCTGGGAAGTGTTGTCTGTTGGGCTTGGCGGATGAGGAATAGGTTTGGCCGCACTCAGGGATGGGGAATCCTGCAGAGACTTATTTCTCTGCTGCGCAAGGAACCCAGAGGCAGAAGGTCCAGGTTCAGGTCACCGGGGCGGTTTCTTTGTTTCACGAGGTCACAGTAGAGCCCAGCTCCCATCTCATCTCCGCTACCCTGGGGTGCTGCCCTTGTCCCCGAGACCCCTTGGCTACCGTGTCCACCTTTGTGCTGAGCTTAGTCTTGGGGCCACACCACGATGGGCCCTGGGAAGTGTGGGCTCTGGGAGGCAGGCATGTGCCAGCTCAGCAGTGTCATGTCACCACGGGAGGAGGGAGCGCGGGCTTGCAGGGTGGACAGGCCAGTCACTCACTAGCCAGAGCCGTCTTCAGATGTGCTCTTGGCCCTGAAGGCAGCATCCAGGTCTTCCAGCCAGACGGCCGAAGAGGTCAGGCCGCTGCCTCCCAGCTCCTGGGCCACAAACTGGCTAGCAGTGAAAGAATAACTGTTAAAAGTGCTTTAGGGAGTTGAGTCCAAACTCTCTCCCCCACTGCAAGACCTGGTGCACTGGACCCCATGCCTAGTACCGTGGCCCCCCTGAGTAAAGTCTGCCCTACTAGCCTTGGGAAAAAAAAGGCCGGTGCGGTAGCTCATGCCTGAAATCCCAGCAATCTGGGAGGCCAAGCCTGGAAGATCACTTGAGACCAGGAGTTTGAGACGAGCCTGGACAACATTGTGAGACCCCATCTCTACAAAAAATAGAAAAATTAGCCGGGCGTGGTGACGTGTACCTGTAGTCTCAGCTACTCAGAAGGCTGAGGCAGGAGGATTGCTTGAGCCCAGGAGTTAGAGGTTGCAGCGAGCTACGATGACACCACTGCGCTCTACATGGGGCAACAGAATGAGACTCTGTCTCAAGAAAAAGAAGAAAACAAAAATGGCTGAGGCGCCTCCACCTCCACTCAGAGCAGTACCTGCCATGCCTCCACCAGCCACCGTGGACCCGTCTTTTTGGTGTCTGTGGCCTTCACGCCAGCAGGCATGGCCCCTGTGCCCCCTGTCCTCCCTGTCAAAATGATGACCAGTGCAGAGTCCCCAGGACGGGGCAGCAAACACACTTGGCCCCAGTCCAAGGGGAAGGCACCCTCAGGGGACGCTGGAACAGCATGTTCCTAGATAGCAGGTGTGGGTGGGTGGTAGAGAACAGGGTGACCACCTGCCCTGATGACTGTCAGGACCCCTGTGGCCAGACACTGCTGTGCACAGACCTTCAGGTGGCCTTTGGGGCCTTTGCCTGCAACCCCCAACTCACCCACCTTCTGGGTTTAAAGCATTTATACTCGATCGATGGACACTGTCATAAGACAGGGCCAATCCTTGTCCTTAAGGTCGATTAAAACTGAATGACAGTGTCACTCAGGGGCCTTTTGCAGAGACGTTTTGGTATCTGCCTCCCAGCCCTGCTGTCCCCACTCTGCCTTTGCCTTAGTGGCTCTGGGCCTCTTTCCAGCACCTTCTGACTGTGCTCTGCTTTAATTCTCATTGGCCACGGCAGCTGGGTCCATTGAATAATGTCCTTTTATCACCAAAGCCCAAAGCCGCCCCTCTCTCCTTACTTGAAGCCTCCCAGAACCTGGGCCCTGCTGAGGCCCCTTCTTGGCCTTCCAGGTTCATCAGTAAGGAGATCCTGACCATCCGCGAGGCCGTGTGGCTCACGGACAACACGTACAAGTATGAGGACCTGGTGCGGATGATGGGAGAGATCGTGTCCGCCCTGGAAGGGAAGATTCGAGTAAGTGGCAGTTTTCTTTTTCCCTGTTAGTTTCAGTTATCACTGTGTTGGGGACACGGGAGGGCATTCAGCTTTGCTGCTCTAGGAGCTTCTCACGGAAGCCACCCAGAGGGCGGCTGTCTCTGCTGTGCCCAGAGCCACGGACCAAGAGGCCACGGCTGCATTGCATCATTTCATGCCCTGGTGCCCTGTGCTCACCCAGGCCACACCCCAGGCTGGGCCCATTCGGCCATGTGGTGGAGGAACCCTTCCAGTGCTGAGGCCCCACGCCCGCCTCCCGTCTGTCTAGGTCCCCACAGTGGTCGATTACAAAGAGGTCCTGCTGACCCTGGTCCCTACGACACCAAGAACCCAGCACCTGTGCAGCTTCCTCTGTGAGCTGTCCCTGCTGCACACCAGCCTGTCTGCCTACGCCCCGGCCCGCCTGGCTGCCGCAGCGCTGCTCCTGGCCAGACTGACGCACGGGCAAAGTAAGGAACAGACCTTCCCAGGGGCTCCTGGGGTCCGGGAGTGGGGGGCGTGTAGAGAGGAAAAGGAACTGGTGTCTACCCGTCCTGGAGGAGGAAATGCACCAAGTGGACCAGAGGCAGTTCTCTCTGGGGGTGAGTGACAGATGGCTCCAGCTTAAGTTTTCCCCAAATTTCTGCCAGTGCGCGTACATGCTCCACATACGGGGTCTTTTCAGTTGGTTTTAAAAAGATTGCAACCCTGAGTTCCAGGAAACTACCGTAGAACCATCAGAGTTGTGGGCGGGAGTGGCTGGGCAGCCATTGTGACAGCCCCTCCATCCCGTCTACGCCCCTCCCCAGCACAGCCCTGGACCCCTCGGTTGTGGGAGCTCACTGGATTCTCCCATGAAGACCTGGTGCCCTGCGTCTTGAGCCTTCATAAGAAGTGGTGAGTTTGTCAAGGAAAGGCTTCCTCCGCCCGGGCTTGGCCAGAGTGGGGGGGCCGCACGGACCACCACGGGCCTTTGCTTCCGCTCGTGACGGCTGTTGGTCCACACGCAGGTCTTCCCGCAGCGAGCGTCACGCCAGACATGGTCCCCAGAGTTGCCGTTCTAAAATTCCAGGGCTGTGTTTCTTATTTCATGCATTTTTCACATCCGAGACGTGTACAGCGGCTCCTCAACCCTAACCTGACTCCAGAGGTGGCAGAACACAGCTCCCGACCAGTGGTACTTTTGGTAGATGACAAATTGTCATCTCGCTCAGGAGTTGGCAAACTCTGGCCCCCACCTGGTCTGCTTCCTGTCTCTGGATTTGCCTGTTCTGGACACTTTGTCCCGGTGGAATCACAGACCGTGTGGCCTTTGCCTCTGGTCATGTCACTCAGCACGTTGTTTTCTGGGTCTCCCCGAGTCACCGCGTGTCAGTGCCACTTTTCTCTCCAAGGCTGAGTGACGTCCCACCGTGCGAGTAGGCGTGTGTGTTCCTCCTTTCATCAGGGTGCACGTTTGTACCGTTCCGCCTTTTGGGTGTGGCGAACGACGCCACTGTGAACGTCCTCGTGCGAGTTCTGTGTGGACGTGTGAATACGGTTCTCTCCAGTGTGCACCTGGGTGGAACTGCTGGGCCATATGTCACTCCGAGTGTAACTGTTCCAGGAGCGGCCACACTGTTTCCAAAGGGGCCACGCTGCTTTGCATTCTCACCACAGCACCATGTTTTCCCCTCACTTCAGTGAGCTGGGGCTAAAATGGGGTGGGGGCCTCACGTGTCCACCTCATGTCCATTTCCAGCTTCCACGATGACGCCCCCAAGGATTACAGGCAAGTGTCACTGACTGCCGTGAAGCAGCGATTCGAGGACAAGCGTTACGAAGAAATCAGCCAGCAAGAGGTGCCTCCCGCCCCGGCCACGGGCGTCTGACCGGGGCTGCTGGGCGGGCACGGGCTCCTCAGCCTCGTCCTGCGGTGCCTCGAAGGCCCTGACTCTGCCTCCCTCCAGGTGCTGAGCTACGGCCAGTTGTGTGCGGCACTGGGAGTGGAACAGGACAGCCCGGAACCCCCATGTTTCCTCAGCACAGGGGACCTCCACACCTTCCTCAGCTCTCCCTCCGGGAGGAGAACCAAACGGTTAGTTAGACCCGTGTCCAGGCTGTGCCGCGGGTGCTGCTCCCGCGTGCGTGCTGCCCCGAGAGGCACGACAGCGTCTTCCACTGAGCTGAATGTGGGAGGCCTGGGTCCCTCCCAGCAGGGCCGCCATCTGCATCTTATTCTGCAGACGGCACCCTGACTATTTGCGGACGGAGTCATCTGCAAGGAAAGCCCGCGCACAGACGTGCGTCTGGGCTCCAGGAGTGGGGCCCAGCCACACTGTGTGGACCCTGCTGCCCAGACACCTCCCAGCGCCATCAGGGCATCTCCACCCACGGCCAGGGGTCAAGAAGCAGACAGGCGGCCGGGCGCGGTGGCTCAAGCCTGTAATCCTAGCACTTGGGAGGCCGAGGCGGGCGAATTGTTTGAGCTCAGGAGTTTGAGACCAGCCTGAGCAAGAGCAAGACCCCGTCTCTACTAAAAATAGAAAGAAACTATATGGATAGCTAAAAATAAATATATAGAAAAAATTAGCCGGGCATGGTGGCGCATGCCTGTAGTCCCAGCTACTCGGGAGGCTGAGGCAGAAGGATTGCTTGAGCCCAGGAGTTTGAGGTTGCTGTGAGCTAGGCTGATGCCACGGCACTCTAGCCCGGGCAACAGAGTGAGACTCTGTCTCAGAAAAAAAAAAAAAAAAAAGAAGCAGACAGGCTCCACTGCTCCGGCCTCCAGCCCATTCCAGGCACGGCCTGAGCCCTGCCGGCGGCTGTGCTGTACTGCCAGGGACGCGCTGCTCCGTGTGGGCCCTGCCCAGCGCCAGGCCAAGCACCGCCTGCACCCTGTTCAGTCAACACTGGAGGGTGGCATCGCCCCCCCAGTTTCCAGAGGGTTCCACAGCTGGCCAGGGTAGACAGGGGTAGACCAAGGTTCATAGCCAGACCAAGTCCTGATTTTGCCTGAATCGTCCTTTATCCAGCTTGGTCCCTGCCTTCGAGGGCTTTTCCCTGTTCTAGCTTCATGGGGGCATTTTCTACACAGCAAACTTTCAGGAGCACAGGGTGCGGGCCTGAGGCAGGCAAGCGCCAGAGGCAGGTGCAGAGGACCGGGCCAGGCCTCGCAGTGCTGCCGCCTGTGACTGGGGTTTCCTGGGCTCTCCCCACCTTGCAGGAAGCGGGAGAACAGCCTCCAGGAGGACAGGGGCAGCTTCGTCACCACCCCCACTGCAGAGCTGTCCAGCCAGGAGGAGACGCTGCTGGGCAGCTTCTTGGACTGGAGCCTGGACTGCTGCTCCGGCTACGAGGGCGACCAGGAGAGCGAGGGCGAGAAGGAGGGTGATGGTGAGTGTGCGGCCGGGGCACCCCAGGGGACAGGGTCTGGGGGCTCCTGCGAATGCTCTGGCAGGGAGCATGTACCAGCAGCGAGTGGGTCCAGACGCCAGTGGGGGTGGGGGTGTGAGAGTAGAGGAACCCCTAAAACATCAGTGCTTTTCCCACCGCGCTGTTGGGGGAGGATTTAGGCCAGGCCCGGGCCCAGCTGCAGCTGGGTCTGTGTTGGTGCGGCCTCGCAGAGAGAGGCCCGTCTGGATTCATGGAAAGAGCTTTCCAGAGTGTTGTTTGAAATGTGCCATGTGGTGTATGTGAGCCCTCCCACGCCGCCCTGCTGGGCTCCGTGCCGGCACCCCTGGCAGGCTGCAGGAGGTCCCATCCCCCGTGCCCTGGCCAGGAAGCCCAGTGGGGCCAGTTTCTGTCAACTTCCCAGTGGCTTGATTTTGTGTCCACCTCAGAGGGAGTTAGACGGCTGGTTTGCTGTCATCCTCCACTGTCCTCAAAATCCTGGCGGGCAGCCCTCCGAGCTCAAAAGAGGCATGTCACTCACAGCCTGTTACCCAAAGAGAGCGACACGGGACTACAGCAAGGGGCCCGGGGTGGATATTCGGGCCAGCACAGGGTGTTTTAAACTGTCCTGGCAAGAGCCAGAGCCTGGGCTGCCAGGGTCCTAACCAGGCAGGGGTCTCCTCTGATGCCCGGGCTATGGCATGATCTCTCTCTCCAACATTTCCTGCAGTGACAGCTCCCAGCGGCGTCCTCGATGTCACTGTGGTCTACCTGAACCCAGAACAGCACTGCTGCCAGGAATCCAGTGATGAGGAGGCCTGCCCGGAGGACAGGGGAGGCCAGGACCCACACTCCCCAGCGCCGGGCACCCAGACACCTCCAACCCCAGGGCCTGAGCCCCCACACCACGTCAGGAGGGAGCCGGGCAAGGACATCACAACCTCAGGGTACTCCTCCATCAGCAGCGCGAGTCCCACAAGCTCTGTGGATGGCAGCTTGGGGGGCCCACCCCCACCTACCTCAGTGCTGTCCCTGGACAGCGACTCTCACACACAGCCTTGCCACCATCAGGCCAGGAAGTCATGTTTACAGTGTCGTCCCCCGAGTCCCCGGGAGAACAGCGTTCCCCAGCAACAGGTGAAGCGGAAAAACCTATCCATGCATAGTGAGGAACAGGAGGAGGAGGACATGAACTTGGGCTTTCTGAAGCTGTGAGTGTGTGTTGGTGTGTTTGCTGCCGTGAATGTTTACCGAGGGAGGCTGCTGTTTCGCTAGCAAGGGATGGGCCACTGCAGAGGAACGCTATTTAGACCCTAGAGTTCGTCACACAGAGAGCAAAGAGGGTAACTCGTAGCCACCAGGGGAGCCCCGTGTGCACCCTCAGAATGTCTGAGTCAGAACGAAAAGCTCAGATACTTCTGTTTGGAAAGTTTAGCCTCCCAGCAAGCGTGCCACACCGTGTGAAGGCTCTCTGTGCCCTCCCATGTTCCACTGTCTCTGGAAGCTTAAGCCGGTGTGTGTCCTGGTCTTCCCAGCCCCCACAGGGCCCCACGCCAGCAGCTGACAGCTTTCACGCTCAGAGTAGGTGCGACCCAGGCAGCCTGGCACAGCTCACGCCCCTGCCTGCATCTGCCTGGTTTGGGCCCCAGCGGGGAGCTGGCAGCTCTGAGCACAACACTGCCCCTCACCCAGCGTGGCCTCGTGGGGCACCCACTCTCTTCTGGGTGGTGGGTTCTGGCGAGGAGCCCATGCCCCACACAGCAGTGTGGACGGTGTGGCCGCCAGGCGTGGGAGCTCCCTTCGATGCCTGGCCACAGGCTCCCCTCCTCTGCTCAGTTTTAGAAATCTGCCCCTCCCCCAGGATGGTTTGCCTCACATGGGGTGTCATCTCTCTTCGTACTGAATTTCTGGGCCATTCTTTTCCTGTCTTTTATTTCTAGACTTCCTTCTTCTTTAAAGATGAAAGCAAAAGGAAAATTAAAAATAGAGGGTATTAAATAAAAAAAAAAAACGAGATTCCCAACATTATTTAGGGCTCAACTAAAAAAAAAAAAGAAAATCTGACCTCAGCCCCTCAATTCTATCCTGACACTCTTGATTCAAAAAGAATTTCCCCAGAGTGGTTAGCCAGAAAAAACTTAAAAGTCATCTGTAATGTCTGAAATACCCAGGAGGCAGGAGAGCAGGGGTCAAGGACTTGCCCGTAATGGCCCCTGACCGTGTGCTCCTGCCCTTTCCCGCTGGCCATGGAGGCTCGGCTCTGTACACTTACCGTGATCTCTCCCGGGCTCGGTTGACGACTGACACACACACCCTGCTAGGACACACTTTGTTTCCTCTGGAAATGTCAGGAAGAACCACTTAGCCAGGAGTGTCCCCCAAATGCTCTTGAACCAGAAATACAGGGATGTGGAGATGTTAGCTCAGTGGTTGCTCTTCTGTGTGCTCGTATGTGTGTTGGTGTCTCCGTGGCAGCTATCTTTTTGCTACTGTAAGAGAATTCTGCCCACACTGGGTGGCGCGTGGCTGGGGTGAGGAGAACCCAGGCATAGGAATTGCAGACCTGTCCTGTCGACTGCCCCTGGACATGTGTGAGCCTTAGTTTCCTCATCTGTAAGATGGGGCAATGATACCTACCTCACAGGGGTGTTGTGAGGATTAAATGTGACGGAGACAGTGGCAAATGAGTGATGTGCATCCCTTAACTGCCTCGGCCGCTTGTCCGTGGTCTCCTGTGTCAAAATCCCGACTCGATGGACTCAGGTCTCTGCCCTCTCCCAGCCCACTCCTGTAGGAGGAAACCACTCCCCGGGGGCCTGGAACCACCTGCCTGGTCTCACCTCTGCCCAAATGCTGATGGTCACCCCAGCGCCTCCTGACTGGTGTGGGGGCACCTTGCATCTCCTAAGTGCCAGCTGAGGCCTTTTCCCCTCCCCTCCTGCTCCACAGAGAAATCTCATGGGCAGCAGCAGGGACTGCAGTCAGCCTCCCCCACCGCTGAGGGAGGGGCCCGCCCTCAGGGCAGGCCCAGTGCTGCTGGGTCCTAGCCCCCTTCCTCTTCTATGCCCTGCACCCTCAACTCCCCTCCGGTGCGTCCTCCACCCCCTGTGCTGTGGCACTTCCTGTTAATGACTGAAATGGACTCACCTCTCCCATCTTTAAACCACCCCCCCAGGTCTGTCCTCCCTCCAGCTGCCACCTGAGATTTCTTGGCCCCTTCAGGGTTTGAGTTCATTGTTTATTCCTGTTACCTCCCATTGCAGTGGGCCCTGCTGCCCTCCTGACTTGTGCCCAGCCACTGTCTGTTCCTCCGCCAGCTGTTCCCTGCGGCACTGAAGGCCTCAGTCACCCACATGCACAGGCTGCCTGGGCCTTGGCAGCAGGGCTTGGTCCACGGCTCCTCCCTCTTGGGCCTCCCATTGCTTCTGTGACTGTGTTCCGCTGTCCACTTCTGGCATTCTCTGGGCTCCATCATCCGTGGCGCACCCGTCCCCACCCATGGACCCTGCCGGGCCTTGGGCCGGCTGGCCCAGGCCCATTGCTCCACGTGTCCAGGTGGCTGCCTCCTTGGGTGTCCAAAAGTGGGCACTTCCTTGTCCCTTGTCCCGGCTCCTATCACAGGCGTCATCTTCGCCTCCTCCACTATTTACTCCTCCGTGCGCCTGAGGCTGTGCTGGGTGGCCTGGGGTCAGCAAGACAGCTGTTCCTGCTTTAGAGCACCTTCAGTAGGGACAGACATGAAGCCAACCAGTCAACCCCCACAGGAGCCCTGCAAGAGGAGCGCGGGAATGGCGCCACCATCCACCTGGTTTTCCAAACCAGAAGCCTGAAGTCACCGAACTCCCCTCGCTGCCTCGGGCCCACCCGCCTCGGAGCCTGCGTCCGCGCCAGGCCTGCGGGGCGGGGCCAGGCCTGCGGGGGCGGGGACATAGGCGGGGCTTGAGGCGGGGCCACAATGCGGAAGCGCGGGTCGTCGGGGGCGGGGACGGGCCCTGAGCTCTGGGCTCGGGATTGGGTAGCACGGCCGGAAGGGGGCGGTCTTCTTCCGCAGAGGGGGCGGGATCTTCCGGTGGCGGCAATTGCGAGGAGCTGCCGCCGTCTCCATGCTGCCCGCCGGCTGCTCGGGCCGGTGAGGCCCGCGCGGCGGGAGGGGGCGGGGACGGGCGGGCGTGGTGCCCGAGGCCGGCCGAGGTACTGAGCCGCCGGTGTGTCCCCCCAGGCTGGTGGCCGAGCTGCGGAGTGCCCTGGACGCCTGCGCAGAGCGACAGCTGCGGCTGGAGCAGAGCCTGCTTGTCTCTCGTCGGCTGCTGCGGGCCTGGTACGCGGACCCTGGGGCCCCCTGGCGGGCCTCCTGCGGACCTCAGAATCCTGCACACAGCCCTGGGCTGGAAGTCTCCCACTTCCGAGTTTCTGGTTGTCAATGCCGCCCCTCTTAGCCTGCAGCCTCTGAGGCTGGGGGACTGCTCTGGGGGCCAGACAGCCCCCTGGGGTCTGCCTGGGCCCTGCCTTCTGGCCGTGCTACGGTTGCCCGTGTCTTTGCAGGGAACCAGCCGGGACCTTGGCTCCAGAGCCACCTTTAGGGCCAGAAACTAAAGAAGAGGCTCCCTCTCCAGGTAAACCTCTGCCACCCACCTTCTCCAGGTGCTGCCCCAACCTGATTTCCGGCATGCAGTTGTGAGAGACCCTTCCTGGGAGGCGGTGGGGAAAGACCCCTGCATGATTCTTGCCTTCACAGCATGCACACCCAGCCCTCAAGACCTCAAGGAGCTGGAACTTCTGACCCAGGCCCTGGAGAGGGCTGTACGGGTGCGAAAAGTCATTTCTAAGGCTGGAGAAAGAGACAAGGCCCCCAGCCTGAAATCTGGGTTCTTTGCCACCTCCCCTGGCATGACAGCCTCTATCCCAACCCGGGCCCCAGGCCAGGCTGGCAGCCATGCATCAGAGGCAAAACCCACCAGGGGCGTCCGCCAGACCACAGTGCCTGCCAAGGGCCACCCCGAGCACAGACTCCCCTCCGAGCGGAATAGGGCCCGTGTGGGGGTAGGAGCCCGAGCCACTAGGCCTGGGCCAGGCCTCAGGGACAAGCATGTGGCCCCATCAGCTGCTCCTCAGGACCCAGAAGCCTTCACACTCAAAGAGAAGGGGTAGGTTTCCCAGACCCTCATTGGAGAAACTGCTGTCTCTACCTGCTCAGAGCCTGGCCGGCAACAGGTGTCTGGGATTTAGGGTGGTAGAGAGGGCAGGGCTTTGAGCAGGGTGTAGGCCACAGGAGCCCAGGGGTGCTAGCCCCTGAGGCTCATTTTCTGAAGCTAGCAAAATGTAGCAGCTGGTGTGACAGTGCCCGGTTTAACACGCTGGAGCCTGTCCTGCCCTCTTCTCCATGGCTGTCCCCTTATGCACCCAGCCCAGGCACTCCGGAAGGGCTCTGGAGGGGCTGGGCTGGCTCCCTTGGCACTCTGGAAGTCCTGTCCAGGGGGCGTTGTCTGAGAATGGGTCGGGGAGCAGAAGGTGCAAGAAGCCTCCTCCCCCATTGGGCTCTGAGCAGGGAACAGACTTAAGGCCCCCAGAGTGAGGCGAGGCTGTTCTGAACATTGGCTTCTCTGACAGGAGCCTGCTGCAGCTGCCTGCAGCCTTCAGGAAGGCGGCTTCCCAGAACTCCCGGTGAGGCTGGGTCTTTCGGCATGGTGGTGGCAGAGGGGAGACCAGAGAGGCATCACCAGCTTGGGAATGTGTAGGAGAAAGCTCTGCCTGCTTTCTTTGGTGGGTGGGGTCACTGTCGACAGTAAAAGAGCCTGCCCAGCTGGGACATTGCAGTCACCTTAGATTCAGCAGGCTGTGCAGCCCCCAGCTCAACCACTCAACAAGCTGCAAGACTTGAACAGGGTACTTGGTGTCTCCAAGTCCCAGTTTGTCTTCCTTCTGGAGGTGACAATAGTAGCAGCTTCACAGAGGTGTTGTAAGGGTTAAACTAGATGCTGCCTTTCAAGAGTTGCACTACCTGGTAGAGAGAAGCACCCAGCGCTCTTAGCCGTGTCACAGTTACCAGTCACTGCCAGCTCCTCCTGTGAATTCTCTCTTAGCTCTGTCCCCTATCCTGGGCAGTGTCCCCTTGGCTCCCCGAGGGCTCTGAAGGCCCCTCCTGTCACTCAGCAGAGGCAAGACACCCAGCCTGGGCTGCTACCCTGGCCCTTGCCTACCTCCCAGGGCCCCGCCAGCTAGAATAACCATGTCCCTCTCGTTCCCGGGGTGCCGTGTATGCACCCCAGCTTGTGGGCCCAGCTCAGCTCTGCACAGCCCAGGGATTCCACAGATGCCACCACTGCCGCCAAAACCCGGTTCCTCCAGAAGATGCAGACAGCCGTATCCTTGCAGGGTGTGCAGGAGCCCAGGGGGCTTCTGGCTCTAAACCTGGCAGGTTGAAGAGTGGCCCCAGGAAGGGCTGCTATGGGATGGCCAGGGCCCCTGCCAGACCTGTCCTTGGTGGGAGGGGAGGGGCCTGGTTACAGGGAGTTTTCCTGACCCATGTGCAGTCGGGCCGGCCTGGCCCCGTGCTCAGTGCTGTGGAGGTGGAGGCGGAGGTGGGGCACCTGCAGGAGGCCTGCTCGCTGCTGAGACTGCGCATGAGGGAGGAGCTCTCTGCGGGTCAGTGGGCCGATGCAGGTCCCGGGAGGGTGAGGGGAGGACAGAGTGCGGGGAGGGTTTCTAGACTGGCATGGCCCCAGCCTGCCCCCCCACCCCCCGCGACTTTCGCATAGCCCCCACTGACTGGATGCAGGAGTACCGCTGCCTGCTCACCCTGGAGGGGCTGCAGGCTGTCGCCAGGCAGTGTCTCCACAGGCTGCAGGAGCTGCTTGCCGGTAAGGCCCTGCCCCTGCCCTGCCACCTGTACCGAGGCCTGGACCTGGGTCAGGTACTCTGGCCAGCCTTGCCCGTGTCTCCAGGAAGGGTGTGAGCAGGCCCTTCCCACGCCACCCAGCAGTGCTGGGCTCTTGCCCGCTGTCCTGTGGGACCAGCCCACCTTCCTTACCGCTTCGGGACACCCCCCCCCACCGCCGGCTCGCAACAAGCAGACCCTCATCACTCTGAGCAGTTGGCTTGTTTATGCAGCGCTGAAAAAGCAGCATATGAGAATCAAAAAGACACTGGGAGGTGACTCTCCAGGTATTGCAAGAGGTGGTTATTCGGGGGCAACAGCGCTTCTTTTCTCCCTTGTATTTTTTAATTGCTTGAAGTTTTAAGAGTAAAGATATTTAATTTGTCAAAAGCAAAGTCAGTCTCAAAACAGTCATGTGTAAGCACAGTAAAGGAAACCAGGAGGCAGAGGGACCGCACAAAGGAACCCCCTGCCACAGTGAGCCCAGGCCCACCTCACCCCATCTTGTGCTGGGCTGTTCTGGAAGCCTGACTGCACCCCTGAAGGGGGGCAGGGGGTGAGGAGGAGGTGCCTGGACAACTGGGCACAGCCGGCCTCATGTAGCCACATCCTCCTGTCCACGAATCACTGGCAGAGCAGCCTCTGGGACCGTGTCCTGTGGGGAGGCCCTCCAGGGCCCCCCTGCCCTGTGGAGGTGGAGCAGACCCCTTCTGGAGCCCCCAGCTGCTTCTCTACTCCAGCACCCAGGAGCTGCAGACCCTGGCGACCCTCAGGCTGCGGGTGGCCATGCTGGACCAGCAGGTGCACCTGGAAAAGGTACTTCTGGAACAGGAGGTGGGGAGTGTGCGGCTGGGTGCCTGGGGGAGCCATTGGCCATGGGGAGGACTCCGGGTCTGGAGCCTGGTGAGGGCTCCTTCTCAACAGGACGGCCGGGGGTCAGGCTTGACTGTGCTGCACCCCCAGGACCTAGGGGGTGAGGGGTGGGCTCCTGAGTCTGTGCATGGGCCAGGGCAGCAGGACAGCCTGAAGGCTCAGAAGGCATGGGGGGCCTTGAAGCCTGTCCTGCGATCACCCCACCGCCTAGGCCAGCCACCCAGGACTCGGGCCCCCTGAGACCTGGCTCTGCACTGCCCCCAGGTCCTAATGGCTGAACTCCTCCCCCTGGTGAGCTCCCAGGAGCCGCCCTCGCTGGCCCTGTGCCGGGCTGTGCACAGCCTGCTCTGCGAGGCAGGCGAGCGCTTCCTCACCATCCTGCACGATGACCCTGCCGATAGCCCTCCCCCCACGCCCGGGCCTCAGGACCCCATCAGGGAGAGTCCCCTCCTCCCTGGTCGGAGTTAAGTGAGGGGGTTGAGGGGATTCTCCCTGTTGCTGTGGGCATGGGGACCAGAGACGCCTGTACCCCTAGGAAACCTGGGTTTCAGCTGCAGCAGGGCTGCCTGGCTCTTGTCCGACAGCTGAGCCTGGGGGCAGAGCTGGAGGCCAGAGGCTGAAAGGAGCCTTTCTTCACTGCCTCTGCTTCCTCTCACCGTAAACCTAAGGGCCGCTTGTGTGATATTAAAGCTACTTTGGAAAGCATATATATTTATTTATTTTATTTATTTATTTTTTTTTTTTTTTTGAGACAGAGTCTCACTTTGTTGCCCGGGCTAGAGTGAGTGCCGTGGCATCAGCCTAGCTCACAGCAACCTCAGACTCCTGGGCTTAAGCGATCCTACTGCCTCAGCCTCCCGAGTAGCTGGGACTACAGGCATGAGCCACCATGCCCGGCTAATTTTTTTGTATATATATTTTTAGTTGGCCAGATAATTTCTTTCTATTTTTAGTAGAGACGGGGTCTCACTCTTGCTCAGGCTGGTCTCGAACTCCTGACCTCGAGCGATCCACCCGCCTCGGCCTCCCAGAGCTAGGATTACAGGCGTGAGCCACCGCGCCCGGCCGGAAAGCATATATATTTAAATCATACCAAGGTGGGACTTGGGAGGGTAGGTTGTTCTTGCTTTTTGTTTCCTTATGGTTTTATTTATCAAGTATATCATTGCTTGATACTTACTCTGTGGGATAAAAAAGAGTATATGTCAAGTGCATTTGTCAAGCATCTGAATATCCCTTCCGTACAAAGTAGGGGGCGTTTGCCCCAGCACGCCTAAAACCCCCGCCCCCATGCCTAGAGCTGTACTCTGCTCATCAGACACAAAAGCCGCAAGCCTGCGTCGGAGAGCGGGCCAGTCTCTGCCCACAGCCACCTAGCTCTGCTTCCCGCTGTCTCCCGGTGCCTGGGTCCAACACCTCCTGGCGCTGGTGCTGTGGCAGGTATGAGGTCCGCCTCTCTCAGGGACAAGGCCCTTTACACCACCCAGTCCACTGTCACCTCCCAGGCTCCCCCCAGTCCCCGCTGAAGGAAGCATCGCTTCCCCAGGAAGGCAGCAGGGATCGTGGCGGCCACAGACTGGGGTTTGCATCATGACTTGTTTCCTGCTGTGGGATTTCCGGCAAGATCCTTGAGGAGCCTTAGCCTCAGTCCCCAGGCTTGTCCCCGCTGTCATGCCAGGGGACCAGTTATTACCCTGCAGGGCTGGCGTGAAGATTAATGAAATGGTACATCTAATGGCCTTAGCCGTGGAGGCTGCGGCATTAGCCGAGGCCAGTGCTCAGCGCACTCGGTAAATGGACCTTTACTGAGGGCCTGCGTGTCCCAGGTGATCCTCGGAGCTGGGCCTGGCCCTTTGTGTGGTCAGTTCTGGAGCTTGCCACACTGGGCTGTGGATGGGGACCTGCGACCAGGAAAAATACCAGCCTCTTCCCCAAGGTGCTCAGGCCCCTGCAGGCGGCAGCACAGGAGGTGGTAGCACCTGGGAAACCAGGTCTTCCCAGAGCCAGCTGAAGCGCTGGTTATAGGTGATGGTGAAGCAGCTCCAAGGTGGCTTCTCGGTGCCCGCAGGAGGTCCTGCTTGTGAGGACCTGACAGCTGGCAGGCCAGAGGCGTGCTCGGACACAGAGTCGGGGTTGAGGGCAGCTGAGGACCAGATGGCAGAGACCGAAGTAGGAAGCAGAAGGCTGTGGTCCTCACTGCACTGAGGGGCCCCTCTCGGGACAGAACAGGAAACCCAGGCACAGTGAGCCCAGAGCGGAGGAGACCCTGTGGGCTGCCCTGCCCTGCTAGGCTGACACCCAGTCCCAGGGGAGTGAGGTCAGCTAGCTGTGGCCTTTCTGGCCACCCCACTGCTGTCTCCAGAGCTTATACCCCAGTACTCTGATGTGAGGGACCCATTAAATCCCTGAATGCCACCACACCCTGCTACTGTACACCCCAGCGCTGGTAGTCTGCCCAGAATTACTTCACTGGCTGCCTCACTTGGTTTATTGTCCACCACCCCCACAGGGCGTTTGCCCAAGGAGGACAGGGGCACTATCCGTCTCTACCCCTGGCCAGGCCCAGGTTGGAGCCCAGCGGTCATTGGCTCAACTATCCACTATCCCGGGGCCAGTCCAAGGCACAGTGGTGTCCTGCAGGTCACTGGGGGCGCGCCAGGGCTTTCTTGGGCAGCAAAACGCCCTGGATATCTTGCGGGAGGAGGGTGGTGCCTAAGTGGGTCCGGGTCCCAACTCAAGGGTTCAGGGCAAGAAAAGCAGACTGCCCTCCGGATCAACAACGCCTGCCCACCCTGATTCCTCACCAAAGCGGGGAGGAGGCGTCTAACTCCCCGGGCGAACCCGATGGCGTCAGCGTGTCCCAGGCCAATTGGCTTTGACGTGACGGGTCTGGACGTGAGCGGGGACTGCGCGGCGCCCACACCACCCCCTGAGCGCGGGCACCGCATCAGCGGCATGAGCGCGCCAGAGCCTCCGCCCGCGGCGCCCACTTCGCCAGGCCTCGCGCACCCGGAGTCCCCCGGGGCTCTGCGCGCACTGCTCTTGGCCACCGGTGGCGCGGGGGGCTCGTGGCCGCGCTGTGTCCTGCCGTTCGGGGCCGTGGCCGTGCTGGCCGGTGCCGCCGCCACGGCCATCACTTTCTCGCTGCGCGGACCCCGCCTGGACCTGGCCCAGGGCGCGTCGCTGGCCGCGCTCGGCGCGGGCCTCGGGCTCCTGACCACCGCCTTTCTGTGCTGGCGCGCTCGGCGGCGGCGCCGGCGCAGGGCCGGGCGCGGGGGGCGAAGGGAGCCAGGGACGCCCTGAGCCAGCGCGCGAGGCCCCCTCCCTTCGCGGTCACAGCGAGCCTGGCGGGCGACGTGCCGAGCGCGGGTCGCGGAAGCCACCTCCCACACTCCCTCCGCAAACCGTTTCTTTCCGAACCCTTTGGGCGGAGGCGGCTACGGGCCATTTCCCTCCCCTGCCTCTCTGCGTTGCCCCCTCCGCTCAACGTCGCTTTTCGGCGCTTCGCTTGGCGCGCAGAGCTGGTCGCGACCGCAGGGCCGGCGTGGCTGAGCGCGGGGCGGGCGGGACGCGGCCGGGTGTGACCGCTCTGCGCCTGGGCGGGCGCAGCGAGCCGTGCCCCTCCCGGAGCGGTCTGCCTTCCGCACTGGGTTGGAAGGCCCTCGAGGCATAATAGGCGCTCAATAAATGTGCAATTCATGAACAAGTGGTGGCTTGCAAGCTTGGGGGGGGGGACATAGGTCCTGGGCTGGGCCGGGAATTATTTGATCAATCGGCCTTTTAAGGGAAAGACCCTCTGCTCCCTGCGGCTGGGGACGGTCATGTCCCTCCATCCCCTGTGCCCCAAACGGGAGCTGCCACCCGGGGGGAGGGGAGGCCCAGCAGCCCGAGGTGCAGGTGGGGGGAGGGGAGGCGGAGCTGCTTTGTCGCAGAAGGTGCCAGGAGTGGGCAGGGCCAGTGGAGAGGTGGGAGGTGTGAGAGGCCCCAGTCTGGGGCTGGGACAGGTGGCTGGGTCCACAGGGAGCAATGAGCCTCGTCTGGGGGCTGTGGGGAAGGCCCTCCCTAACTCCCTTACACCATCTGCGAGGGGAGGCAGAGGAGAACGTGCGCAGAGGACTACCCGGCAGGGGCCTTGCAGCCTGCAGCCTCCTCCCTGGGGAGCTGGTGACACAATAGCCCTCAGGGGCTCGGCCTCCCGCCTGCTGACCCAGATGAGCATTCGCAGCGGGGCTGAGCCTGGGCGTCACCTACTTCCACCCCCACCAGAGGCCACCAGACTTCCTGCAGACCCCAGCCCCAGCTCACAGGGAGGCTGGGCTGGAGACAAAGCCAGCCCCACTGACGGCTGGGAGAGCTGTGCCCCGCCGCGTCCACCCTCCGCAGCCTGGCGAATCCAGCGGGGTCCTGAAGTCCAGAGACGCCCGGGGCTTCCCTGGAGGCTTGTCTGTGGCTCGGTGGGACCCCTGTGTCAGGACTGGGCATTTCTCTGGAGCCAGAAGGACCTTGAAGAAGGTGGTTGGGAAGGTGCTAGGTCCGAACTTGACCCATTCCAGAGCACAGCATAAGGACCTGCGAAGTCCTCCACTCCCATTGTGAAAGACACATGCTCTGTGGGGAAGCTAAGAGTCTGTGCCCTGCAGCACCAGGGGGCAGGGGCTGGGAGGGGAAGAGAGAGGCCAGCAGCCCCTCTGCCCTCTGCTCAGTCCTGCCACCACCATCCTGCATCTGTGACTGTCAGGCCTGGGAAAAGGCCCACCAGTGGGTGGCAGTTGCTCCAGGAGCCAAGCCAGGTGCCCCATCACCCTGTCTTCCTCCTCCTCCAAGGTCAGGCCCTCCCGCCCCCTTCTTTGCTCTGGCTTCCCCTGCGAGGCCCCAGTGTCCTCCTGCTCCTCCCCTCCCAAGCAGCACAGTGTCTCTGCTTCTTGTCCACGCTTTGCCTGCTGGTCCTTGCATCTCTGGCCCTGTCCAGGGTAGCAGCTCTGCCTACACAGACACACCCATGTGGCCCCCTCCACGTGCTGCAGGGCCTGGCCTGGGGTCGTGTGTGGACGTTCAGGCCTCAGGGCTGCCCCTCTGCCTGGGGCTGACCCCAGTCCTCCCTGGGGTGCTTAGTCCCCTCTGTAGAGGACCTAAAGGTATAGGGAAGGGGATTTCTCTGTCCAGAGCGATCCCTGGCCATTCTTTGCTGGGGTCGGTCCCAGCAGCAGCTGCCCCCTCCCCAGCTAGTGCACAGGCCACCCAGCTAAGCTTCTGCCTCTGTTTCCCTGCCCAAACCTGCTAGGATGTGGGCCAGCAGGCTCAGGAGTTCTGACACTGAGCCATTTGTGAGCAGCCCCTCCCTGGGGATGAAACGCCACTCCTTGTCCCTCCAGGGGTCCTCAACAGCTAACCATGCCCCTGAATGCCACCGGCCTCCTGGTGGACCACACTGCCTGCGCACCCCTCAGCCGAGCTCAGGCCTTCCCCGACAGGAGGAGGGAAGACCGCAGGCAGCTCCTGCCTCAGGGCTGACACCTATGCCAGCTCGCCCCATCCTCCCAACCTCCGCAAAGTGGAGGAAACACAGGCATCTGGCCGATGAGGAAACTGCGGAACCCAAATCACACAGCCAGAAATTGGAGCAATTTGGATTCAAAATCAGACCTGCCCCCAATCCTGGGTTCTTTCTACTAGAGCAGACTGTTGCTTTGGGGATACCTCCCTAACCCCTCTCCCGGCTCCCTTACCCAGGGGGCACAGGGCCTCTGCCGTCAGACCCAGGCGAGCCCACCTGATGGGCCCAGACCCCCGCCCAGCGCGTGGCACAGCCCCAGGAGCAGTCAATGCCTGGCTCTGGGCCGGGGACCCTGCTGGGTGGTCCCCAATGGGCTGTGAGGCTGAGCTGCCCCCTCCAGACCCCTCCCGCCAGCGCCAGCGCATTCCTGGCTCCCTGGCCCCTCCCCCGCTCCCGGGCCTCCCAGCCCCCTCCCCCGCTGGCCCAGCCTGAGTCTGAATCTGCTTCTGATTCCAGCTCTGCCGGCGAGGCCCCCTCCCCTCCCTTCCCTCCTTCCCGGCCCGAGCAGCCCCGCCCCCGGCTGGGCCCAGGCTTGCGCCTGCTGCGCCCCCCACCCGCTCCTGGCACAGCTCGTCTGCCCTCGCTGCAGCCGGGAGGAGGCGGCGGCCCGGGGACCCCTGGCCCCGCCCGCCCCCAGCCCTTCCCGGGAGGCCGGGAGACCTGCTCCGCCCGGCCCTCGGTGGGTGAGTGCTAGCCGCGGGCGGCGGGTGGGGCCTCCTCAGGGCGGAGGCACCGGGGAGCGAGGCGACGCCTGTCAACGCTCCAGGCCCAGAAGGAGGACGCGCCAACATCCCCGCTGCTGCACTCGGCCCGGCGTCCGGCTGCTGCTCCCACCACTGGGCCCGGGCTGGGGCTGCCGGGACAGCACTGCGAGGAGCAGGAGGAGCCTGGGACCGGCTCTGCCTCCCCGAGGGCAGCATCGTGGGGCCCCTAGCTGGCTGACCCAAGGTGGCTCTGGCCATGCACTGCTGGCCTTGGGGGCTGCTGCTGACCGCCAGCACTCTCTTGGCCGCACTGAGCCCGGGGCCGCCTGTGCCCACAGACCCTTGCCATGATGAGGGGGGCGCACCCCGCAGCTGCGTGCCAGGCCTGGTGAATGCAGCTCTAGGCCGCCAGGTGCTGGCATCCAGCACGTGCGGGCGGCCGGCCACCCGGGCCTGTGATGCTTCGGACTTGCGGCGGGCACATCCTGCTGCCCTCCTGACCTCTGCAGGGGGCACGGCAAGCCCTCTGTGTTGGCGCTCAGACTTGCTGCCCCGGGTTCCCCTCAACGTGACCCTCACGGTGCCCCTGGGCAAGGCTTTCGAGCTGGTCTTCGTGAGCCTGCGCTTCTGCTCGGCCCCTCCGGTGTCAGCGGCCGTGCTCAAGTCACAGGACCATGGCCGCAGCTGGGCCCCCCTCGGCTTCTTCTCCTCCCACTGTGGCCTGGACTACGGCCGCCCCCCTGCCCCTGCCGATGGCCCGGCTGGCCCAGGGCCTGAGGCCCTGTGCTTTCCTGCACCCCAGGCCCAGCCCGACGGTGGTGGCCTTCTGGCCTTCAGTGTGCAGGATGGCAGCCCGTCAGGCCTGGATCTGGACAGCAGCCCGGTGCTCCAAGACTGGGTGACCGCCACAGATATCCGCATAGTGCTCACAAGGCCTGCCACACTCGCAGACACCAGGGACTCGGAGGCCACAGTCCCATACTCCTACTCAGCCACTGAGCTCCAGGTGGGCGGTCGCTGCAAGTGTAATGGGCATGCTTCACGGTGCCTGCCGGACACCCAGGGCCACCTGATCTGCGACTGCCGGCATGGCACCGAGGGCCCTGACTGCGGCCGCTGCAAGCCCTTCTACTGCGACAGGCCGTGGCAGCGGGCCACCGCCCGGGAGTCCCACGCCTGCCTTGGTGAGGCCTTGGAAGGTGGCCTGGGGATCTCGGATCCGGCCAGCATGCCCCTGACCTGTCCCTCCCTGCAGCTTGCTCCTGCAACGGCCACGCCCGCCGCTGCCGCTTCAACATGGAGCTGTACCGACTGTCTGGCCGCCGCAGTGGGGGTGTCTGCCTCAACTGCCGGCACAACACTGCTGGCCGCCACTGCCACTACTGCCGGGAGGGCTTCTATCGAGACCCTGGCCGTGCCCTGAGTGACCGTCGCGCTTGCAGGGGTGAGCCTGCTTCCAGCCACCCGCATGCCCTCAGCTCCTGGTCCCCAGAGCCCCAGATGGGGTTCTGATCAGGCCCTTCCCACCTCTGCCCTCAGCCTGCGACTGTCACCCCGTGGGTGCTGCTGGCAAAACCTGCAACCAGACCACAGGCCAGTGTCCCTGCAAGGACGGGGTCACTGGCCTCACCTGCAACCGCTGTGCCCCTGGCTTCCAGCAGAGCCGCTCTCCGGTGGCACCCTGTGTTAGTGAGTGACCCTGCCCTGCCTCAGCCACCCCAGCTCCCTGCTGTTTGTTGCCTGTCTGTCCCTGGGGCCCTGCAGACGCCCCTGCTCCTCCATGGCCGGCCATTCTCCCACCCTCTTCGCAGAGACCCCTGTCCCTGGACCCACTGAGGAGAGCAGTCCTGTGGAGCCCCAGGGTGAGTGGACAGGGAACAGGGGCCCTGAGTCAGGTATGACCATGGGGGAGGGTGCGACGGGTGGGGGGCAGTGGGGTTCTGTGCCAGCCTTCCACCCTCCCCCCAGACTGTGACTCGCACTGCAGACCTGCCAGTGGCAACTACCGCATCAGCCTGAGGAAGTTCTGCAGGAAGGACTATGGTAGGCCGCCTTGGGCCTCCCGCCTCGACCTTCTCCCCTTCCTCCTCCCGCCTTGCCCCTCCTCCGCCAACCTCCCCTTAGAATACCTTGACCCTCGCTGCCCAAGTGCCCCCCCACCGTCGCCGGCCCGGTCCCTCTAGCCCCCGCCGTCCTCTGTGCCCTCGCCGCGCCCTGTGCTCCCGCGCGCGGCCCGCCCCTTCTGACCCCGCCCCTCTCGCCTTCCCCGCAGCGGTGCAGGTGGCGGTGGGCGCCCGCGGTGAGGCACGCGGCGCGTGGACGCGCTTCCCGGTGGCGGTGCTCGCCGTGTTCCGGAGCGGCGAGGAGCGTGCGCGGCGCGGGAGCAGCGCGCTGTGGGTGCCGGCCCAGGACGCGGCCTGCGGCTGCCCGCGCCTGCTACCCGGCCGCCGCTACCTGCTGCTGGGGGGCGGGCCGGGAGCCGCGGGCGGGGGCGCGGGGGCCCGGGGGCCGGGGCTCAGCGCGGCCCGCGGAAGCCTCGTGCTGCCCTGGAGGGACGCGTGGACGCGGCGCCTGCGGAGGCTGCAGCGGCGCGAGCGGCGGGGGCGCTGCGGCGCGGCCTGAGCC
The DNA here is from genome assembly GCF_020740605.2 of Lemur catta. Taxonomy (NCBI): domain Eukaryota; kingdom Metazoa; phylum Chordata; class Mammalia; order Primates; family Lemuridae; genus Lemur; species Lemur catta. The sequence goes on from NC_059129.1 coordinate 1,884,538, forward strand.
GCGGGCGGGGCGCACAGTCAGGCGCAAGTTCACCCCGCGCCTTCACCCGCCGGGGAGTCTGCTCGCCTCCCGCGTGTCGCCGTCTGGGCCCCCGCCTCGTCCCCGCCCGGCACCTCCCTCGGTGCCTCACGCCTGGGTCTCAGAGGGGTGTGACGACGCCGCGACAGGCGCCCCGAGTCCGAAGTGCGAGATAGCTCTAGGTTGCTTCCTGGAGGCACTTGGGCAGCTGTTATCTCCAGGGCTCCCCGGTCTCCCCACCCTCAACGCTGCCTGCCCTCTCCCAGGGCACTGCGACACCCCAGAAGGCTGCAAACCCCCTGTGATGCCAGAGCCTCTCCGGGTTCAGAGAACATTCCAGGGGCTACTGTAATTAAAACCCTGCACCCCCCCCCACGCGGTGATCCACCCGCGAAAGCTCTGACCTTCCCAAAAGCCACGGTGGCCACCATAGAGGCCTGTGACCCCCATGGGGCTCGGTGACCCAAGTCCACTGCCCGGACCGTGACCCCCCGCCTCCTGCCGGGGCCCGCGGAGGGTGCTGTGGCCCCTCCCCGCGCGGACGGCCGCCCCTGTCCAACTCGGGGCAGGGTTCTCCGGTCCCTCCATCGGTCCCGGCCTGTCTCTGTGGCTGGACGCCCGTGTCCCTGCCTCTGGTCTCCGTCCGGCGGCCTCTGCGCCACATTTCTGAGCCTCGGGCTCCCCCGCTCGGGTCTCGCCCCGAGGACCCTCCTGCGCCCCTTATCCGCCGGCTCGGGACGACACGTCACGCCCTCGCGGCCCCGGGTTCACGCGTGACCCGGCCGGGCAGGACTCCAGCGGGCAGCTGTCCGGGCTCCCCACGCCCGCAGCTCCCAACGCGCTCGGCTAGCCCCGGGGGACCTCCGCCGGGGGACCGGCCCTCCCGGCGCATGCTCCCGCCGCAGCCGCCGCGGCGTCAGCGCGCATGCCCAGAGTCCGCCGGGCCGCGACCCGCGGGCGTTTGGGGTGGGCAGCGGGCGGCGCGTGCTCGGCGGGGGCGGGGCCGCTTGCGCGCGTGCGCAGAAAGCCGCCACCGTCGCGCGGAGAGCGGAGGAGCCCGCGGCACTGCGCGGAGGTGGGTGCGCGCGGGGGCGTGACGGGGTCGCGGGGCCGCAGGGCCCCGGCGCCGCTGTCACCGCGGCGGGGGACGCCGGGGAGCGGGCTTGGGGACTGGGCTGCGGGGCCTCGTCAGAGGCGGGCGTGCGGGGGGCCACGCGCCGCTCAGGGGGCTCCGGAACCTGGCAGCGCCCGGCGGACCGGCCTGGGGCTGGGGCACGACGCAGGAGAGGGCGAAGTGGCTTCGGAAAGAGCTGTCTCTGTGTCATTGTCTCCTCGGGGTACTTTCCGTCTCTGCCGGGTAGGAAATCCTCTTGTGGACTCCGTCAAAATTGCAAGATTCTCTGATAGGTTTTGCCCTCGAAGACCGGCAGCTCCTCCCAGCCCTCCACTTGCCCCAAGGTGACACACCTGTCCACCTTACCTAGGTGTCTACCCAGCTTCTGAGCCCTGTCCAGCGGGTGACCTCCTGGCCGCTGTGCCAGGCTCTGGCCTGGGAAGTGGAAGCACAGCTGGGGGTAGAGCTGGCACCACCTGGGCTGGCTGCACCTGGGCGTGCTCCCCTCTGGGCAGGGGTGCTGGGGCCCTGGCCACAGGTTTTCTCTGGTGACAGTACAGACAGGCTGGGAAGCGAAACATATGTGCTGCAGGCCTGGGTTACTACTTGCTGTGCTGACATTAAAGGCCGAAGGCTGTTAAGAGCCACCTGGGCTGTGTGCAGGTACAGGCTGACTGTTGGGGTAGTGGCTGTGGTGGTGACGTTGGGTTCGCTGTTTTTCCCCTGGCAGCTTATTCCTAGTAAGGAGGAGTCTGTCTGCTTTTCCAGGTCTAACAATCACCAGAAGGTGATTTTCCTTATTTTGCTGTATGGTTGCTCTAGAGTCAGCAGGTGATTCCTGGCAGTTTGCAGAAACAACCATTCTGTTTGGGATGTGCTGCCATTTCCTTCACTTGAGGGCAAGGACTTCACCTTCACGTTCTATCCCCAGCACACGGTAGGCACCTGTAAATGTTGGTTCAATTGCCGTGAGGACAAGCGGGCAGGTTGTTTTCATTTTAAGGAAACTGGACCAGGAGAAACTCGCCCAGATAACAAAAGACCAAGACATTCCTCCAAGATTTTACAGTTTCTGTGCCTAGCCAGTGGCACGACCCCTGCGTGCGCATCGTTTTATTCTGGCTTGATCCTCATCTAATCTCCTCAGCACTCAGATAAATCCTGTGCATGAAGTATCTGTTGGGTAACAAGTGCTGTGTTGAGAAACATTCCTGTTTTTCCCTGTGAGTAGGGCTAGAGCCACATTGTATCCATCTTGGCTCTCCCACGGCCTGGCGTGGGATGGGTCGGAGGTTTTCTCTGAATGGTTGTTGAAGTGGATCAGGGTGCTCTTGTCGGAACCATGGATGTGAACCAATGCAGTGGCCCTCAGCCGGGTTCAGGGTGACCTTCTGGGGACGCAGAAGTAAGCTAGTAATCTAGGCAGGGTTTTCCTAGCAGTACATTTTACCACCCTAGGTCTGCAAGTTCACCTGCAGATGGGCCTTGTTAGCTCTCACTGACCACATCTGCCAGCAGGTTTAAGTGACCTTGGGCACACAGTGTTGCTCTTAATTCTCTACAGATGGAGTCAACCTCGGAAGACCTATTTAAGTGTTTGCCTTTAGATGGTTTCTTGTTGAACTTACATAAGGACTATGCAGCAGGTTGTAAAAAAGCACTTAACGCTGACCCTGTTCAATGTTCTACCTATTTGAGCATAGCTTTTCTGTTATGACAACTCTGTACGTGGAAGAAGTCCTTTTCAACTCAAAGCAGCAATTTCAGTGGCTGTTTCAAACATTGCCTTTCAAATAGAGATAATATCAGAGAAAGAAAACCTCAGGCTTTGACTGAGAATGAACTTGAATTCATTGTTCAGTGATTTTCTCTATCCTTTTAGCATGCGTGGTTTTTTTGTTTTGTCCGAGACAGGGTCTCGCTCCATTGCCCAGGCTGGAGTGCAGTGGCGTCATCACAGCTCATTGCAGCCTCCAACTCCTGGGCTCAAGCGATCCTCCTGCCTCAGCTTCCCAAGTAGCTGGGACTACAGGTGTGCACCACCACACCTAGCTGATTTTTCTGTTTTTTTGTAGAAATGGAGTCTTGCTCTTGCTCAGGCTGGTCTCAAACTCCAGCCTCAAGCAGTCTTCACACCTTGGCCTCCCACAGTGCTAGGATTACAGGCATGAGCCACCACACCAGGCTTCAGCATGCGTTTATTGAATTCACACCTCATGTAAGGAGGCACCGTGCCACGTGCTCTGTGGCTAGGATGTTGAGTAATGCTTGGTTTCTGCCCTTGAGCTTACGGTGCGGTGAGGAGACGGGTGAATGGACATGGTAGGCGCTCTGACAGAGGCAGGGGAGGTTACAGTGGGTTCGGAGGCGTGGTGTCAGGCCGCATGAGGCGGGTGGTGGTCCTGAGAAGGACTTGAGCTTTGTGTTGAGGGTGGTTGGGAGCGGCAAGGCCGTGAGAGGGAAAGAGCCTTCTGGGCAAAGGGACAAGTGCGTGAAGTAACAAGGACGTGGCGTCCTCCCACCAGCTGCTGGGAGAATGGCGGTGGGCAGCCCTGGGAGGAGGGCTGAGCAGGGAGAGGAAGCGAGGGAGTTGGGCTGGCAGCAGACCTGGAAGGGCCTTGAGCGCCAGCCCAAGACTTTGACTTTCACCCTGAGCGGCAGGAAGCCGTTGAAGATCTTGGGTTTGTGAGTAATGGATCAGATTCATGTCTTTGGAGGATGAGTGGGAAGTGGAGGCCAGGGTGGGCTGGGGGAGGCCTGCACGGAGGCCGGGGTGCACCCAGAGACACGCAAGCACGGAAGGAAGAGCAAGACTCGGAGACCAGTGGCTGCAGGATGGGAAGGGCCAGGGAGGAGGGAGGGAACGCTGCTGGCAGCTGGCGGTGCCGGGCCCTGCAGGGCGTGTGTGGGAAGGGAGCAGGCCTGGGGAAAGGTCCTGACTTTCCCATGGAGATGCTGATCTGGTCACCAGTGACGTCCAGGTGGTGGGTAGACACAGGCTGGTCTGGAGCCAAGGAGAGCGTACCCGGCTGGAGAGCGTTTTGCAGGTGCCGTGTGGCGTCCGGGCTGAGGAGTGGATTGCGTCGTCCCGAGAGTGTGCAGGTGAGAAAAAGAGTGCTGAACCCTACAGGCACCTAATAGTATGTTCTAAGACAGTAAATAGGTAACAGAAGGCCAATGAGTAGCCCATTGCTTTTTGGGGGATGGGGGCAAGGAGTGGGCTTCTAACCTCTATCACAGAGATGTAGTGTGTCTCTTAGAGTGAAGGAACGTGAGCTGTTACAGCGGCACACTCGCACGGCTGCAGTGTCCTTCCGACGGCCTTCTTGTTTCACGAGTCAGTTTGCCTTTTGGGGAACCTCCAGACTGGGGGTCACTCACCTCAAAGGACCCCATTTATGTCCAGGCCAAGGGTCGGTCCTGTCAGAGCGTTCTCACTCTTAGAACTCTGGACAAAGCCTTCTCGAGCCCTGAGACCCAGGGTTGCTGCTGTCATATGTGCAGGCAGCATGGTCTGCCCTGTACAAGGGACCAAGGACACGCCACATGCGACTCTGGAACTGTGTGTCTGCCTGATGTTACACAGTCTTAATTGGCTGGTGGGTGATTCTGTCACCAGTAAAAGCCCTTCCACTGACTGTGGCCTTGGAAGTGGAGTTGGTCACCTGGGTCCCGCCAAAAGCTCTGTCCCTTCAGCCTTTCCTTGTGTCACATTGTCCTCAGTCCCTAGTTATCCTCCGTGATCCTTTCCCAGTGAGAGTCTTTCTAGGCTTCCTGTCTTGGTAAACTGCTGGGCCTTAGAAGGATCGAGGTGTGGACGTTAACTCTTCCATCTTCCGGGGCTGTCCCCTCCCTGCACACAGGGGCACCATTGTTACCAGCAGCCCAGTGGGTCTCAGGCTGCCGCCTCAGGCCCTGTGGCTGCTTGGCACCCGTGAGTCTAGACTATAGAACTATCTTTTAATCTGAGCCACGGAAGACGCCCACGGGCCCGCACTCACTGAGCCAGACAGCCCTGAACGGGCTCTGCCCTCCCCGGCCCCGTCCTTTGCCCACGCTGTCTCTGCTGTGTCCTGGGGCTAAGGCCCAGCTGGGGCAGGTGCTGGCTCCAGGAATCCTTCCCTGGTCCTCTGCCCTTGTGGGCCTGGGGCCCAGACGCCCCATGTGCTCCTGTCAGGGGACCTGCGCCTTGCACTGGCGTGGTTAGCACACGTCAACTGAGCTGGGGTGACTGAGGGCAGGGCAGGGTCGGGCCTCCGTGCCCCAGCCTCAGGATGCTGGCATCCGGGAAGCATGTCTCGAATGCTTTGTTAGAATGATTAAACCTGCATGACTTCGTCCTGGCTGGCTGGCTCACTCAGTCTGAAGACAATCGTGAAGAACCTGCTATGTGCCTGGCCTTCCAAGGCGCACCTGTCACGGGCACCCGTCAGAACGCACTTCCTCTGCTGCTTCTGTGCCCTGGCGGGTGTCTTTCCAGACCTGCTGTCGGGGAGACCCTTTGCGCTCAGAAAGTGCTGATTCTGGGCTGGCGGAGCCCGTTCCAACTCCAGCCCTGCCTGTGGGCGGGCCAGACCGGCTGGGGGAAGGCGTTCTGCCTGAGACAGGGACACAGGGACCGTCTTGAGAGGCCAGCCAAGGATGGGACTCAGACTGCCCTGTGGGACCCCCTGCAGTGGCTCAGGAGCCACCGTTAACGTGCGTTTGAACTTCCAGCCAGCAGAGCAGGTGGGCCAGCTGGCCCGTGGTGCCCTGACTCACACCTCATTGCTGGCCACACCCGTTGTACCTGGCACGTGCCACCATTGTGTGTCAGCAGCAGAGAGCCCACTATCAGGTTCCCTGGCAGCCGGCTACCTGGAGTCACTGCGGAATGCCGGGCGCCATTAATATTTGAAAAATCCCTGTGCGCTGCTCCAGGGCTGAGGCCAAGCACACCTCACGGTCCTGGCACGCAAAGGTGCCGCCCGGAGGTCTCGTGCCTGGGACAAGCTGGCTGATGCTCCCTGTCGTCACGTGGCCTTCAAAATTAAATTTTCATCTCAGGCCCAAGTAGCTTGTGATTTGCTTGAGTGTCTGCCTGTTTCCTTCTCCTGTTTCCCCTCCCCAGGGCACACTGGGTGTCGTGTGAGGCACCTGGGTGCGGAAGGCACCCTGCGCTGGAAGAGTGGCCATACGGGACGGCTGCTGGGGTGAGGGCAGATTTGAATGGGAGGAGTTGAGCTCTGCCAGCTCCATTCTGCCCGGGGGCCGTGTGAGGGCCTGGGAGGGAGGGGCGACTGGACGAGAGGAGAAAGGGGACACAGGGACAGGTGTGACAGTCCCTCCGAATGTAGCATGGGGACTGCGTTGGCACAGTGTGGCCAGGACTCCTGAAGCTGCTGCGGGGCCAGGCAGGGATTCGGGTGGAGAGCAGCGTGCCCGTGAGCCCGGGCAGCAGCGCCGGGCGTCGGAGCGAGCAGCACTGGAGGCAGCAGAGCACGAACGCTGGGACGTTCACAGGGCACCGGGAAGCAGCTGGAGGGACGGGCCTGGAGCCCACAGCAGGATTCCAGGCTCAGAAGAGGGTGGGCTCCCGCAAAAACAGCGAGGAAGCGGTGAGGAGATGGCGTTTGGGGGTGGCAGGCGAGATAAGGGCCCAAAGGGGTCCGTTAGACTTGGCAGCCGCGGGGAGGGGCGAAGGCAGCTGGAGGAAGGAAGGAAAGGGAGGAGGCCAGAGCGGGTCGGCCTTGGCGCTCCGGTGCCGTGTTTGGGGCTTGCGTGTGGCACAGGAGGTGAGAGCTGGGGCCTGGGGGGCGGGAGTGCAGCGGAGTGGGGTGCTCCTGCCCGACGGCCCCCTGCCTCTGGGGCAGTGGGTGGGAGGCTGCCGAGGCCTGCCAGGCTGCCAGCTGGCACGAGGCTCGAGCTCGGGACCAGGACGGTGAGCAGGCGGCAGGATGTCCCCCACCCCCAGGCTCTCGTGCCTCGGGCTGGCTTCCTTGTACGGTTTTTCCATGTGGCTGAGACAGGAGGAGGGACGCGGGGGCTTGGCGTGACTCAGCAGGCTGAGCCGGCAAAGGGGTAAAGCCGGGAGGCGCTGGCAGGTGGGAGGAGGGCCGTGAGGAGCCCTAGGACGGGGCTTACGACGGGGTGTAGGAGTATGTGACCTCTGCGCGGGGTGGTTTTCTGGGATGACCAGAAAAGAGGCAGAGATGCCCACTTGGCCCTCGAGTGGTGGCAGCACAGAGAGAAGGCTGGGAACCAGAGAGGGGGCAGGGTGCCGGGGAGGGGACAGCGCCCTGGGGAGGGCCTGCGTGCTGTCCGGCCGGGCGGAGGAAGTGCATGTTTGGGGAGGGGATGACATGTGTGTTTGCCATAGACAAGTGCCAGAGCAGAAAAGAAGGTGGGAGCTGGCGGGGGTGGGGGGTGCCAAAAGCAGAGCAGCAGGGTCAGGAGGCCTGGGGAGACCAGTGACTGGAGTCACCCTGGTTAGTGACACCGTTACCACTGGTTATCCTGCCCGAATCAGGCATCATCCTGCAGCCGAGGGGCTCACTGGGCTCTCACCTGTGCCATGCGGGGCCTCTCCCACTTCCGGCATTGTGCACGGGAAGCCCGGGCAGCCCCACCCTGCGTGCAGTGGACACCTGGCGGCCAGCCTGCCCCCTCCTCGCCACCCACCTTGTCGCCCCCTGGCCACATGGTTCTGCTGCCTCTGCACCCACCCTCCAGGCTGCCACCTGGCAGATCTTTCTGGAATGAAAGCCTGATCACGAGTCTTCACCTCAGTACCCTGGTGGCCCCCTTATCAGTGGGATGGGGTTGAGGCCCCTCCGTGGGGCAGAGGCCTCCCTCCCCCATTTAGAAACGCTCCCAGGAAGTAGCGGTTTGTAGCCCCCCAAACACAGCAAGTCTTGGATTTCCGTGTGGGGGCTGTGCTGGCCCCTCACCTGCAACGCCACCTGCCCCCCGAGCCCCCGCTTGGTGGCATGGCCTCCAGGGCGGCCTTCCGTGCTGTGGCATAGTCGCCCCGAGTTGCTTCTCTGCCTTACGGGTGTCTACAAATCAGCTCCGACTGTACCGAAAGGTGTTTTCTTTCCATATTTGCTGTACCTAGCTCAGTGCCAGGGACCTTGCATAGGCACGCGGAAGGTTCCAGAAAGATATGCTTGGTGGACAGAGGAGGCCAGTCAAGGGTCAGGGCCCACGGTGATGTCCTGTCGTTCCGGGGCTGAGGGGCCCTGGGGGTTGAGCATTCGCCCCTCGGGAGTTGCTTGTGTCGGCGGCGGCGTCCCGCAGGTCTCAGGAGGACGCGGTGGGGGTTTCCTGGCCCTCCCCAGTGGGCCGGGGGAGGACTGGGCCCTCCTGAGGAAGCCAGACCGGACCTGAGAGGAAGCTTCTTGCAACAGGAGGAGGGTGTCCACACCTGTGGGTGAATGCTGGCAGCCACCCTCCCGTCCCTGCCCAGTGTGTTCCTCCCGCCTCCTCTTCCCTGGCTCTGGGCCGCATGTGCCTCTGGGACATCTCCCGCTCCCCGCCTGTCCCAGCACCTGTGCTACCTGACTCTCCACCCAGATGCCCTTCCTGGCTCTGTCCCATGAGCCTGCCCGGCACAAGCCCTTAGTGCCCAGACGTGCCCTGCCCCACCGTCCCCCACTGGCCAGCGCCCTGGAGTGTCCCCACCCCCCAGAGCATCTCCTTGTCAGGCAGCAGACGTGTGCGCCCGGGGGCTGCAGTGGAGCTTGGTCGTGTCACCTCTGTTGTCCTCCCTGGCCCAGCAGGTTGGTGCCAGGGGCTCCACCCTCCCGGACCGATGGTCTCTTTCCTATCTGTGCCGGGTTAGCAAGGGCGAGGGGCTCCGTTAGGGGAACCTGCCTGCGGAGTGCGCCTCTCCCTGCCAGGCAGAAATCCTCAGGGACCAAAGTGCCTCCTCTTTGCGCTCCTGTTGTCCCCTGTCCTCAGGTGCCCAGGGCTCCCCACACGCTTGGGGCGCCCGGCCTTACTCTGCATGCCTGATCCCGCACCCAGACTGGAGAGGAGCTGAGCAAGCAGCACCTGATGCCCGAGCCCTGCTCTGTGACAGTGACTAAGGCTCAGCCGGCAGAGCCCTGGGGCCTTGTGAGCCCTGCGGGCCCCAGGGGCTGGCCCTGTGGCCTGGTGGGTGTGGTGGCCAGGCCAAGGCACCAGCTCTTCACGCTGGAGTCGTGGTGAGCGCCGGCCTCTCGCAGTTTGTCCTTTGGTGGCATCTGGGTGTGTGTGCAGCCCCCCAACTCATGTGCCGTGGGCTCGCTTGGGACACGTGGGCCGTGAGGCCCCCTGGGCCCTGCCTCCAACCCCAGCAGCGCTGGCATTTGTTTGAGAAGCGTCTGTACTGAAACTGGCACTTAAAACTCCAAAATGAGCAGAGCGCGGTGGCTCGGGCCTGTAGTCCCAGCACTTTGGGAGGCTGAGGCTGGAGTTCGAGGCCGCAGCGAGCCGTGATCCTGCCGCTGCACTTCAGCCTGGGCGACAGAAAACTCCAAAATGGAGTTTCCCTGGGCTGCGATTCTCTGTTCATTGCTTGACCCTCAGCCAGAGTCCCGTGTGGCCTGGTCTCTGTCCCCCTATCAGGCCACACTGTCGATGGGGTCCACCCTCCCCGGCATGGCCTCGTCCCGGCCCCCAGAGTCCCATCTGGACTCTGCCTCCCATCCTCCCCCAGCTCTTCCAGCCCCTCCTCCTCCTCCACGGCCACGAGGGGGTTTCTAAATGCAGATCTGATACCACCTGCTCAGACCTCCCCCAGCCCCTGTGGGGAGCCCCTCCTCGCCATTACCCTCCCTGCCTCTGTGCCTCTGGGCACGCACCGTCCCCCCCCCGCAGGCCCACACCCCGTCTTTGTGGGTTTGGGGTGCAGGTGCCCTCTGCTGCATCCCGCCTGCTGCTCTCCCGCACTTCCTGGGTGCTGGGGTGCAACCTCCTCTTGGGCCTCTTCTGCTCTCCCCAGCGCCCAGCCTGGGACCTGCACAGTCCCTCTGGGGAGAGGGGAGCCGGGGGCATGTGGCTGTGCCGGCCACTCCCCTTCCGTTAACCGTTAACGGCCCCCCCAGCCGCAGGCCCAGTGGGGAGTTAAGATATAATCACCTAAACCTGTGGTTCTGTTTTTGTCACATGAAAGAGAGTTTGTTTGCAAATCCAATTGTTTGGGAAAATCACATCCCCCACTTAAGAGGTGAGAAGTGCAGCAGGTCTCTGACTCCTCAGGCCCGGCAGCAGTGTTTGGGGACAGCAGGGCATTGAGAAGCTTGCTGGGGAGGCAGCTGGGGCACCTGTGCCTCTCTGGTGACTTGTGGGCTGGGGCTCAGGGGCGCTAGAGGGTGGCCATGAGCGCTCTGGAGTCCCCAGACTAGGATCCGTCCTCCCTATGCTTGGGGACCCCGGGAGCCTCTCTGTGTCGCGATCCTCTCCTCTCTGAAGTGGAGCCAACACCTGCACCGGCTGTGCTCGGGGTTGGCGAGAAGGTGTGTGAAGCTAAATCGCTGCCACCAGCGGCCCCCGGGAGGGGGCGAGGGGGTTGTCTGCTTGGGGGGGGCCCTGCTTGGTCCTGGGTGTCTCCTGCTACTGTGCACGGGGAGGCCGGTCCCCACGTACCACCTGCTCCTCCCACCCCACCTCCCGGCCAGACGGGCCCCTCGTGGAGTGGGGAGCCATGGACTCCTCCCTCCCTGCCCCCGGCCCCTTCCTGGGTGTTCGCTGGGGAGGACGGATTTGGGGGGTTATTTGAGCTCCCGTAAGAGTGAGCACCTGTGCTGCCGTGGGGCGTTCCTGGCTGAAGTGTCTCCTGTAGGAACCGCCATCCCCAGAGGAGGCCGTCCCGGCTCCAAGCCTGGAGCTATTTAAGGGGTGTCTGAGCCTGTGGTCTCACCCCTTGGCAGACCCAGGACCAAGTACTGTGGCCAGAGGGCACCGTGGTCATGTGCGTCACCTGTAGCAAGATAACATGCTGGGGAAATGGAAAATCACTCATTTCCACTTAAGTGTTCCTTTGAGGACCGTTTGCTTCCCATCTGCAGGTCCCTGGGTTGGTGAGGAAAAGGCCGCGTAGCTCACTGGAGGCGGCTTTCTGGGTGGGAAAGAAGCAGCAGGATGGTGGCAGTGGGGGGACAGTGAGGGGGTGTTCTGTGGGGTGCTGCCCACCCGGCCCCCGCAGCCGCACCCCTCTGCAGGATGGAGCAGGCATCGGCCCAAGGGGTCTGTTACTGCCCAGACACTTGATGCCTCCCTAGTGCCAGGCCCTAGACCCTGGGGACATCTGAGCCACCCTGGCCTGCCAGCTGGGCCGGGTGCCTTCTATGAACAACCTCCATTGATCCTCGAAACAGAAACATCAGTTGGATCACATCCCTTCCCTGCTTCCCACTGCTCTCAGGAGAAAATCCAACCTCCTCGGCACCACTGGGCCACCTGCCCCTCTAGCCTGTCTCTGCTGTTCCTGCCTCAGGGCCTTTGCACTTGCACTTCCATTGTCCTGACTACTTCCTTCTCCTCACTTCGGCTCCAATGCCACCTCTTGGGTAAGATCTACCCTGAGGACCCTTTGTAAAGTAGCCGTCACCCTCCAGACCCGCCAGCGCACTGTGTGGAACCCCCGCCACCTTGAAATGGTCATTGTCTGTACTTCTTGTGGGCCTAACACAGTGTCTAGTGGAATTTTTCCTGTTTTCCCAGAATTGCTGGCGAGGCCAAGAGACACAGTGCTTCCCCACCGCCCAAAGTCAGGGAGCTGCAGGTGGCTGGGCTGAGAGAGGGCCGCCTGGCAGAACCAGCCCTGCCCACCTCCACGCCCCTGCGGTGAACTCGGGGCTGTGGGGGGGCTTTAGGTGAGTGCAGTGTTTGTGGCGGGAAAGCATTTCCTCCCTCCCTCCTGAGGCCCAGGGAAAGGGGTTTCCCAGGAAAGCCGTCTCACAGCCAGGGGCACTGGAGCAGGGGCTGCGGGCTGCCCTGGGCCGCGCGGCCGGCAGAGAGTGGGTTTCCTGGGATATGCGCTCGTGGGCTGTCACCCGCACCCCACCCAGGGAGTGCAGAGTGAGCGCGCAAGGCAGTCGCAGGCGTTGCTTGGGAACTGAAACCCGCGAGGCGGTGGCTAGTATTTGTTAGCTCTGCTGTATAGACGGGGAGGCTGCACGTTTAGGGAGCGTGCACGGCTCGGCCGAGGTCTAAGCAAACAAGTGGCAAAGCTGGACTTCGTGGCCGGGCGTCTGGCTTCAGAGCTAGACCGTTCCCTGCATCAGCCCCGCGACCGCCCAGGCAGGACGAGGACGCTGGCGCCTCCTCCAGGTGTGGCGCCTCTGTCAGCAGCTGGGGGACCGCGGGGCAGAGGCGAAGCCCTGCTGGCGGCGTGGGAGCAGGTGTGGCCGTGCTGTGTAGCAGCAGCAGGTGGGCGACCGGGACAGGCGCTGCAGCGAGAGAGGCCCACCTCCAGCCCGTGGTTGCCCCAGCCTGTCGGGATCACTTTCCTCCCTCTCCTGCCTCCCCGGCCCAGCGACCAGTTTAAAGAAAGCCGAACTCCGCTGTGAGTGTGTATAAAGGCAAGGAAAAGGTTTCGGAGAATACATAGCAAACTGGTAATGGTAATTATCTTTAGGTAGAGGGGTTGTGGGATTAGAGGGGATGATTTAAACAGAACTCTAAGTCTTTACTCTGTAATTTGGTACTATTTGACTTTTTTGTGATTATGTATTCATGTATCACTTGTGTAATAAAAAAAATTTTTTTAACCTAAGGAAACCAACCCAGGCCTGGTTGTTATAAATGCCCTATGGAGGTCATTACAGACCTCGTTTGCCTGGCCCCAGAAACGCTGGGCTCTCTTTTTGGGTGGGGGCTTGGGGAAGAGGCGAGAACCCAGGGGCACCTTCAGGCTCTTCGGCAAGAGTCCTTTCCTCTGTGTGCCTCCGAATCCAGCATGTCCCTGGACCACTTGCTGCAGCCTAAAACTCAGGGTCTGCTTCTCCCTGGAGGAACTTTGCAAGGTGCAGTCATCGCTTTTGGAGCTTCCAGTTTAATATTCAACCTGAACCTGGGGCCAGCTGAGTGAAGGTTGGCGCTGTCCTGCCCAGCTCCTGTTCTGTTTATAAACATCTTTATTGCCCTGAGAAGGAGCCAGTTCTTTTCACTCAAACAGGATGGGTCAGGGGTTGCTGCAGAGGTCCGTGAGCCCAGAGCCGACAGGCGGGAACCTGCGGCCTCGGTGCTGCTTAGGTCAGTTACTCATGGAAGAGCGTGCGATGTGGCCTGGCCGCGGGACGCGAGACCTGCGGGGCAGCTAGGGGAGGAGGGGACCCTCCCGCCCTCCTTCCCAGGACAGCGCAAACTGATCAACTGCCATGAGGGTTTCTTTTCTCCTAAGGAGGAAGGTGCCGGCCCTGGTGGGGGCCTCATCCTACTGCGGGCGTATTAAAGTCAATTTAATATGATTTTAATGTTTTCATGAGAAAACCTTGTTTTAATTAATGCTTTCTGTGGCGGAGCCCCTGTGGAAACTGTGTCAGTGGACGTATCCCTGGACTAACTGAAAGCAGGGACTCAAGTCATCGTGCACCGTGTTCACAGCAGCGTCCTTGCCAATAGCCAGGGGAAGGACATGACCCAGTGTCCGTCACAGACGACGGATAAACCACGTGGTCTCCGTGTGACGGAATAGTATTCCGCCTTCAAAAGGAGGGACATTCTGACACTTGCTGTAACGCTGGTGAACCTTGAGGACATTACGCTAAGTGAAATAAGGCAGACCCAGAAGGACAGACACGTGCGATGCCACTTACACGAGGCACCTGTCATGGTCACACGGTGGCTGTCTGGGGGGTGAGGAGTTTCAGTTTGGGAAGGTGAAAAGGTTCAGCCCACCAGCGTGAAGACACTTAATGTCCCTGAACTATGCACTTAAAAATGGCTAAAACGGAGGCCGAGGTGGGAGGATCGTTTGAGCTCAGGAGTTCAAGACCAGCCTGAGCAAGAGCAAGACCCTGTCTCTACTAAAAAAATATAGAAAGAAATTAGCTGGACAACTAAAAATATGTATAGAAAAGATCAGCTGGGCATGGTGGCACGTGCCTGTAGTCCCAGCTACTCGGGAGGCTGAGGCAGTAGGATGGCTTGAGCCCAGGAGTTTGAGGTTGCTGTGAGCTAGGCTGACGCCACGGCACTCTAGCCCGGGTGACAGAGTGAGACTCTGCCTAAAAAAAAAAAAAAAAAAAATGGCTAAAACTGGTGATTCAGTGGGAGAGTGAGTGAGTCAAAAAAAAAGGTAAAAGTCAAAAATGGCTAAAACTAGCCCGGCTCAGTGGCTCACACCTATAATCCCAGCACGTGGGGAGCTCGAGGTGGGAGGATCACCTGAGGCCAGGAGTTCAAGGTTATACAGCTCTGTGACTCTAAGATGATGCCCCTGCACTCCAGCCTGGGTGACAGAATGTCTTTGAAAAAACAAAAAGGCTAAAACAGTAAATCTGTGTCGCGTGTATTTCACCACACACGAGAGAACACGGCATGGAGGTGCTTTCTCACATGTCTCACAGGTGCAGTTTCCACACTACAATTTTCTACCTTTCATGCAAGGTTTTAAAGTAGCATTTGCATTTTCTGTTTTTAGAAATAGATGCAGGGGAAGCCAGAACTCACTGAAATAGGCCTCTGTGACCTCTCTGGACACCGTGCCGTCCCAGGCGGAAAGGTCAGTCTGACGTGTGTGCCCAGGACAGCAGCCTTTGGCGACGGCGGCCGCCTGTCCTCCAGCGGGTCTCAGAAAGCACATCTTACCCGTTTCTTTAACGTCTGCCCGAACCCAGCCGCCGCCCGTCATGGAGACCAAGCCCCCAGTACTCCTGGTTCATTTGGACCCAGCAATGTCTCATTTTGAAGCTGTGACCCCCTCCATTTGTTCCTCACCTCTCCCTCTTGCCCGCGCCCGTTCCCCACCAGCGACTCTGCTCTGGAGTGACCTGCCTGAAACATAGCTTTCAAGCTCACAGTTTTATAAAGTTCGGAGCTGGCTTCAGAATTCCAGCCCGGGCACGTGGACCGGGGACGTGGACCGGGGACGTGTGCGTTTTCCTTACAGCACACGGCTGGCTAAAGCCTCAGAACTGGCCGGCGCCTTCTCACAAGCCCCCCGGCCACAGGGTGGTTGGGAGCCTAGCGTGACCCCCCTGTGCCCAGCAGAGAGTTGTTTTCAGCAGAGTCAGGCTCTCGAAGCCCTTCTGGGAACTCTGTCTCTGGCCTCTCGTTAGTCAGAACTGTGTGGCCAACGCCAGTAATGTCACAAGCTCCGTGAAGGGAAGCTAACTCGAGTTCGTGACGACTTCTCAGAATAGTCACTTGTCTTAGCTGGTACCTTTGTAATACTCATAGAAAGATTAAAGCAAAAAACGTTTTGTACAGTGTGAACCTTTAAACACACGACCTGAAAATGTGTTTTTACTCCTACAGAGTGTGAGATGGCGCACGGGTTAGCGGGAGGCCCTCGGAGAGGGGTCTGGAGGATTTAGTGCCTCTTCGTTCGCCCCCTGGCTGCCCGGGTCCTCCCCTGGGCACAGCGGGCACCATGGACTCCCCGGGGTACAACTGCTTCGTGGACAGGGACAAGATGGACGCCGCCATCCAGGACCTGGGGCCCAAGGAGCTGAGCTGCACGGAGCTGCAGGAGCTGAAGCAGCTAGCGCGCCAGGGCTACTGGGCTCGCAGCCACGCCCTGCGGGGGAAGGTGTACCAGCGTCTGATCCGCGACATCCCCTGCCGCACGGTCACGCCGGACGCCAGCGTGTACAGTGACATCGTGGGCAAGATTGTGGGCAAGCACAGCACCAGCAGCCTGCCCCTGCCCGAGTTCGTGGACAACACGCAGGTGCCCAGCTACTGCCTGAACGCGCGCGGCGAGGGGGCGGTACGCAAGATCCTCCTGTGCATCGCCAACCAGTTCCCCGACGTGTCCTTCTGCCCCGCGCTGCCGGCCGTGGTGGCCCTGCTGCTGCACTACAGCATCGACGAGGCCGAGTGCTTCGAGAAGGCCTGCCGCATCCTAGCCTGCAACGACCCCGGCCGCAAGCTGATCGACCAGAGCTTCCTGGCCTTCGAGTCCTCCTGCATGACGTTCGGGGACCTGGTGAACAAGTACTGCCAGGCGGCCCACAAGCTGATGGTGGCCGTGTCGGAGGACGTCCTGCAGGTCTACGCGGACTGGCAGCGCTGGCTGTTCGGGGAGCTGCCCCTCAGCCACTTCGCCCGCGTCTTCGACGTCTTCCTGGTGGAGGGGTACAAGGTGCTGTACCGCGTCGCCCTGGCGATTCTCAAGTTCTTCCACAAGGTGAGAGCGGGGCAGCCGCTCGCGTCCGACAGCGTGAAGCAGGACATCCGCGAGTTCGTGAAGGACATCGCCAAGACCGTGTCCCCCGAGAAGCTGCTGGAGAAAGCGTTCGCCATCCGCCTGTTCTCGCGCAAGGAGATCCAGCTGCTGCAGATGGCCAACGAGAAGGCCCTGAAGCAGAAGGGCATCACCGTCAAGCAGAAGAGGTAGGAGCCGCGGCCGCCGGGTGGGGCAGGGGGGTGGGTGGTGAGCAGAAGGGGTAGGAGCCGCCGGCCGGGGAGGGGGCGGGGGTGAGCGCAGACTGCCGGCCTCGGGCTGCCGCCCGTTGCCCACCCATCGTGAGTGGGCAGAAGGACCCTGGAAGACAGGAACGGCCCTCCTGGTCCTATCCTAGAGGTCGGCCCGAGGCTGAGATGGGAGCTGGCTGCCGAGCGTGGGGTCAGGAGGCCTGTGGGGCCGGGCCCACCCCCCGCGGTCATCGCAGAGCAGCCCCTGCTCTGCCCTCCAGCTCTGGGCTGCGTGGCCAGCCGTCCCGTGGCTGCCGGACGTGGCCTCCCTGCCCTGAGCACAGGCCCTGGGGAGCAGGGCAGGGAAGGGACATGGTGTCCCAAGACGGCTTAGCAGCTGACACTGTGACCATGCCACGGCGGGGCCTATTGGCATAGAGTCCTCTTTCTCCTGGGCCAAAGGAAGGTGCATCTGGGGACGGGGACTCACCACTAACCTCTCCTTGTCTGTTTTATTTTTCTTCTCCGTGTCCGTTGCTTCCTCCTGTTTTTTCAGTGTCTCACTTTCTAAAAGGTAGGTCTGAAAGCGCGTCTCCACGCCGGCTCTGTCTCTCTGCCGCCGGCTCTGCGCCGGCCGCTGGCTGTTTCCCAGGCCTGGCTGGCTCTTGCAGCCCAGCTTTCCCGGCCCCTCTGTCTGTCCGCGTGCCTCAGTTGTGCTGTCTGCCGCTGCTCGGCTGGCCCTGAAGCCCTGTCTTGCCAGAGCAGTCACTCTCTGTCTTGATTTCTTAGAGAAAAGGTGCTTTTGTCCCAACCCGGGCTGGGCCTTCTTCCCTCTCTGTAGCGGGGCGGGAGGCCCCTGGGAGCGGTCCTTCCTGTCCAGCCCAGAACCAGGCTCCCAACCTGGCCCAGGAGGTGAGAAGCTCCCTCCAGGCTTAGTTCCAGAGGTTCCGGGGGCCAGCTCGGGGCTGGGGCGTGGTCGGGGTCCTGGTCTCCCCGCACTCTGACCCCTGCCTGCTCTCCCCAGGCAGTTTGTGCACTTGGCCGTCCACGCGGAGAACTTCCGCTCGGAGATCGTCAGCGTGAAGGAGATGAGAGACATCTGGTCCTGGGTCCCCGAGCGCTTCGCCCTCTGCCAGCCCCTCCTGCTGTTCTCGTCGCTGCAGCATGGGTACAGCCTGACGAGGTAAGGCCCTGCAGCGGGGGCGGGGCACGGAGGGCGGGGCGAGCTGCGGAGCTGCCCCCTCGAGTCCTGCCTGTGACGGCTGGACGTGGCCTGGAGCCCAGGCACTTGGTGAGGTCCCGCCTCTCCCTGTGGTGCCTGAGAATCGGGGGCCCCTTTTCTAGGCATCTGTCATTCCCAGGCCATCCAGACCTTGGGGGTCCCTGCCGGGCACCCCACAGCTCAGGGCCCCGTGTGGGCCCCGTGGAGACACGAGGCGGGACTCCCACGTCAGGAGCTCACAGAACTGTGGGGAGAGGAGCACGTGGGCGACGGGCCCTGGCTTCACCCGCTGCCCCTGTGCCCCCAAGTGGTTTCTGACGGGCGTCCCGGGCACGCTGCCCTCCAAGGCGGCTCTGCTGGGCGCGTCCAGTGCTTGGCACGGCTCCCCTTAAGCCTTGATGGCAGGTGGCCTTGGAAGGTCTGGTCTGGGCCCCAGGTGACCTGGCAGAGATGATGCCGACAGTGCTGGCCCAGCCACCAGGCAGCACCGTCTGTAGAGCCACGAGTGTTTTGGCGCTGCTGAAGCCACACTACCCGGGCACACCAGGGACGCCAGCCAAGCCCTGGGCACCTCCCCAGGCTTCCCGGTGCCGCCGGCTCCCCACATGCCAGGCTCCCCAGGACACACCGAGCCTCCTGCAGTGGGACCTGTTCCGCTGGTTCTTGCTTCCCCGAAGCACCTGGCCTTCGGCTCTGCCCCGGAGCCATCTGCCACGAAGCTTCTCCCAGCGACACTGGGACAGACAGGCCCAGGATGGCCCAGAAGGGCCTGGGTGGGAGGAGGTCAGGGCGGGGGTGTTGTCAGGTCCTCGGCCACCACGCCTGGTCCCCAGAGAGAGGGAAGTGCAGTTCCCAGGCCCGTCCACCCCCAAACAGCCGGGTCGAGGGTCTGTGCGAGCTGGTCGGAGGCGCGGGGGGAGGGCGTGCCGGCGGCCGCTGGCACATGTGCTCTCTGGCCCAGGTTCTACTTCCAGTGCGAAGGACACGAGCCCACCCTCCTGCTCATCAAGACCACACAGAAGGAGGTGAGGAGGGACCCGAGGAGCAGGGTGCTCTGGGGGGCCGTGTCTCCCCGGGCTGATGTCAAAGTCAGAGCCGGGATGTCGCCAGCACACGGGGCTCGGCCTACGCTTGAGACCACGGAGGGGAATGAGGGTAGCCCAGAGGCGACCACCCACCTCCCTCAGGGCCAGCCCCAAGCCCTGGCGGGACAGGGGGTGCGCCCACCCCAGACTCTGCCTTTCCCAGGCTGCTGCCTCCCCAAGTGGTGGTGGAGACTGCCCCGCGGCACAGCTCCCAGCTGGGCCCCTCGCAAACCCAAGCAAGGTGACACCCGGGGCTGGCGGGGCGGCCTCACCTGGCCCTTCCTCCCCAGGTGTGTGGAGCTTACCTGTCAACAGACTGGAGTGAGAGACAGAAGTTTGGCGGCAAGCTGGGCTTCTTCGGGACCGGAGAATGCTTTGTGTTTAGGGTGAGTGGGGCCAAGCGCAGCCCCCGTGTAGGCCCAGCAGCCACAGTCCCCCGGGGAGCTCGGGGTCGAGCTGGCCGCCCCACTCCCAGACCTGCCTTGCTTTTGTCACAGTGGGTACCCTGCAGGACAAGCTCCTCGTTGCTTCTGGGTTTGGGTTCTTAGACTGTGTGCTCCATGACGGGGGCTTTACCTGCCTGCACACGACCTCCCAGGCCCCTGGCTCGCCCCCCACCCGCCGTGGGCTCTGGATAAAGACCCTTGGGATGAAAACGGGCCGTGGCTCTTGGGGGCCCGGGCACCAGTCCCTCATGCTGCCCTTCCGCCCCAGCTGCAGCCGGAGGTGCAGCGCTACGAGTGGGTGGTCATCCGGCACCCGGAGCTGACTAAGCCGACATCCCTCGTGTCCTCGGAGACCACTGCCACCCCCGCCACGCTCAGCCACTCCGTCTCCTCGGACCCCGCTGACCGCCTCTCGCCGTTCCTGGCCACTCGGCACTTCAACCTGCCCTCCAAGACCGAGTCCATGTTCATGGCGGGGGGCAGCGACTGCCTCATCGTCGGTGGGCCCCCCGCTCGGGCCCTGCCTGCCCTGGGGAGGGCACAGGGAGGATGGCGGCCGAAGCCCCCCGCCCAGCCCCTCTGACCAGGATGGCAGCTGCCTCACCGGAGCCCCCGTACCATGGGTTGTCAGGAGTGGCCCAGGCACAAGGAGCGGGAGCCATGGGCTGGGAAGCGGGGTCCAGCCACCCAGGGGCTTTGGAGGGTCAAAGGTCAGCCTGTGGTTTTCGAGAGGCCTCTGCAGGTGGGGAAGCCTGGGGCAGTGCCGACCGCCTGGAGGGGGCTGCCGGCCATCGGGTGGAGGGGCGGCCGCTGACCTGAGCATCCCACAGGCGGAGGTGGTGGCCAGGCGCTTTACATCGACGGGGACCTGAACCGGGGCCGCACGGGCCACTGTGACACCTTCAACAACCAGCCCCTCTGCTCTGAGAACTTTCTCATTGCTGCCATCGAGGCCTGGGGCTTCCAAGACCCTGACATTCAGTGACAGGCCTGCGCCAACGGTGACTGAGTCCCCGCCGTGGGGGGGCAGAGGCTGGGCCCCTCCCCAGGGAGCTGAGAGTGAACAGACCCGCGTGGGGGGCAGGGTTGGGGCCGGGCCTGGCACGGCTGGCCTGGTGCCCCCCACCCCCAGCACCTGGAGGCATCTTCCTCCCCTACCCCGTGCCATGGCTCTCCTTGAGGGGCTGCGTCCTGAGCTCGAGGCCTTGGGTGGGGGCTCCCTGTCATCACTCACTGTGGAGGCTTTGCGCCTGGGGGGTCAGGAAATGCAGAAGGAGCCTGCCGCCAAGTGTGGGGCCGCGGGGCCCCCTGCTGGTGCCGCGTGGTGTTGCTCCCCTCCTGAGTGTGGGTCCCGGGAGGAGACAGGCACCGGGGCTGCTTCCTGGCAAGATCCCCGCCCACCCCAGCCCCAGGACCCTCTGCCTGGCCTCTGGCCCTGCTCCCCAGCCCCTCCCAGCCTCCCCAACCGTGACCCCACGCAGGTCCACAGGGCTGCATCTGCCGCTGCTGGGGGCTCTACCCCCTCCCTGGGGGGCCGGCGGGATGGGGCTGACCTCATGTCCTTGTGTTTCTGCAGGGCCCGAAGCTCTTGCCGGCCTCACCTGGAGAGGTGGCCCTGGGAGGGGCCCTCTGTGAACGACCCAAACCAGCCTGATACACCCCCAAGGGTCTGCGCAGAGAAGCCGGGACCCACCGGGGCTTCCCAGCCTCCTCCTCTCCAGCCCGATGGCTTCCCTGAGCCCCCTGCAGCCTCTGTGGCTGCCCGTTTCACCTCTGTCACTGCAGTGACCGGGGCCCTGCTCCTGTCCACACCCCTCAGCGTGGCCAGCTCTCAGCCCACTGCCCCTCCTCTTCACCAGGCCCTGCGCCCTCCCCGGGGCCCCGTGTGGTGCACATTCTCCCTCTGCCCGTCGTGGCGCTGTGGCTGGCCATAGGCCAGAACTTTCCATGTGTCTCTCCCCTACAGCCCCGGGGGCTGGTCCCCTGTCCTGCCTGAGCCCTGCGCAGGCCACAATGCACAGGAGGTGCCGGGGAGGACATGCCACCCGGCACTGCAGGGAGCAGCCCCACCCCATGACTCCCCCTCCTGCCTTGTGACCTCCTTCCCCTGGTCTTGGAGGCACCATGGGGGGAAGAGGGGAGACACAGAGGCCCAAGGGCTGTGCCAGCGCCAGGGAGGCCTGGGTCACGGGTGCAGATGGCAGGGGTCCTGCCCCGCCCCGGCCCCACGCGGCTCCAGCCAGCACCATTCGGGGAGCCTGTGCCCATCTCCGCTCGTTTGCTTGCTCTTCCTGTGTGGGGGTCATCCTCTGCCCATCTGTTTGTGTCACCTCTGAACGTGGCCACAGTGGTTCAGAAGGAAGGACCAGAACCCCGTGTGGCTTTGGGCAAGCTGGTAACCCTGTCTGGAACTCAGTTTGCCCAACTGTGAAGTGGGCGCATCATTCTGCCCTGCTGTCCCCAAGGGGAGAGGGTTGGGAGGGGGTGTCCCTGCTCACCCCCACTGACCGAGGCAGCCCTCCCCACCCCTCCTCCGCGCCCCACAGCCCTGGTCTGGGCCGCCAACTTAGGTGTTCATTAAACACAGTCTTGTAGTGTTGACTCCAGGGGTCCAAGTCTGGTCTCTTCAGCCAGAGGGGTCCCCAGGGGCTTCCCTGGGGCCTGCAGCCAAATGGGGTCGGGGGCTGCACCTGCAGTGTTCGTCCTCGTCCTCGCTTTGTCACCGGGACACTACAGCCTTCCCCAAACGCAGCGTGACTGTGGGGCCCCACCGCGGACTTCCTGGGCTGGGAGTTGGTTTTCTGGTGAGAAAGTCCGGCAGGTTCTGTGTGGCCGCCCCGAGGGCCGGGGCCACTTAGTCACGACTTCGACGTCATGAACCAGGCTCTGTGCGTGTGTGTGAGATACTTAGTTTCTCTAAATTTAGTATCTTCTAACATTTCTGCTAACCTAGAAAGTATGTGTGATTATTGTCTCTATTTTTCTTTTTTTTTCTACTGTCAGATGGGTAATGTCGTAGCAAGGTTTGAGGGAGGCTCATCTCATGCATGCGCATGAAAACCCAATCATCATGCCTGTGAACTACAAAAGGACCTCTCTTTTTTTTTTATCATTGTCTTTGGCTGGGCACGGTGGCTCATGCCTGTAATCCCAGCACTCTGGGAGGCCGAGGTGGGAGGATCACTTGAGGTCAGGAGTTCGAGACCAGCCTGAGCAAGAGCGAGACCCCGTCTCTACTAAAAATAGAAAGAAATTAGCTGAACAACTAAAAATATATAGAAAAAATTAGCTGGGCATGGTGGCACGTGCCTGTAGTCCCAGCTACTCGGGAGGCTGAGGCAGGAGGATCACTTGAGCCCAGGAGTCTGAGGTTGCTGTGAGCTAGGCTGACGCCACGGCACTCTAGCCCGGGCAAGAGAGTGAGACTCTTTCTCAAAAAAAAAAAAAAATAAATAGCCAAAATTGGATGGAATTGCTTAATGAATTATTTTTGAGAAACATTTAAATCTTTATTCTTTAATTATTTTAATACACCACTTTGCACTGAATAAACATTTATTTTTAAAACAACAAAATTGAACCTAATTTAAACCAGTTTGTTAAATAAAATGAATTCGGTAAAGCAGACTGTAGCCTTTAGGGCTTCAGAAAAATCAGGTGTTTTTTTTTTTAATTTATAAGAGGAATGCTTTTAGATTTTATGAGTATTTCAGAGTTTTAATTATTGAACTAAAATATTTTCATGTTTTCTATTTTTATAAGCGGCCTGCTTAATTTTTTGAGTTTTTCAGTGCTATGTATTTTAGACCATACTGACAATTTCAGAAGGCCTTCAAATTTGTCTTATCTATTTCCCAAACCCAGAAGGTCTTTGCAGTCTCCTTAAGTATTTTATATTTAATAATTTAGTTTTCGTACCTTTTTACTTTGAAGTTCTCGATTTGAGGAGGAGTTGCAGAGGTGGCAGGGTGTCCACACGCCCTCACCCAACTTCCCCCAGCGTCAACGTCAAAACAAAGACATTAACGTGGACGCCGTGCCGTTAACTAAACCACAGATCCCGCGTAGATGTCCGGTTTTTCCCACCTCCAGGAAAAGATTTAATGTTTATAGCTATTTACTTTCTCACATTTTTACAAAGTCCAGAATGTCATCAAGATTAACACTGGCCCCCAAAATTTTTTTGCCGTTAATTAGGCAACGTAGCCACCGTCTCAAGCGTGGATTCACTTGGCTTCTCGGTGGTTCTCTTCCTCAGCCTGTGTCTTGTCTGCATGGAAAAATGACCGCGTGAAACAGGCGTGCCAGGCAAGCCTCACAGGCACTTCACGCGACGTCCATGGTATGCAGAAAAGTGTGTGGATTTTTAAAAATAATCTGGTGTAGTTTTTTTAATGATCTTCATCATGTTAGTGTCAGATTGTGCTCAAGAAGTAGTTACCACGTCACGTGATTCATTGCTGAAAACAAAACGCCTCACAGGTTTGCAGAGTCACTCATTTTACAGAACTGTGTGGTATTTGTCACCCTGCTTGGGACCACGGAAGCAGAGTCAGTGGACACAGGGTCACGTAGACACATGACACGGAGACAACACTAAGGAAACCTTCCACCACGGAGTGCTGGGTCCACAGTCACCTGGTGGCTCACCGAGTGTCACAAGTTAAAGCCGTTTTATCCGGCGAGGTGCTCCTGGCCTGAGGAGGCCTCGCCTCGCCCTGCGAGGCCGTGGGCGTGGGCAAGCTGACGCCGTCCTCGCCGCCCGGCTCCTGGTTCTCTCCCTGCGTGTCCGAGGACACGTTCAGTCCAAAGCCTGTGAACAAAAGACTGACGGGAAAAAAGAGTGGCAGGAATAATTTTACCTTCTAGTTGTTGTGAAGGCTGGTTAGTGGGTTTGAACAACGGTTTTCTGGACTGACTCTTTGGAGCATCCGAACGAATGTAATAAAAAATAGACGACTGCACAGCGAACAAATGATTTGCAGCCAAGTCCAGCTTTGAAAGAGTGAAAATGAGTGATTTAGTGATGTGTGTTTGGTTGGTGTTAATGTGAACCCTAAATAAAACTGAGAACTCACAGAACATCACTGTGAAACACTCAACGTGAAAAAGCTTGCCAGGGCGGGACGCCGGACGAGCAGCAGCGGATGCGGAATGCGCTGCCACCGTCACGTGGAATCGAAGAGACGGTTCGGCTGGTGGAGGCTGCCCGCGAGCAGGTTCTCTGCACTGGGCAGACAGGTACAGACCGTGCTCCGTTTGCTGCCATCGGCCACTGCAGCCCACAGGATTCCCTGGTTTGCTTATTTCCTTCCATTCACGGTGCCCGTCCCACGGTTGCACTCAGCTAATGTTCGGGGAATGGACAGGAGCTGCCATCAGGAGTCATTGTCAAAAGTCAGGAATCCCATGGATGAGACAAGAACCCACCACGGTGGTGCACGGCTGTAGTCCCAGCTGCCCAGGAAGCCGAGGCGGGAGGTCCGCTTGAGCCCAGGAGTTTGAGATTATAGTGAGCTGTGATCGTGCCACTGCCCTCCAGCCTGAGCAACATAGTGAGACCCTGTCTCTTAAAAAATTGTATGATCTCTTTCATTTGCAAAACCCAGTATCAAAAAGCAAACTCACGTCTCTCATTCAAAATGAGAATATTTTATTTGGAAGATTACATAAGTCAATATTAATATCCTTTCTAATATCTTATATTCCAATTGTGTATCTATATAATATAATGAAAAATGGAACACGTTTGTTTGTTTTTTGAGACAGAGTCTCACTCTGTCACCCAGGCTAGAGTGCCGTGGCATCAGCCTAGCTCACAGCAACCTCAAACTCCTGGGCTCAAGCGATCCTCCCGCCTCAGCCTCCCGAGTAGCTGGGACTACAGGTGCTGGCCATCATACTGGCTAATTTTTTCTATTTTTGGTAGAGACGGGGTCTCACTCTTGCTCAGGCTGGTCTCAAACTCCTGACCTCGAGTGCTTCTCCCACTTCGGCCTCCCAGAGTGCTGGGATTCCAGGCGTGAGCCACCAAGCCCGGCCGAACACCTTTTTCCTTCAAGCCCAGAACGGATGTCCCCTCCCTGTCCAGTTCCTCCCAGTGAGACTGTGGGCGCCCCTCACTCCCTTCCCGTGGCTACTGTGGGACTCTGCTTGCCGTCTGTGAAGCTGCCTCTGTCCACTCTGTCCTCTCCGATTTCTCTTACCCGGACTCGCCATGACGATGGACACATCCTCCTCTTCTGCCACCTAACATGAGCACTTTCCTGCTGAGCCCTCAGGTGATCGCTGGGGGACAGCTGGGAGGCTGGGCCTGAGTCTAAGTCCCCAGGTGCTCACTGGCGCTAGCTTTTGTCAGTTCCTCTGATGAACCAGGAGCCTGTGCTCTGGCCTTTGGGGGCACTGTCCCTTCCCAGGAGGCTTCCCCGAGGCCCCCGCCCAGCTGAGACCCTGTCATAACTGCCAGTCTCCCCCCACCCGCCCGCCGCCTGGAGACCGACAGCCTCCTGGGCACCCGGCAGGGCAGCAGGAACGGAAGCCCCCCCGGGTGGTCCTCCTGCCTGTGCCACTGGTGTCAGTCCAGGGCAATCCTTGAGATGCGTTCCTGGCGCCTGCGTCTGGGGGAGGCCCCCAGCGTTCCCTGCAGAAACGTCTTCCTCTTACTGTAAGTGCCTCGGACGGTCCTGTGGTTGACATTGGGCACTGACACAGGCCAGAATTGGGCAAGACCTGTTCCTGCGTGGGGAGCGGAGACTGCCCTGGCCCGGGTGGGGGGGTTGGGGGGAGGGTGCAGAGCTGTGTCCTCAGGTGTTTCGGGGGCCTGCCTCCCTCAGGGCGGCTCAGCAGGGTGGGGGGCACAGTGTTGGTCCAGAGCCGGACCAGGCAGGGCTGCCCTCCCCTCCGGCTTCCCCCGCACCTGCCTCCCCTCGGCCTGTCGTGGAACTCCTTTGTTTTACTGTCTTTCTCAAAAACCGAAGTGAAATTTGCATAACATACAATTAGCCATCTTAAAGCGCACAGAATTCAGAGTGTTGTGAAACCGGCCCCTCTAGGTGGTTCCACGGCATTCTCCCTGTCTCAGGAGGGAAGCTTGTCCCCTGTAAGCAGTTGCTCCCCATTTCTCTCCATCTTAGGGTTTTTGGAAAGGCGAAATGTGCACCTAGTAGAAGACGAATACAGAATGGAGACGTACGAGTGGGACGCTGGTCTCCCCAACCCGGACCACCCGTAGGAACCACGGGTGTGTGCGTGTGTTTGCGGGCAGCGCACCTGTGCCCTCTCCTCTGCCCTGCCTCCTGTCCCCCACCCGCATCGTAGGGACCCTTCCACAGTGAACTGTGGGTGCCTGCTTCAGGCTCATTCACAGCGGCCCGTGCTCCGTGGTTGGAATGGCTTGTGACTCATTTAAATATAAACTGGATCGTGTCTCTTCCCTGCTCAAAACCCCCTTCATCTTCTAAGTCCCCATCCCGAGATCACCTCTTCTGGGGACCCTCCCCCGTGTACCACCTCTGCTTCTTGCAAGCACATTTTTGGTTTAGTGCTGGCCGGGCCCCTGGGGACGCCGCTGCTCCCGTGTGGGCTGCCAGCTCTCCGAGGGCAGGGCGCCCCCGCTGGCCTGGGCGCTCAGAGCCTCACGCAGTGCCTGGCGCTCAGCCGCTCGGTTACAGCCCAGTGGGTGGGTTCAGGCTGCAGGCGGACGGGGCTGGAGGTGGGAGCCCTGGCGGTGGAATGTGAGGAGGTCATCCTGGCCTTCAGGTGTACCCCCATGCCAGACGTGGGGCCAAGGTAGATGTGGCGCCCCCTGGCCATCAGGGCTGAGGATTCACTGGCACTTTCTGAGAACCTGCTCCCTCAGCCCAGCCCAGCCCAGGCGCTGGATCCTCCCTCCACGGCCCCCTGGTGGTCAGGGTCATGGGGCTCCCTGCCTGCCCCGTCCGGTCTTGTCCTTTTGTGTCAACCCTCAAAGTTGGCATGAGCTAGAAGGGGGAGCTGCCCTGTCCTTGAGGTCTGCCCCGTCATCCGCCTCTGCCCTCTCACCCCTCTCGGTGTTGGTGTCCAGCAGGCACAGCTGGGGATTCTCGGTACCCACCTGCCACCCTCAACCGCACCTGTGTTGCAGGGAGCAACGGTGGCTGGTGGCGGGTCTTACTTGCACTGAGTTGTATTTGCCTACAGCACAGTTTTTACTTAAAAAAAAATTCTTATGCCAGGCATGGTGACTGGAGCCTGTAATCCCAGCTACTTGAGAGGCTGAGGCAGGGGGATGGCTTGAGGCCAGGAGTTTGAGACCAGCCTGGGCAATATATCAAGACCCCCATCTCTACCA
Source organism: Lemur catta (assembly GCF_020740605.2). Taxonomy (NCBI): domain Eukaryota; kingdom Metazoa; phylum Chordata; class Mammalia; order Primates; family Lemuridae; genus Lemur; species Lemur catta. Next base: position 1,912,298 of record NC_059129.1, read on the forward strand.
ACAAGAGAAAAAAAGAACCTTGTGTCATTTTATAAACCTAACTTTTAGTTATAAAAAAACCCCACCTTTAGTTATTACCGCCCCCCCCCCAGAATAGTACAACGGCATCCTCGTTCCGTATCCCCCACGCAGGCGGCCCTGTGTGTCCAGGTGGAGAAGCTGGCTGCCATCTCCGTGTGGGGCCACCTCTGGGTGTCTTCCTGGTGACTCAGAACAGGCTGTCCACGGGGAGAAGGCGCCTGCCAGGGCCCTCCGTCTGTGGACGAGGCCGCTGTGTGGGGCTGCTGCCTCCCCTTCCTTCTTCTCTGGAACAGCTTCTGGGGGTGTGTTCATCTTGCCAATCATTTGAAGCCACTGGGGACTTTATCCCTGGTCTCTCCCCACCCCCATACACACACCTTCCCTCAGCCTCTGCAAAGTGCCTGCAGCGTCTCAGGACCCCACCGCACGTCTCCCTCTACTCCCCCCATGGGAGTCTCTGACCCGACTTTCCCAAAACCTCTCCCCCAGTTCCTGGAAGTCCCCGCGCCTGCGGAAGCAGGGCCGGGCTGGGGCTCGTGACCTGTGACTGCACACCAGGGGGAAGTAGCTACGAGGGAGAAGAGAGATGTGTGCCCGGCCATCCCGGTCTTCAGCCCCTTGCCACCCCCACCCAGAGTCCACTGCACCCCAGGGCCCTGCCCAGTGCTGGGGACACCAGGGGGAAGGAGGCCTGGGTCCTGCCAGCCCCTTCACTGGTCACCAGCCGTTTGCCAAGCCCTGCACAGTGGCAGGCCCGGGCCCTGGGGCTTTAGTTTCAGTTCCGTCACTCACCGGCTGCCCGCCCATGACCCGGGCAAGGCTCTTAACTTCCCTGGGCCTGTTTCCGTGTCCACGAAATGATGGTGACAGTGAGAGTGAAACGTGCTATTACCCAGAAGGTACTTAGGACACGGCCTGGCACACCTCGGTGCTCAGTAAATGTTAGCTAGATGTCAGGGCACCCTGCCCCAGGGGCTAGGGGCCCAGAAAGAGGCACAGAGCCCTGCAATGGGGAAGCAGTGCGTGGAAAATAGTACCATGGAGTGAGAAAGGGGCACCCAGAAAGGGAGGTGCCTGGCGGAGAGGAAGAGGGGAAGAAAGGGAGGGTAGGAGGGCTTCGTGGAGAAGGTGGTGTTCTAAACACTGAGCTGCATTCTCTAAGGAAGGAGGGAGGGCCGGGCACAGTCGCTCATGCCTATAATCCCAGCACTTTGGGAGCCCAGGAGTTGGGGGCTATAGTGAGCTGTGATCGTGCTGCTAAGTGCCGGTTAGAAAGCTCCTGTGGTTCAGAGTGAAGACCTGGGTGACGGGGGGTTGGGGAGGTGAGACTGGGCAGGCAGAGCAGGTGAGAGAGGTGAGAAGACCCAGGCCGGCAGGTGGGGGAGAGCAGAGCAGAGAGCGGGGAGGCACAGACCTTGGGACTCCTGAGTAAGTAAGAGGGAGGCGGAAGGAGCAGTGGTGTCACAGGGCTGCTGGTGTGCGCAGCTTTTGCCAGCGTGGGAATAACTGAGTGGACGCCGGTGGTTATGGGCTGGGGGGGTGAGCTCAGCTTAAGACACGCTGGTTCGAGGTGACAGTAGCCCCGCTAGACCCAGCGTGAAGTCTCACGCCAGAACTGCAGCAGGAAATGAGAGGGCGGCAGACGCCAGTAAGACCTGCTCCCTATCCTGCCCAGGGAGCAGCCTCCCCAACGTCCATCTTGGTATTTCACCCGCGGCGGGGTTAAGTGCACTTTGCTCACCCCTGCGCGTTTGGCTGCGCTGTTTCTACTGCTGCCTTTCCTCTCCTTGCTCGGAATTCTCCTCCTGCACTCGGCCTCTCTGGCCCAGAGCCAGTGCCACCTCGCTGGCATGGGCTTCTCTGGGCCTGTACCCCAAGTGCCTGGAGTGACGGGCCAGGCACTGGATGTTCCCTCACTCAGAGGGTGGTCAGGCTGGACAGGTGCAGGTGAGGGACAGGACAATATAAGATGGAGGACAAAGCCATGGGAGGATGGGATCACTCAGGGGAAGGGCAAAGCCGGGGAGCCTTGGAGACACCCAGGACCCGCACTGCAGCTGAGGCTATGGGCCTGGGCCTGCCCTGTGACCACAGGAAGAATGAGGTGTCTGAGCTGTAGCAAGTCAGCCGGAGAGGGAAGAGAGGGTGTGGAGAAGTGGGCAGGTCAGAGGCCCACTCGGCCTGACAGATGTCCCTCTGCTTAGAGGGATGGTCATCACCAGTGACCTTGGCAAGGGCAAGGAGCTGGGGAGGGAAGGGCAGAGGAAGAGGTGGAGACACAGAGTGAAGATTCCTCTTTTCAGAAACCAGAGTCAAGCAAGAAAGAGGGAGGTGGAGGAAGGGCTTCTGGCCTATCTGCTGCTTCCTCCCCTTTGTACCAGGACAGATTTGGCCCCCTCTGTGGGCTGCAAGTTCAGAAAGTGGCAGACCCAGCCTAGCCAGGTGGAAAGGGCCTGAGGGCAGTTCCTGTTGTGGAAGGTGGGGCTGAATGGCCAGCTGGAGGGCCAGGCCAGGGAAGGTGACCCCACAGCCTTCAAGAAGAAGCTGATGAGCTGGCAACCAGGCCACTCAGGGGGAGCGCCCTAACCTAGGCTGAGGGCTGAGGGCTCAAGGGAGACCCAGGCCTGGTGGCAGCTGCCCAGGGCTCCTGAAAGGGATGGGATGGAGAGGGCACCGGGAGCCAGAGCTGGCGGATGGAGATGACATCTGGCTGGGGTGCGGGGACTGCCACAGGGGGATCAGCAGGGCAGTGTCAGCCCTGGCGGGGACGCCTGCACGGCGTTGGGAGCCGATCCCACTTCAAGGGTGCTCTGGAAAGAAAGGCGGCCCTGCAGGTGCGGGTTTTGTGCTTGGTCAAGGGACAGACAGGCAGGAGAACCCGGACGCCAGAACGTGCAGAAATCCGGGGGGCCTCTACACAGTGCGCACCGACAGGCCTTCAGAGCAGTCACGCCTGCACCTTGAAGGGCAGAAACACCCCTCAAGTAACATTTGCGTGCCAGATGCAAGGGAGGAGGGACGTTGGGGAGGCGGCTCCCTGTTCTCGGAAGCGAGGGGTGAAGTCACCGACCACTGGGTCTGAGGATGGTGGGTGGGTCTGGAGGAGACGGGACGTGGTGGAGGGAGGTGACCGGGAACAACACAGGCCAGGACTCCCAGGTGGGGGCCGGGAGCCGTCCCCGCCGGAGCGGAGGCGGCAGCGCCCCGCACTCGGGGTCTCAGACGCTTAGCTCGGCCCAGGGGGCGTGGAGAGATCCCGGCAGACCGTGCTCGAGCCCGCGCCTTTCCCGGGGCGCGGAGCCAGGCCTGGGGCAAGGCCGTGAGAACCCTGCGGGGCGGGAGGGCCCGGGGCTCCGCGCCGGGGAGCGAGGAGGCCTCCCCGGGAACCCAGCCCCGCGGGCGCAGCGCAGCCGCAGAGGAGGCGGGGCACCCGCAGGTCCCGCCCCATATGGTAATATCGCACTACCGCCCCGCCCCGACCCCGGGGCCGGACGGGTCCAAGCCGCGAGCTCGAGAGGCCAGTGGCGCCCAGAGGCGCACCCTTAGAGGCCGAGGGCGCGGGGCCGGGCGCCAGAGCCAGGCCGACAGGCCGGCAGCGCAGCCCGGGGACGGTCAGCGGGCCGCTCAAGTGTCCCAGGCCGTGGCTCCCCCGCCGGCGCGAAGTGGTACGGCCCTCAGGGGCGTGGCCCGGGTCATGTGACGCAGCCCTGGCCGCCATTTTGTTCTGCGGTGCTGGTATTTAGAGCGCAGCAGCTGCGGGGCCGGTCGCCCTCGCCGCCGCCTGTCCGCCCGCCTGCGCGCCCGCCCGCCGCACCCTGCCCGCGCGCGCCCCAGCTTCGGCCGCAGAGCTCGCCCTTCCCCACCCGCAGACATGTCCGAGACCAAGAGCCCCGAGTATGCTTCGTTTTTTGCCGTCATGGGCGCCTCGTCCGCCATGATCTTCAGCGGTGAGCGCCGGGGCAGGAGGGACCCGCGGGGCAGGGGTGCCGGGGGCGCGCGTGGGGCTCGTGCCCGTGGTTCGCCGGGGCTCGGTGTCTGACGTCACTCTGACGTAATCCCGAGCTGTTTGGGGGGCCCAGCCTCGCGTGACTGCGGGCGGGGGTCGGGGTCCCGAGGGCTGCGGGAGGCTAGGATGCGGGCCTCGGGGTTCCCGGGGGTCCCGGGCCGGCGGCCCTGCCAGCGGCCGTGTCGGTGCGGGGGTGGGGCGGCGGCGCCGCTGCCATCTTAGCCCCGGCAGAGGCGAGAGGAAGGTTGGGGTGGGGGCGCGGGGGGCGGCGCGCGGTCCTGCGCCTGCTCCGCACCCCCCCCATTTCTGCAGGCAGGTGTGACATCACGCCTCGGAAAGCTCCCTGTCCGTGGGCGGCGGCGGCAGCGGCGGGGGTCGGGCCCAGGAGCGCCTGGGAGGAGAGTCCCTGGTACTCCCTGGCCGGTGGGAGCCTGTGTCCCCGTCAAGGTCCACAGCCCTCGCCCATGTGGCGGCCGGGCCCCTGCGGGGGTCAGGTGGGCCTGTACCAGAGACAGGTGCTTCCGGTTAGAGGTGTCACGGTTTCCCAATAGCCCTGTCCTGTGGGTTGGTTGAGAAAGCTGGGCTGAGGGGTGGGTCCTGAGAGCCCTCAGGGACACAGGGGTGGAGTGTATGGAAATGGAGGGGGAGAGAGGAAGGCCGGCCGCTATCAGCGCTGGCTGTGTGTGTGGACGCTTGCTGCTGAGTGTCTGCTTTTGGGCGGGCTAGAGAGTGGCATGGGGTGTCAAATTTACAGGATTTGGTCTTTGTTCCTTAGGAGAGAGTCTTCCACTTCTGGCCCTAACGAATGGATGGATGCATGAATGAATGAATGACTTTCAGTTTTCCTTGCTGAGGCCTGGAGTTGGGAGGGGCTGCCCTGGGCCTGTAGAAGGGGCTTCCAGGGTTCTCCATGGCAGCCTGCTTTTGAAGTTGGGCCCTGACAGTCCTGGGTTGTCAAATTTAGTGGAAATTGGTTTACCTGGGAGAAAAGTGATTGAGCTAGGCCCAGGAATGCGGGACCCAGGGAGGTAAGTTGTGACCCAGTCTCGGCTCCTGTGGACTGGTCTGGCCTGGTCTGGTCCCCGCCTCCTCGGTTAAGTCTGGTTTTAGGCTTTGATGACCTCGCCCTGCCACACCCTCCCTGGTGAGAGTGGGGGAGGCTCACAGTTCAGGTATGTGGAGGGTTTGAACTCCAAACAGTCTCTGCTGCCTGTAAACACCTGTGGGGTGGGGGCTTGGGACTCAGCTCTCTTGGGGGCCTCCCTCTGCCTGGGCCTGTCTGCCAGTCGTTTGTGGCTGAGCTAGCCCTGCCCTTCCAATCATGTGCAAGTCAGGGGTCATTTGTGGTGGGAGAAACGGTCTAGACTTCCCCTTCCCCTCCCAGGCACCGCCTGCTCTTTCCACACCTACAGGGCTTCCTCAGGTGCTGCCACACACCCAGCCCCCAGCCAAGGGGGCTGTTCTTTGCCCCCAGAATGCCTCCTGAGACTCCTGTGCTTGGCCACCTGTGGATGCTGCTGTAGCTGCCATGCATCCGTCCATCTGCAGATTTTGATTGAGCTCCTCCTACCAGCACACTAGGTGCTGGGCACATCAGCAGACTAACGAGCCCTGCCCATATGGGACTCGTGTTCTGGCTGTCACTGCTTGCTCCTGAAGCCCCGAGTTTGCTCGTTGAGCCCTTTCTGTGCACCCAGCTTCCTGCTCCCCTTTGCGTCAAGAACCTACGTGTGCTTTGCAACAGAGCCTGGCCTTCAGGTGTCTGGAAATGATGGAGGACAGGGTATCAGTGGCCTAGGCCTTTCCTTCCATTGCAGATCCTGGTGTGACCCCGTGAGGCTCCTCTCTCTGTATCCTCATTTCCACTCCTTTTCCTCATGTGGGGCTCAGTGTGGCCCTGTGGTTGCTAGCCTCTCACTTGGCCTGTCAGGTCAACTTCTGACTTTGTTTCTGCCGTCCAGACGTGCCTTTCCCTGGGACTTGTCTTCATCTCCTTTGCTTACATGAACAAGCCCTTCCGTCTTCCTGTGGCCTCTGCTATTGCTGCCAGGCTGGCTTCAAGCTCTGTCCCAGCTCCTGGCACTGCCCGCCTAGGACTCGGCTGATTGGCCCATGCACAACTTTCAAGCCCCCCATTCCACGTCCCACTGTCCAGCTTCCCCCTTTTCCATATGACAAACATCCTGTTGATGCTTTCTTCATCATGTCTTCCAAGAAGCTGTCATTTGCTCCCTTTCCATATTTTCTGTGACTTCCTCCCTCCTGGTGGGCACCCCATTTTGGTGCTTGTGTTCTGGAGCTGCCTCCTGCCTCCACTCTTCCTGTCTCTCGCTCAGTCTGTCGTTGTGGTGAGGTCTGCCTTCTGCAGCCCTGGCAGGCTCGGTCCCCAGAGCTACTATCTAGGGCCCTCCAGGCTGGTCTGCTTTATCTCCTGTTGCTCTGGCTCCTGCTGCTCATCCTGGTTTCTTCCCCTGTTCCTCAGGTTGCCGCCCTCTTCCGCCCCACCAGCTACATGATTGCCCTGCTGCCTTCTGTAGGCACGGGCCCGGCTCACTGCCTGCTCTGCTGGGCGCTGGCCTCGCAGGGTCCCACTCCCGCTGGCGCTGACTTCCCTCTGTTCAGCCACCCACCCGGTGCTGCTGCAGCCTGTGCTCTCCCTGTCCAGTAACACGTCCCCACGGGTGTGAGCCATGCTCTGGTCTCTTGCGCATACATGATGCTGCCTGACGTGGTGCTGGACCTGCAGTGGGAGCCCCCAGAATACACTGTACCTAGGAGAGGTCCAGGACAGACCCTCGAAGACGGGCCCCAGGCAGAAGGCACTCATGTCTGGCCACTTTAGGGATGGTGGGGGGAGGCAGTGTGGCTGCCCCAGCCTCCTTCTTCCGTCTTGTGACTCCTTGGCCTGCGCCATCTTGTTTGGCTCCTCCACATACGCTGTCCAGAATCATTTTGTCTTCTTGCTCTGTCTTCCTGCGACTCCTTGCTCACTGCCATTTCGGCTTCCACTCTCCCCCCACCCTCTTTCCCACTCTCTTGTGACGTGTTGCCAGGTCTGGAGGTCACTGTACCTGTGTCTTCTGAGCCCTGGGAAGGAGAGCCCCTCTTACCTCACTCTTGCTCAGTGCTGAGCACAGAGTAGGCATCATTTGTGGCCCAAAGAGATGAATAAAATGTGCAGAGGAATGGCTGGGGTGGTCCTGTCCCTTCTGCCTCTGACCTACGTTGTCTTCTGTGGGTCAGGCCAGGTATCCATCTGCTCCCCCAAAAGGACCATGGCATGAGTGCCTTGGGCAGAGATGGGGAACGGGGCTCTCAATGCAGCCTGCTCAAGCAGCTTAGTAGGTCCCTGTGGTGGCCCTGGAGGGCAGGTGGCAGACATCAGAGGAGCCATCCGAGCCCCACCATGGCTCTATTCTGTGTTGACATTCTCCCTTCGAGGCCAGCAAGGGGAAAAAACTTCCTGAAAAGGAAGGCAGCGTCCCCTTTGGAGAGGGGGAGGGACAGCTCCAGAGGAAACAGGGCACCCTAGAGTCTCATTTCCCCTGTACCGATGTGGTGGGAGGCTCAGGTGGCTCAGCCAGGCTTCTGAGCCCAAGGCCTCGTGGTCAGGCTGGGTGATGACTGAGACAGCCCTGTCCTGTCTTCAGCTCTCCCTTTCTCCTGTCTGGTTAGTGGAGAAGATTCTCTAATGTGTCCAGGGCCTGCTATGTGGTCGAGGGTGCTGAGACCTGCCCTTTGTGGAAGAGCCCTCAGCCTTCCCTGTAGCGTGTTTAGGGCTTGGCATCTTGGGAAATTTGGTGGGCTGGGCAGGGAGTCAAGGAAGCTCTGGCCTAGTGGGGCCGGAGTCACCAGGTTGGCTGCCTCTGACCCTGAGGTCACACCCAGTGGCAGTAGCCATGCCATCTGGCCTGTGGTGGCTCTTCCAGCATGTTGTCCCTGGGCAATAGCCACAAGGGCTGGCTGGCTGACCCTGGCCCAACGTCTGGGCTGCTGAGATACAGTCAACTTAGTACTTTCCCGGGGGCTTTCCTGACTTGAGTGCCAGGGATTCTGGGTGGGACAAGGGTGCTCAGAATCCCAACCAAGGCTCCTGGGGCCCCAGCTGTCTTCTTCACCATGTGTCTGGGCTGCCTGAGGTTGTGGGTGGCTGTATGGAGGCTCCCAAGGAGTATGGGGTCTGTGCAGCAGGCTTGCGCAGGCTGGGGTTGCACAGCAGAGCTGGGAGCCCCAGATAGGCTTAGAGGGCTGTAAAGGCCACTGCTGGAGGAAGAGCTGGACTGAAGGGGTGAGGGGGCCTGGGGCCCCAGGTAGGGGAAAGGAGGGAGTGGCTGCCCTGGCTAGGTGCCTTCGCAGCTCCCTCTGCATGTGGTTACTTGGGATAACTCAGAGCTGTGCCACAGGCGCCCCCTCCAGCCCCCAGGTGGCCAGTGTGCTGCTCTGGGCTCACCTCGTCCCCCTCCCACAGCCCTGGGGGCCGCCTATGGCACTGCCAAGAGCGGCACGGGCATCGCGGCCATGTCTGTCATGCGGCCGGAGCTGATCATGAAGTCCATCATCCCGGTGGTCATGGCTGGCATCATCGCCATCTACGGCCTGGTGGTGGCTGTGCTCATCGCCAACTCCCTGAACGAGGGCATCAACCTGTACAGGTGAGTGCTGGGTCTGCCCTGCTCGGCTTGGAGGACTGTGGGCAGGGGCGGCGGGCAGGTGCAGGAGACCCCGCGGCCGTGCTCCCCTGGCCGGCCGGCTACTGATGGCAGGTCCGTGTCTTTTCTCCCCCCAGGAGTTTCCTCCAGCTGGGCGCGGGCCTGAGTGTGGGCCTGAGCGGGCTGGCGGCCGGCTTCGCTATTGGCATCGTGGGGGACGCCGGGGTGCGGGGCACTGCCCAGCAGCCGCGCCTGTTCGTCGGCATGATCCTGATCCTCATCTTCGCCGAGGTGCTCGGCCTCTACGGTCTCATTGTCGCCCTCATCCTCTCTACAAAGTAGCCCCACTCCGAGCCCACCAGCCACAGAATACGATGTAAAGACCACCCCTCCTCATTCCAGAACGAACAGCCCGGCACGCAGCACGGGGCGCCCCCGTAGTCGGTCTTGTACATGCGCAGTGTCCTAGTGCCCGTCCTTGCCCGCCCCGCCCCCGCCCCCGCCCCCGCCCCGTGCCTCGGCCGCTGGCTGCCCCTCACCCCGCCGCCGGCGAGGACCCCAGAGTGCTGTGTGTAAGGGTGCATTAGAGCTGTCATTCCCTCTCACTGGATGTTTATTTATAAAGAGCCGATCTGTCCATCCGTCTGTGGAGCAGCCCTCGTCTCCCTCCTCTATAGTACCCCAGTAGTTGCGCCGCAGGCCGTTCACTGGGATGCGGGCAGAGCCCCGCCCTCGGGCCTGGGGCGGTGTGCGGCCCGCGGCCGGAGCGCTGTCAATAAAGTTCTCGGTTGTGACTGGAGCCCGTGTCTGCGCCGCTTGTGGGGGGCGGGGCGGGCCGCGCGGGCGCAGCGTCACGGCTGCCGCTCGGCGCTGCCGGTCACGTGGGCCCCGCGGTCACGTGGGCGCGACAGTCACGTGGCGCGCCGGCCCAGTCAGCTGAGAGTCACGCGGGCGCGGCGGCGCCCTGGCTCCCGGTTCGGCGCGGGCGCGGGATTCGCCGCCGCGGGCTCCCGGCGCCGCGGCTCAGGATGCGCGCCGGGCAGGGCGCGGCGCGGGCCCCGGTGCTCCAGTTCACCAACTGCCGCATTCTGCGGGGCGGGGCGCTGCTCAGGTGCGCGGCTGGGGGCGCGGGCTGGCGGGGCGGGGGCCGCGGGGTCGGACGGCGATCCGAGCGCCTGCCGCTCCGTCCTTAGGGAGGATCTGTGGGTGCGCGGGGGCCGCATCCTGGACCCGGAGAAGCTGTTCTTCGAGGAACGGCTCGTGGCCGACGAGCAGCGGGACTGCGGGGGCCGCATCCTGGCGCCCGGCTTCATCGACGTGCAGATCAACGGTGCGGCCCGGGGCGGGGCAGGGGGCCCCGGGGGAGCTCTGAGCACCGTGCGACCCCGACTTTTGTGTGGTGGCAGGTGGATTTGGTGTTGACTTCTCCCAGGCCACGGAGGATGTGGGTTCAGGGGTCGCCCTGGTGGCTCGGAGGATCCTGTCGCATGGTGTCACTTCCTTCTGCCCCACCCTGGTCACTTCCCCACCGGAGGTTTATCACAAGGTGAGGTCAGACTCCGGCCTCCAGCGAAGGAGGCCCGCACAGCCAGTCCCTTCATTTTCAACCCCCATGCCCTCCTGCCCCAGCTCACGCCCCGTGGCACTTGGGCCTGGCCTTCCCTCTGGCCTCTCTCCACCTGGGCCTGGGGTCCCGCCGCTGGCCTTTCTCCATCACTTGTCCGTCTGCCTGGCTGCTGTCCCCACACTTGCTGGCTCAGCACCTGGACCTGCGCAGGCCCTCCCCACTCTGCTCGCTGCCTGCCTCCGTGCTTCAGAAAGCGCCCCTGACCGAGGTTGCGGGGACTTCCTGATTGCCACACCAGTCACCGGTCAGGCTCTTCCTCCTCAACCTGTCGGTGGTTGTGACTCAGTGGAGACTCTCCGGCTCCTGTGCGGCTCTTGCCTGCATCCCCACCCTTGGACCTTCCTTCGCCCTAGGAGGAGTTCTGGTGTTCTCGGTTTGGCTTTAAGTATTTATTTTTTATCTAGGTTTTTTGCTGCGCTTTATTATTCAGGTTCGTGCTGGCTGTAGGTATGTTATTGTTTTTTCTCTGAACTGTTTGGGAATAGGTTGCATACACTACGTTTGTTTGTTCCTTAATACTTAACTATTTCTTAAAAACATGGGTGTTTTTTTATGCACCCATGATAGCTAGTGAGTTTAGGAAATCGACACTGTTAATATTCAGTTCAGTGTGTTCTAGTTTCGTTGATTGCCCCAGCCGTTTTTTTTTTCTCAATTACAGGATTCATTGCAGGGTCATGATGACCCTGCCCAGAGGGTCCCTTTCAGGGACGCAGAGTCAGAGCAGGGAGCTGTTGGGGTCGACTGTGGGCTCTGGGTTCGGGCTTCCTGGGTTTGGTCCTGGCATCTAACTTCATCTGTCGGCTGGAGGACTCTGGACAACCTTACTCCCTCTGACCCTGTTTCCTCAAACCTGGAACAGGAACAGTGATTGGCTACGTGACAGCATTGTTGCGTTGGGCTCAGGATTGGGCTTGGTTAAGCACTTGGTAAATCTCAGCTATGGATGTCTTTCTGGGATTTTCCACCACTCTCCCATTGGAGTCAGTTGTCGAAAAACCAAACTTGTCTTCTGGCTTCAAACCGGTGCCTGATTCTCCCAGCTGGTCTCCCTGCCCAAGTGACTTTTCCATTATCTGGGACTCAGCAGGTCACCCCCAGCCCTGCCCCCGCCCTGCAGCATTCCTTTCCTATCTGCTGAGCCTTCTCTCTCCCCAGGCACACTCCCTTCTCCTGCCCCAGGTTCTCTGCCTGGAAGGCCTTCCCCTGGGGCCTGTGGTGGCCAGCTGGTTCCAGGCCTCCCCGCCATGCCGGGCACACCGCCCATGCTTGTGCACGGGAGGGACCGCCTGCTCTTTGTCCCTAGGAGTCTGGCAAGTAGCACGTTTTCTTCTCATATCTGCTGCAGTCCAGGTACCCTATAGACCCTCGTCAAACACTTCCCAGATGAAGCCCTTGGGAGGCGGAGCGTAAAACTGTTGAGGGTGGAAATTGTATAGGGCTCTGGACATGAAAACTTACTGCTGTATCTTCTTAGAAACCAGACAAGCCTTCACGTGGCTCATTCCCCCACCTTTCTCCAGGCCCCATTTCACCCACGGTGGAATTGGATGGCAGCTTTGCTGGATGGTACCCAGGTTTTTTGTTGTCATGTTCTGGTCCATTGAGACCACCTGCTCCTTTTTGGGTGGTATCCTCTGGCCCTGCCCTTTGCTGCCATACCTAGAGGCAGATCTGATTATGTTGTTCTCTGCTTCAAGCCTATTTGCTGAGCCTAGGTCAGGCACCTCCTCAGGGTGGCAGCCAGGCCACTGCCTCTGGCTCCACACGCCCTCTACTTAGTGCTCATTTGCTTTCCCTCTTTAAGGCTCTGGAAAAACTCAACATTATCTCTTCCCTAATCTGTAGTGGACTTGTATATCCACCTGGCTTGTTAGGAAAAAGCAGCCCTTTGTCCCAACCAGTTCCAACCCTAGAGACAGTCACTTTCAATTCAAATGACTCTTTGGAATTTGCCCCTATGTCTCTAAAAAATAAGCTGGTATCTCCACTCAGCTCTTTAGTTTCAGGCAGCCGTGTGGCTTCCCACCAGGACAGTTGAAGATTAGCCCTCTCATCCTTTTCTGTCCCCTCGTTCTCCCCAGGTACCACTGCGTGGATCAGGCAGCAGGACTGTGAGAGGCTCCTGGCGCAGTTATGTCTTCTTACCCGCTGACCCTGCTTTCCTTGGAGTCAATATTGTCTCCTTAATTTGTTAGCTACTAGCTGGATTCCAAGTTGCCTACCCGTTGACCCACTTTGTTGGGCTGTGTAGACTCACCATGGGGTCTGTCAATTTTGTGTTTCTGCAGAAGCCTTTGGGACCTGGTCTCCCGGCACTGGCTGTCCTGGGAACTCCCTTCCCCTCACCTGGGGATGTCCCCTGGCCTCTTTCTGCTGGGTCTCTTATGCCCAGGGTCCAATGTCTTTCTCTTGGCTTGTTTATGGCTTCATTTTGGTAGAGCAAATCCTCCAGTAACTTACAGAGAAAGGATCACAAGAGGTCAAGTTTTTGAGATCTTGAAGGACTGAAAAGTCTTTATTCTCTTGACTGATGGCTTGGCTGGGTTAGAATTCTAGGTCAGAAGTCGTTTTCCTCTAGAATTCTAAAGGTACTGCTGTGTTCTTCCTGGACTGCAAATGGAAAGTCTGAAACTGTTTGAACCCTGACCCTTTGTAGGTGACCTGTTTCTTCTCTCTGGAAGCTTAAGGAATCTTTCCTCTGTCCCTGGATCCTGAAGTCTCAGCGTGGCACATTGTGGGGACAGGGGAGTTCATCCATTTTGCTGGCTGTTGGCAGGCCTGTCAATCTGGAAGTTCAATTTTTGGTTTTGTTCTTTTGCTTTTTTTGTGTTACTTTTTTGATGATTTTTTTCCTTCTGGTTTTTCTGTTGTCTCTTTGTAGGAGTCCTGTTAGCCCACTATTAGGCTTCCTGGACGGGGTCCCTACTTTTTCCTTTCATTTTCTTTCTCTTTGACTTTCTTTTTTTTTTTCTTCCTTTTTTTGAGACAGAGTCTCACTCTGTTGCCCAGGCTAGAGTGCCATGGCATCAGCCTAGCTCACAGCAACCTCAAACTTCTGGGCTCAAGTGATGCTCCTGCCTCAGCCTCCCGAGTAGCTGGGACTACAGGCGTGCGCCACCATGCCCAGCTAATTTTTTTTCTATATATATTTTTAGCTGTCCAGGTCATTTCTTTCTATTTTTAGTAGAGATGGGGTCTCGCTCTTGCTCAGGCTGGTCTCGAGCTCCTGACCTTAAGTGATCCTCCCACCTTAGCCTCCCAGAGTGCTAGGATTACAGGCGTGAGCCACTGCGCATGGCCGACTTTGATTTTCTTTTCTGGACATTCCCTCAACTGTTTTTTTTTTTTTTTTTGCTATTAGAGACAGGATCTTGCTGTGTTTCCCCAGCTGGAGTGCAGTGATGCAATCACAGCTCACTATAGCCTCCAACTCTTAGGCTCAAGCAATCCTCCCACCCCAGCCTCCTGAGTAGCTGAGGCTACAGGCGCACATCACCATGCCCGACTAATTTTTTAATTTTTTGTAGAGATGGGGTCTCACTCTGGAGTGCAGTCTTGTGATCACAGCTCACTGTAACCTCGAACTCCTGGGCTCAAGCAGTCAGCCTCCCGAGTAGCTGGGACAGCAGGTGTATGCACTGTGTCTGGCTCATACGTTTAATTTTGAAGTGCTTGCTTTGTCCTCCCCTACCCTGCCCCGTGTTCCTTTTTCTAACACTTGGTTCTTGTTTCATCGATGCAAACCTCTTACCACCTTGAGGGTATTAATGATGGCTCTTTCCTCTGTCCTTGTATCCTCTGGGGTTTGGCTTCCCCTACTCGCTCCGTCCTCGTTTGCTGTGCCCTGTGTCTCCTTAGCGGGGCTTTCCCAAGCTGCCTGGCAAACTTGATTGTGTGCTGAACAGGCACCAGCAGACTGGCTGGGAGCACCCAGCCTGGTGGCGGGTTTCCTGGGGACAGTCGTAGGTTGGTCCCTGGGTCCTTTCTCTTGGGCTGGTCCTGTCCCGGGAGAAGAGAGGACAGGCCTGGCTGGCACCTGCTGAGGGCCACACGAACACACACTTCCACTTAAGTACCTGCTTCCCACCGTGCCTCAAACTCCCCCTTGCACAGAGGCCCACGGTTACTTCTGTGTATGCTCCGCTGGGTACGCTTGGGGCGGGAGCTGCAGGGACCCAGCTACGCCTTAGTGAGTCTCCTTTGTTGGTCCCCATCACCCCGCGTCTCAAGGCACCAGGCGCTGCCAAGGCCTGGGCCTGTGGGGTCACTTTCCCCACTGCGTGTGCCCACCCAGTGTCTGCCCCGTGTCTGCCTGCTGAGCTGAGTCTGCCTGCCCCCTCCTGTCCTTTACCCCTGGGTTTGACCCTATTAAAAATCCCTTAGTTTTGTTTGGGGTGGGGAGTTCCAGTGGAGGGCATAGTCCAGCCACCATCCTTACCCTGCCCTTGGCCATGGATCCCATCGTTGTGGCGGCTGTGCTTTTCCTGACTGACCACTGTTGGGTGTCTTTGGCTACCTTCTAATACCTGAGGGATGGCCAGCGGGTGCTGGGCCCTGAACTCTGTCCTGTGATCTCTGACCTTGGCTGGGCTGTGACCTCTGGACACTAGGCCATGGGGGCAGGGCTTTAACAGCTGGTTCCCCCCAGGTCCTTCCTCAGATCCCTGTGACGAGTGGTGGTCCCCATGGGGCAGGGGTCCTCGGTGAGTGGCTGACCCCCTCTCCACCCCACCCTGGGAGGCTCCTGGGGCACCTGTTGGCAGCCCCTCCCCCTCCAGATGCCCAACTGCGGAGGGAGGGTGGGGGGGTGAGGTGAGGGGCTGGGGCAGGGTGGGGGCCCTGCTAGAGCCGCTCTGCTCCCTCCCCCAGGGCTGCACCTAGAGGGTCCGTTCATCAGCCGGGAGAAGCGGGGCGCGCACCCCGAGGCCCACCTCCGCTCCTTTGAGGCCAACGCCTTCCACGATGTGTTGGCCACCTACGGGCCCCTGGACAACGTCCGCATTGTGACGCTGGCCCCCGAGCTGGGCCGCAGCCACGAGGTGATCCGGGAGCTGACAGCACGTGGCATCTGTGTGTCCCTAGGTGAGTGGGGCCATCTCCATGGGGGGGCGGCCAGGGGCCCTGGGCCAGGTGCAGAGTCTGAGTCCAGGCCCTTGCCCAGGGCACTCGGTGGCTGACCTGCGGGCAGCAGAAGCAGCGGTGCAGAGTGGAGCCACCTTCATCACCCACCTCTTCAATGCCATGCTGCCTGTGAGCGCCTCCCCAGCTCCCCTGGGGGGTCCGAGGTGGGACGGGGCTCTGCCCTGCTGTTGCTCACCTGTCTCCTCCTGACCCTGTGCAGTTCCACCACCGTGACCCAGGCATTGTGGGGCTCCTGACCAGTGACCAGCTGCCCCCGGGCCGTGGCATCTTCTACGGGATGATCGCTGATGGCACACACACCAACCCGGCCGCCCTGCGAATCGCCCACCGGGCCCATCCCCAGGGTGAGCCTCGGGGTGTGGCGGGGAGGGGAGGGGATGGTGGCCGGCGGGCAGGTCATGAGGTTCCCTTCTCCCCAGGGCTGGTGCTGGTCACTGATGCTATCCCTGCCCTGGGTCTGGGCAATGGCCGTCACACGCTGGGACAGCAGGAGGTAGAGGTGGATGGGCTGACGGCCTACGTGGCAGGTGAGCGGCACCCGCCTCATTCACTGCCCTTGTGAGAATAGCCCCTCTGCCCCTCTGTGGTGGGAGGAGAGAACCCAAATGTACCCTGCTTGCCCATTGGACCCCAGCCACGACCTGGTGGCCCACAGCCCCTCAGAGCCCGGCCTCTGCTCTCAAGGCACCACGACGCTGAGTGGCAGCATAGCGCCGATGGATGTCTGCGTGCGGCACTTCCTGCAGGCCACAGGTCAGTGGGCCAGTGCTGAGCATGCGCATCGGGGCCACGCCTGCATCTGGGAGAAGCTGGAGGGAAGAGTGGGGCCCCCCCAGGCCCTGTCCCGCATCCTTTGTCTATGGCTGATGGGTTCCCAGGGCATGGACCGGCCCCTGGGGATTTGCCAAGGCCCTGCCTGTGCGCTTACGCAGTGACTCGAGCCCAGGATGACAGGCAGTCCCCCTGAGCACTCAGAGCTGGGGTCCTTGTTAACCTGCTACAAAGTCCCTGAGATGGGAGCTCTGGAGCTGTGGGGTGTGGGGGCTGCTGGCACAGCCATGGGGGTTGGGGATTGTCACCAAGCTTTGTCCCCTGAGCAGGCTGCAGCGTGGAGTCGGCCCTGGAGGCTGCGTCCTTGCACCCTGCACAGCTGCTGGGGCTGGAGAAGTGTAAGGGGACCCTGGACTTTGGAGCTGATGCAGGTGAGGGCTGGCGCAGGGCAGCCCGGCAGCCTTGGCTTTGCCTGCAAATGTGAGAGTTCTTGGGGGGCCTGGGAAGGGCGGGTCTTCCCCAGTGTCTACTCCCAGGTGGTCTTGCCTGGCTGCCAGCCTCATCCTGGTCCCTGGTGTCTGTCAGGCTAGGCTTTCTGGTGTCCAGGACAAGGCCGGGCAAGGGTTTGCAGGGAGCATTGTCCCTGTTCTCAGCTGCTGGGAGTTGGAGCTCTTGGTTTCAGCACCTCTGTCAGTCTGTGATGGGTCAGGGTGTCCTGCACGAATTGCTCCCTGGGCCTCAGTTTCCCCACCAGCCTCAGGTTGTGGGGAAGGATTCCAGGTGGAGGTGGGGTAGTGGCCCTGCCCAGCCCTTTCCTCACCGGCTGGCTCTGACCCAGACTTCGTGGTGCTCGATGACTCCCTCCATGTTCGGGCCACCTACATCTCGGGTGAGCTGGTGTGGCAGGCAGAGGAGGCCAGGCAGTGATGAGGACCTCGGCTGGAGAGGACACCTGGCCCCAGCTGGACACTCGTCAGGGCCAGGCAGTTGGGGAGCTGGCCTCCAGGGCGAGAGTGGAGCCCTGCCCCAGGCTGACAGCTACAGCTCTTGTGGCCACTCTGGAGGCGACCGGATAAATGTGCGCCCAGCGGGGACTCGCCCGTCTCTGGGTTTTGCTTGCACTCGACACTGGGCTCCTTGCTGTTTGCTCCTGCCCTGGTACCCTTCTGGGGACAGCATTTGTGGCTTGGGGGTGGGAATGGCTGGATTCCAGCTCAGCCCGGGCCTGTGGGGCCCCAGTGGAGGAGACAGGGTCCCTCCCTGGTAGGTGGCCCTGCCTGAGGCCTGCAGACACACAGGAAGACGTTAGGATGAGCAATGAATGGGGGCAGATGGGGACGCTGGTCAGGGCGGGCAGCATGGAGTGGAAGCCATGGGCTGCAGGTGGCAGAGCTGGCAGGAGTGGGCCTGGCATAGGGAGTGCGGACAGCGTCAGGAGTTTGCTGTCTGCACTCCGGACCTGGGTGGGCAGAGCGGAGCCCAAGGCCTAACCTGGGCCAGGGCACAGTGCCAGGGCCTGCACTGCAATACTTGACCTTCGGGAAGGAGTCCACACTGGCCTCAGCACCCTCTGAGTACAGGAGGCGGTAGTGGCCCGAGCGCCTGACCCCTGCTCCCTGGCCTGCCCAGCGCTCAGTCAAACCACCTCACAGCCCTGGTGGATAATCAAGGTTCCATTTCCTTTGGCGTCTTCTCTCAACAACCCCATCTGCTGGCCTGATCCCCATGAGCTCTCCCACGTCCCAGTGCACAGGCAGTGTGGGGACCCTGTCTGGTGTTGGCGGGCAGCTGGGTGTCACCAGTGTCCTGTGCCCTGAAACCGTTTGCCCTGTTGGTGTCATCCTGCAGCCTTCCCTGTTCCCTCGGCCCTGGCAGTGCACCCCCGATCCACTTTCCCACCCCCGTGGGGAGCACGGGCTGTTGGGCTTCTTGGGTAGCTTCGAGGCCGGTGGGCTTTGGGGACCCCCTGGCTCTGAGGACGACCAGGACATGGGGGACAGATGTCGGGGTGGGTGGGTGTAGCCCCAGGTCTGGGGTGGGCGGCCCCCTTCCCCTTGCATACAGGTGCTTGCAGTTCTCAGTGCAGGATGTTGTGGACGCCACTGCACCTGGCTTGGCCACTGTTTCCTTCTGCGTCTGCTGCAAAGCCCACCAAAGGAAATGTCTGCAGGCCCAAAGTGACAAAGGTGGTCTCCAGCTCCCACCTGTGTCTGAGGGTGAATGGCCTTCTGCAGGGCCTCACTGGCCCAGGGCTGAGGGAGGGCCTGGGCAGGTACCACCTGTGGGGGCACAGGGGACCTGTCTCAGCCCACATGCCCCCAGGGTGCTCACCTTCAGTCCAAGAGTGTGCCGAGGGATCCTGACCTGAGAGGCGTGGGGTGCAGGGGTGCCTGGGGCCCACCGTGGACAGTGCTGGGCCCTCTGTATGTGGCTGGCCAACCTCTGCATGTGCCAGGTCCTAGGGGAGGGCCTGCCCGCAAGGCCTGTCCATGGGATAGCGGTGGCAGGGGGGAACAGATGGACTTCTCGGCAAACATTAAAAGCTCAGCAGGGCTTGCACACCTCCCTTGCTGGTTGTAAGTACTTGGTGTTGTCCCTTCTCTTACCAAAAATCCAGAGGTGTCCTCTGCGTCATCCCATTTCTCAGGTGGGGAAACCAGCACCAAGTCCTGGAGCTGGGGAGCCCCTGGCGGGCCCTGCTCCGTCCAGCTCACCGCCAAGCCCCCTCTCTGGTGGACAAGCTGGTTGAGATGGGTGGGCAGCAGGCTGCCCAGGGTGACAGGAGCCAGTACTGGGAAGAGCACTTCAGGCCAGGGCCAGAGGCCAGGCAGGGCCTTAGTGTGTTGAAACAAAGCCGGTGGGGCGTGGGGAGTGAGTGGGCGCTGGGCTGCGGAAGGAGTGTGGGTCTTATTTGAGGGGGGGAATGCTGGGGGCGGGGAGCTTTGGTTTTTTTTGTAACTGTAACAGTGGCATTAAGTACATTCACATTGTGTCCATGGCCACCATCCATCTCCAGAACTGTTCCATCTTCCAAACTGAAATTCTGTACCCCCAAACACTCCGCGCCCCCGACAGCCCCAGTCTGCTCTTTCCGAGCCCCTGAAGTCTGGGCGGGAGGCTGCGGACGGGGAGGTGGCGCCCAGGTGTCTGGATGGCGCGGAGGTGGACGTGTTGGGGAGACCTGGCGTCGTGGCCCGTCGCGCCCTGGAGGAAAGTGGACGCCAGAGACCCCGCGTGGGCCCCACGCACAGCGCCGGGCTGGGAAGGCGCTGCTCGGCTCGCGAGGGCCGCCTGGTGGCCGGGCCTGGGAGCGCAGCGGCCTTCCACTTGGCGCGCCGGCCGGCCGCGGGTTCGAGTCCCGGCGCTCACGGACACAGCCGGTCATTTCACCGTCCGGGCCTCCTGGGCTCCAAGCGCGGCGACGCCATGCGCTCGGGGCCGCGCGGCGACTCGTGGAGGGGTTCCAGGCCGTCCGAACCTGAGAACCTGGCTGGGAGGTGTGGGGGCGGGGGCGTGAGTCAGCGGCCACCGCGCCGGGACGGTGGCGGGCCCGGGCGGCGGGATGCCCGCGATGGATCCGGCCCTGCCCCGTCCGCCGCGCCGCGCCCGCGTCCTGCGCCCCGGGTGCCGGCCCGCCCCGCGAGTGTGGGAAGGATGCGGCGCGGGACGCGCCTGCCGCGGGCGGGGCTTCTGGGGGACGGGTCCCCGCGGGCGACCAGCGAGCACTGCGGTCGACGGGCGCGGGCCGGAGCCGAGAGCCCGCTCTCCGGGCGGGGAGGCCGAACGGCGGGCCGCGGCCTGCTCGGAGGTTCCCGGGCTCGGGGTGGATCTGGTGTCGCGGAACTGGATGGGCGCAGCGCGGGGTGGCACCAGCGGGGGAGGGGGGCAGCTGTGCTCCGACCCGAGGCCGGGGGCGTCTCCTCGGCCCCGCTTCCCAGCTCCCAGTCCTCGGGAGGCTGCCCGGGCCGACCGAGCCCCGCGTCCCGTTCCGCCCGGCTCCTGCTGCGCCTTTTACCCGTTTATGTCACGTGCTTTTTTTCTGAATGGGTCTGCGCTTTTGCCGTTGCTTTGCTGTTCGCCGCTTTGGAGTGGAACGGCACGAGTGGAGAACTCCCCAGGTGTGGCTGTGCGGGTCTGGCTCGCCAGTGTAAGAAGGTGCCCGGTATTCCCCAAGGTGGCAGGGTGCCACCCAACCTCCTGGCCAGACCCCACCCCACCCCAGCGGGGGACGCACCTGGCGGTGGGGGACCCCAGACCCAAAAGGGGCTCTGCGTGGCACTCCTCTTGGCCCTGTGGGTTTCTGGCCCCAGAAGGGCCCTCCGAATGAGTTTCCTGTTGCTGCTGGAACAAAATCACCACGAACTTAGCGGTTTCAAACAACACATATTTATTATTTAGCAGTTCTGCAAGGCTGAGTCAGAAATGGGTCTCAGTGAGCTAAAGTCAAGGTGGTGGCAGATATTTGTTTCTTCCTAGAGGCTCCAGGGGAGAATCCATTTTCCTACCTTTCTCATCTTCCAGGGCTGCGGGCGTTCTGGATGGCGGCCCCTCCCATTTGCAAAGCCAGCAGTGGCGGGTGAGTCCGTCTCACTTTGCGTCACTGCGACCCTCACTCTTCCTGTCTTTTGCTCTCATCTTTTGGGAATGCTCGGGATTATACTGGGCCCCCCTGGGTATCGATGTTCTCAACTGTTAGGGACTTTTACCAGTTTTTGGAGTGAGCCCACTTTACAGCTGAGGAAATTGAGGTTTAGGGAGGGGAAGTTACTTGCCTGAGATCTCATGCACGTCTGTCTGTTGTCTGATTCCCAGTCAAATTTTTTTGTCACTTGGCATGGTTTATATAGGAGGACATTTGCCCAGGGAGCTTGGAAACCACAGGATTCCTTTGTTACCTTTCATCGGAGCATCTGCAGCCACCAGCAAATGCATCCTGGAAGCCTCGGCTTGGTGAGCAGGGACTTGCGGGGCAGAGGCAGGAAACCATAGCAGTTGTTTTTTGAGAGCCCCCCTTCTCTCAGCTGAGTGTACCCTAACTGGTCTGTGTGCCTTTTCTTTTGTCCCCGTTTTCCAGACCCTGCAGAGCAGCTGCAGGGACAGTCTCAATTCCATCCCTTTATTAAAAGGATTTGTTTTGTAAAATTTGGATTCAGTCAAAAGGTCGCACTCAAGGACCCAGAAGGCCACATGTGGCCCCAGGGCCACAGGTTGCCCACCTCTGGTCTAGAAATAGAAACCAGGCTGGGTCCCTTGCCTGCGGAGTTCTTGGGCTTTACAGTGCAATGCCTTCTACAGGCTCAAAAGCCTCAGACAGCAGTTGGGGGCTTGGGCTGCACTTCTTGCCTGGCTTCTCCCCGTCTCCCTGCTTGCTGGCAGGTTGGAACTGCCTGCTCTGCCAATGACTAGTAGCCGTGGCTGCTGGCCTTGAAGGTGGCCCCCCAGTGATGGACCCTCCTGGAAGTTACACTCTGTGTGTCCCCTTCCACTTTCTATCAGGGTTGTGTGTGGGACCAGTGGATACGGTGTTTCACTGCCAGAGTTAGTTTACAAAACACACTGCAGCTTCTGTCTTCATTGGGTTCTCTCTCTTTTCATAACTGGCCTTGAGGAAAGCCAGCTGCCGTGGCACGAAGACATTCAGACTGCCTGCAGAGAGGCCCACGGTGTGGAAATAATCCTCTTTGGAAGGGGATCTTTTGGCCCTATTCCAACCTTTAGATGACTTGGCACTGGCTGCCCTGCATGGCACCCACATGAGCACACCCAGGGCAGCCCATACAGCCAGGCCTCTCCCAATTCCCGACCCGCAGAAACCACGAGATAACATGCTTGTTGTTTTATGGGTCTACATCTTGGGATGGTTTGTTACACAGCAGTAGGTTACTAGTACACTAGCTGTCCGATGTTCCTTAGGCTCTGAACCCCACTTCCTCCCTTGTGCCCTGAGGGTGGCAGGAGTGAGGGCTCTGAGAGAAGCAGCACAGCCACCACAGCCATGCCAGAGCCCGGGACCTGGTGCACAGCCAGCGAGCACTCCCTGTACCTGCACAGCCCCCAGCCCCTGCAGGTGGTCATCTTGCCCCTCCCTGGGCAGAACATGACCTCACAATGTCAGGCAAGTCACTGCGTCCTTGGCCCGAGGTCATCCTTTGGCTCCAGACAGTCTCTGGGCAGGAAAGAGTCAGATAAGAGGCAGGGGGTGGTCCCTCTCTCCAGCACGGTGTCAATGAACTGCTGGGCCAGGCGAGACCATCTGCCCCATGACCCCATCTGCCCCATGACCGCTGTCCACAGTGAACTGTGATTGTGCTTCCTTTCTGGTACAGCTATTTCTTGGGAATATTCCTAATCTCTCTGTCAGCTTTTCAATTCAACTTTCTATGTGGTGAGAATCTATCGTGTTCAGTATTTTTCTGGAGTCTTCTGGAACCCTGCTCCACTTGGGTCCAGGTGCTCCCTGCTGACAGCTTTTATTCTCCTCACCACGCATTTAAACATGTACTTTCCTCCCTGGGGCACTCCTGCAACTCCATTTGCCTGATTTTGTTTCTTCCCCACAGCACATATTGTCTGCTAATGTGCCATAAGATTTGCATGTTCATTATACTTGCACTCTTCCCCTACTCCTGCCAGTGGTACTGGAGTTCCACAAGGGCAGAGACTTTTGGGTTTTGTTCACTGATGAATCACTAGTGTCTTGTGCAGTACGTGGCCTGGAAGGGAGGCTCAATAAATAATTGTTAAATGGACTTCTCTTCATCACACTCCTGTGCATTCTGTTTCTTTTTGTTTCCTGGATCTCAGGTCTTTCTTGGTTTATTCCCTTATTTGGTAGAGCACATCCTTCAGTAACTTTCTGAGAAAAGGTGCTCGTGATATATTTAGATTCTATAGTTATGCACATATTTACACTCATGTTTACTGTAGTCTGGCAGATTTCCTCACATGGAAGATGGTATTAAATACTGAGTATCTATCTCATAAGGTGGTAATGAGAAGTAAGTAAGTCATATGAAATGGTTAGCATTCTCTCAGTACAAGTTTGTACTACCTTTTTTTTTTGGTTTGTTGTATATGAAGGGGTGGGGGTTTGTGAGGACGGGTGCTCAGTTGCCTTGTTTGTTTTTTGTTGAGACAGAGTCTCACTCGCCACCCTGGGTAGAGTGCAGTGGCACCATTGTCACTGCAACCTCTGACTCCTGGGCTGTAAGTGATCCTTCTGCATCAGTCTCCTAGGTAGCTGGGACTACAGGTGCATGCCCCACACCTGGCTGGGGTTTTTTTTTTTCTTGTTTTTTTGGTAGAGATGGGGTCTCACTCTTATTCAGGCTGGTCTTGAACTTTGAAACTCAAACAATCCTCTGGTCTCAGCCTCCCAGAGTGCTAGGATTATAAGCATAAGCCACCGCGCCCGGCCTTTTACTACTTTTGGAGGACTAAAATAAATATAAAAGAATGGTTATTGGGTGGCAGTTGAACACAGAGGCTAAAAAGAGGGCATTGGAGTTGATCATGGCTAGTTCTGAGTCCTGTGCTCTGTGACCTACTATGATGAAAATCCCTGAAGCCTTGGTTTCCTCATGTAAACAATGGGAAGGATCATAGCACCTACAATTCATGGGGCTGTTGGGTGGCACAGGCAGATACACTGCTCTTAATACGTAGAGGGCTACTGATGTAGAATAATGTTACCCATGTTTTCCAATTTTTTTTTTTTTTGAGGCAGAGTCTCACTCTGTCACCCTGGGTAGAGTGCTATGGTGTCATCATAGGTCGCAGCAACCTCAAACTCCTGAGCTCAAGCGATCCTCCTGCTTCAGTCTCCTGAGTAGCTGGGACTACAGGTATGTGCCCTGACGTCCGACTAATATTTCTATTTTTAGGGGAGATGGGGTCTCACTCTTGCTCAGGCTGGTCTTGAACTCCTGACCTCAAGCAGTCCTCCTGTCTCAGCTTTCCAGAGTGCTAGGATGACAGACGTGCGCCACCGAGCATGGCCCCATGTTCCCAAATGTTGAATGTGTCTTGGTATGGTGACAAGAGATGATGTCTACCTTGAACTTGCAATTCCATATGCTAAGAATTTATCCTAAGGAAATAAGTAAAAGTATGCGTGGATTTAAGTGCAGGGCCTTGTTAATGAGAAAAAAATGTGGGAACCATTTTAATGTTGTTAAGAGAGAGTTTGGCCTGGGAAACATAGCAAGACCCCGTCTCTACAAAAAAAATTTTAAAATTAGCCATTCGTGGTGACAAGTGCCTGTAGTCCCAGCTACTCAGGAGGCTGAGGTGGGAGGATGGCTTGAGCCCAGGAGTTTGAGGTTGCAGTGGACTGTGATGATACCACTGCACTCTAGCTCAGGCAACAGAGTGAGACCCTATCTCTCTCATGCACACAAAAGGGCTGGGCACGGTGGCTCATGCCTGTAATCCTAGCATTTTGGGAGGCTGAGGCAGGAGGATCACTTGAGCTCAGGAGTTCTGGACCAGCCTGAGCAACAGTGAGACCCCGTCTCTACTAAAAATGGAAAGATTAGCCGGGCATGGTGGTGCATGCCTGTAGGCACAGCTACTCGGGAGGCTGAAGCAGGAGGATCACTTGAGCCCAGGAGTTTGAGGTTGCTGTGAGCTAGGCTGATGCCATGGCACTCTAGCCCAGGCAACAGAGTGAGACTCTGTTTCAAAAGAAAAAAAAAAAAAAGAACTTGGTGAACACAGGGATCCATAAACTATGGAATATTTCCCCATAGGAGTCCTCTTCACGTGTTGCAACTGAAGAGAGCTGTACAGGATACAGAATGATACATTGTTAAGTGAAAAAAAAAAAAAAGCAAGTATCAAAGCAGCGTGAACAGCTTCAGCCCTTCTTGGGGGTAAGGATTACATTTGCTTTTTGTTGTTGTTTAAGGTGTATAAACATGCAGAGGACAGGAAGACTGGATAGTTAGACAGGGTCTGTGTAACCTAGAGGCAGATGTACAGACTCTGGCACGTGTCTGTCCTGGTACTACACTACCTTGGGCAAGTTACAGAATTGCCCTGTGCCTTGGTTTCCTCATCTGAAAAGTGGGGCAACAATACCAGGGATGCTTGTTTAGAGTAAATGAGATTAGGCATGAAAATGCCTCACTTAGAGTAAGTGCTGAGTAAACGTTAGTGGCTGTTACTGCTATTCAACAATTTATTCTGCCCACCTGGGATAATGGATTCATTTATTTTATTGTTACTTGTATTGTCTAAATTTTTATTTTTTATTTTATTTTTTTATTTTTTTGAGACAGAGTCTCACTCTGTTGCCCGGGCTAGAGTGAGTGCTGTGGTGTCAGCCTAGCTCACAGCAACCTCAAACTCTTGGGCTTAAGTGATCCTACTGCCTCAGCCTCCCGAGTAGCTAGGATTACAGGCATGTGCCACCATGCCCAGCTAATTTTTTCTATATATATATTTAGCTGTCCATATAATTTCTTTCTATTTTTAGTAGAGACGGGGTCTCGCTCTTGCTCAGGCTGGTCTCGAACCCTGACCTTGAGCGATCCACCCGCCTCGGCCTCCCAGTGCTAGGATTACAGGCGTGAGCCACCGAGCCCGGCCTAAATTTTTATTTTTTATAATAAAGATATATTTCTCTTGGAAATAGAAAAAAAGGACTATTCAAAAATATGCAAAGTGTCAGTAACAAGGATGATCCTAATTTTGCTTAAAACATTAACATCGCACAATAATGTGAATGTAATGTCGCTGAATTGTACACTTAAAAACTGGTTAAGATGGTAAATTTTATGTGTCTTTTATCACAATTAAAAAAAAAACCCCAGCATCAACATCATCTTCAACAGTTACAACGACAAAGGAAAAAAAAGCCCCCATACGCATATTTATAGGCAAAGACAAAAGTTCTGAGAGTGTCTTCGGGACTATGAACGGTAATAGGATGGGCTTATTTTCTGCCTTATAAATGTGGCTTTACAGCCCGAATTTCCCTCCGCGAGCGCTTGTTAGCTGTGAAACTAGTAAAGTTGCGTCTCCTGGCGTTTGCGAAGGCCGGCTCCAGCGGCCAGGCCACGGGTTCGAGGCCAGCCCCGCCGTTGCCTCGGGCGTGACCTTGGCAGCCCCTCTGAGCCTCAGTTTCCCCGTCTGTCAGCTCGGGATGACAGCTCGCCCCCCGCCCTGCCCGGCCCCGCCCGCGGGCCCCGGGATTGGCTCGCGCGGGGTCGCCCTCCCCAGGCGGGGCCGGGCCGCTCCCGCCCGCCAGGTCCCAACCCGGAAATGCAGCTGGGGCGGGGGCGGAGCCCGCCTGGGCCGCGGCGGAGCGATGACGGGCTCGGCCAATGGGCGCGGACGGCGGCGACCGTGCGGCGGAAGTTCCGCCCGGCGTCGCGCGGGGGCGGGGCGGCGCCGGGGGCGGCGGGCGGCGGGGCGGGCGCAGGATGAGGGCGGCCATTGCTGGGGCTTCGCTGCGGGGAGGAGGACGCTGAGGAGGCGCCGAGCCGCGCAGCGCTGCGGGGGAGGCGCCCGCGCTGACGCGGGGCCCATGGCCAGGACCACCAGCCAGCTGGTGAGTGCGCGGCGGCGGGCTGGGCGTGGCGGCCGCCCGGGTCCGCGAGGCGCGACGGCCCCGGGTCCCGAGGGCCGGGCGGCGCCTCATCTGCTGCCGGGCGGCCGGGCCGGAGACAGCGGGCGCCGGCCAGGGGCGCCGCTCGGGTGCTGTGGGGAGCCGGGGCTCCGGCCCGGGCTGCGGCAGGCGCCGGGGGCGCTGACAGACACGCGGCGGGCGGGGGAGGCCGGGGAGGTGTCACCGGGCCAGGCGGGGTGGAAGTGCTTGGAAAGTTTGTTTTCTGCTTGGCGCAGGCTGGAGCCGAGTCTCCGGGTTACCTTTCGGTTGTGTCTGCGGAGGAACCGTCCTGGGTCTTCACCTGGAACGGGGTTCCGGTGCCTCCGCCTGCAAGAGAAGCAGAAGGTGCGAGTTCTCGCTGAAAGCACCTGATGCTCCAGGACCCCGTTTCCGAGTACTTGAGTAGAGCGGTCTGGTAAACTCCTTTCACTGCCCGGCGAATGGGCATTTGGGTGCTTTTCCTGCCTTGTGGCTCTGCTCGGTGTTGTGGGAAGCCCCTGGGAGGCCGGGCTTGAAGGCGTCACTCCGAGGAAAGTAAGCTTGACAGGTAGGAAAGATTTTAGGGGAAAAGACCCAAACGAACCACTTGTTGGGTGAAATGTTTTGCTAAAAGTATCTCTGGCGTGTCTGTGTATTTTCTATGTTGCTAAAAGTATCCTTAGTGTTTTTATGTTTTTTACTTGTTAAGTTCTGGAGTCTTAGGAGAATGGTTTAAGAATTTATACCTTGTATGCAATGTGAAGTGGGCGATGAAAGAATGTCTAGAGAACTTGCAAAATTTTATTTAAAAGACAAATCGTTTAAATGAAGGAAGAGCCAAGAAATTTACTTGACCCCTTCCAGGACTCAGCTGTGTGGTAGTGGTTCTTATTCTTTTTTGGAGGGTCATGGGGGGTCATGAGCCCCTTTGAGAATCTGAGGAAAGATATGGTCCCTCTTCTGAGAAAAGCGCACAGCTACACTGAATTTTGTAACTGCTTCAGAGGGTCTTTGAACCTTCAGCTCATCTGTGGATTCAGGTTGAGAACCCTGTTTTATAGAGATGTGTGGTAATTGATCTGAAGTCTCAGAGAAGCAGGACCTGTCAGTTTAGAAAAACGGTGAAAGGAGAAAGGGATGCCTTTTTACTGTTGAGACAGATGTGGCTATACCCTGGAGTGCCTGGGCTAACTCGCAAAAGCACGAATTAGGCTGCTTGGCGAATGTCAGCGGAGGCTGGGGCCTTCGGTCAGAGTGAAGCGTATGGAGTGAACTTGCGCACAGTGACACTGTTGCAGTGCAAGGTGTGTATTTGACAGCATCGTGGGAAGAAGAAAAGAGCACATTTTCTCATGGCTTTGGCAGTTGCACATGCGGACATTTGCGCTTTTCTTGACACAGGGCAGCTTTTTAGTGCAAAAACACTGGAATCCAATGAACAAAAATGATTTACAGAATAGAGGATAGAGTTCCACGTAAGGAAGTGTGGGGAACCAGGCTTTTGCATCTTTGTGGAGATTCACCCACAGGTATGTATGTGCCATATTTCCTGTCAGTAATGGCAGAGACAGCCCAGTGTTGGATTTTCACCTGGGACAGATAGATTTTCAGGGTTCAAGTGGGTTTGCATCTGGACTTTAAGGTGGTATCCTAGGCCCTGTATATGAGAAGCCCCCCTCCCAATGACTGACTTTCCCATGTCTTTGTGCGCGTGCACAGCCAACAGGGGGAGCAGTGCCAGCTGTGAAGGTAGGACTGGCCAGCCCGGTCTGAGTCCAGCTGGGCCGGAGGCTGTGAGTACCCTTTATTGTGCTGACTGGCTGGAAGGCAGGCACTTCGCTAGGTACCTTCACACCATGTTGCAAGGTGGATGTCCTTCCTATTTTACAGGGGCAGAAACTGAGGTACAGTGAGGGTAAGTACCTGCCTCATTAATTAAGTAGAGTGCAATTTGGCAGTGACCCCAGTGTCTCCTGCCCCTCAGGTAAGGAACCCCAGAGAGAGGGTCTGCCAGGCAGCTCAGCATAAGGAAGTCCTCAGTGCCACTGCCAGGATGTCTTTCCAGGGGCTGGGCCTGAATGTGTTGACTGTGCCATGCTGGAGCAGGAGAGATGTCTTCCTATGGAAGGACGGCACACACGTGTTTTTGGGCAGATGGCTGGGCTCTGTGACCCCTGGGGCTCAGCCTACTGCTGTCAGAAAGCAGCTGTTAGGAAAGAAGCTCTGCTTCCGCCTTTTTAAGGGCTGCTACTCCTGAATGGGGGGTGAGGCTTGGAATCCTCTCTTTGGAACGACGTGTAATGATTTTGTTAGACATAGAATTGAGGGATTAGGCTGAGTGGCTCTCTGCACACTCTAGGGTGGTTCTGTCTTCTGTAAGGGTGGCTGCAAAAGCTGTAGGAAAAGCAGACAGCATGGAGAAAAGTGGCTTCCGATTTCTATACTCCCTCTTGGGTAGCTTCTCCTCATGTGGCTGGTCCAGTGTACATCAGGATTTGTCTCTGTCCCTGGCAGTGTCGTGACAGCTGGAACAAACTGAGTCCAGAGCTGGCAAGGTGAGGTCCTGATACTAACAAGAGGTGGAAGATTAGGTAGGTTCTGCTCTTCTGACATGTGTTGTATGAGGTGGACCTAGCAGCAGAGTTGTGGGGCCTGAGAAGAGGCTTTGGGCAGCTCTTCAAGGCAGGTCTTAGACTCTAGGCTGTCTTCAGCACAGCTTTGAGGAGAGGAACAGGTGGCTTCTGGGTGTGTCCCCCTTTTCAGCCTCTGCTCTCATCCCCTGAGCCAGGGTGTGAGTGCTCATGGGCAGCTGATTGGCGCTGCGGGGGCATGTAGTCAGGCAAGCGGGTGAGCTGGGAAGCGCTGCAGAAATGAGGGTGTGTGCAGCCAGTCTCTTCAGGGATGATGTGTTTGGAGGAGAGTGAATCTTTGTGGAAATAGACTTTGCCAGGCTCGCACATGGTGTTTCAGTTCTGTGAGGAGAGCATGTAGTCGCTGCTGAGGAACACTGGGTGTGGAAATGACTCCCTCAGCAGGTGCAAGGGCTAAGGCCAGTGTGTGTGTGTGTGTGTGTGTGTGTGTGCGCGTGCGCGCGCACGCACGCGAGTGCACCACGCCTGCCTGTGTGATGACAGGTGGCAATGGGGGTGCACAGTGCAGTTGTTTTGAAGGCAGGTTCAAAGGGCAGTTTGCTGGGGAGGAAGTGCTGGTGTGGAAACTCTTAGGTTTTAGGCATGGATTGCTCAGGTCTTTTCAGCAGTGTGTTCTTCCGTAACTGGACTGCATTCTTCACTTGCTCAGACCATTTAAAAAAATTAATTGAATATTGAGAACAGGTTGTATGTTCAGGCTCTAGCTGGCAGATCCCAGGCAGGGTGCATTTTCTCAAACAATAATGGGGAATGTGTTCTGGTGTGTTCTTTCAGAGGAGAAAGGCCTGTTTGGGTTCATGATGGTTGTTGGGATCTATTTTCTGTACCTGATATTGGTTGCATTTATATAGTTACACATCTGTTTCTATTCGTTTGTCCTATATTTAAACGGCAATTTTTACTCCAAGAAATTCCAGGTCATTTTGAATCTGTTAAGAGAGATACTCAGTGCATTATAAAGGAGTGGCTTTTAAAAGGGGCTTCAAATCCCTTACCAGAGCACCTGATTCTGGTTTCTGTTTAAATAGTTGACTTACACGTAAGCCCATAGAATCTAGAAGTGACAGTGTTGCAGATTCTGTGTATGAAGAGCATGGGTGAATCTGACATCAGCAGCCCTTTACTGAGCACAGCCCCCTACAGAATAAACAGTGTGTGGTTTCTGTCTGGAATTTGGCCTGATGAAGGTGGGCATATAATAGTTCCTGGATGGGCCAGTGACTTTCTTCCCTTCACAGACAGGATTAAGGGCCCTTTGTACCAGCCTCCGTGCTGGGGACTGGCCCAATCTGTGTTTCATATCAGCTTGCACCTACAGGGAATCGAAATATTTAAAGACGTGGTTGGAAGGTATGTCTGGAAGTTGGTTCTGGAGGTCCGCGTCTTCTGCGTGTTTGTGGAGCGAGTGGCAGGTCTGCCCACGTTGGAGGGCCGGTGAGAGGCTGTGTGTCTCAGCAGTATGGCAGTCAGAATTCATCCGGCTAAAGGTTTGGTTTTTACAATAAATTCATTGTTAAAGTCCCATTCTTCAACTTTTTTGTCCCATTTTGGAATTAATTTTACTGCAGTAGAAAGGGGTTGTGGCTCAGAGTGACAGCTGTACATTGGCTGCCAGAGAGGCTGATAGGACTTGGGGAGAATCCTCACTGATGTGCTTTGACCCGAGGGAAGTCTAGAGGAAGGTTTGAGCTCCCATTGCAGTTCTCCCTCTGTGCTTCCAGAGGTGGGAGACAGGACAGCGCCTGCAGCAGCCTTGGTACCTTCCAGTCTTTTTTTTTTTTTTTTTTGAGACAGAGTCTCTCACTCTGTTGCCTGGGCTAGAGTGCCGTGGCGTCAGCCTAGCTCACAGCAACCTCAAACTCCTGGGCTCAAGCCATCCTCCTCCCTCAGCCTCCCGAGTACCTGGGACTGCAGACATGCGCCACCATGCCCAGCTAATTTTTTTCTATATATATTTTTAGTTGTCCATATAATTTCTTTCTATTTTTTTTTTTAGTAGAGACGGGGCCTCACTCTTGCTCAGGCTGGTCTCAAACTCCTGAGCTCAAACGATCCACCCACCTTGGCCTCCCAGAGTGCTAGGATTACAGGTGTGAGCCACCATGCCCAGCCTACCTTGCAGTCTTGAGTGTGGTGCTGTGTGCCCCCCGGGCTTGTAGTGTAGCTGGGCTGGGGGACAGGACGGGGGGGGGGGGGGGCGGGGCCAGGACGGTGAAGGAGGCATTCACCTCTGCAGGGGGCCGCTCTGCACGCTGCATTCTCCTCTTCCATGACCATCGCTGTCCTTCTTCTCCCCCTTTTCTGGTGAGGGAGGATGCCAAGGCCTTGCTGGCTGGGTCCCCAGGTGCTCCTGCCTCTCCCCCTCCTCTCCTGGCCTGTCACTGTGTTCCTCTTCCGTGAGGGGCTCTGCCTCAGATGACCTGCCAGGGCCTCTCTTACCAGCCTGCACGGCCCAGGGACTGTCGGGATGTGCATGGCTGCTCTGTTGTAGTCAGTTCTCATCTTCTCCAGGCCCTTCCTCTTTGCGGGAAGAAATTCCTCCATGGGAACCCCCCTGTGGCTGTGCAGTCTTTTCTGACCAGTCTGCCTTTTCCCCCAGGCCTTTGGTCTGCACTGGAGTCTGTTACATGGTCCATGTTCTGTTTCTCTAACACAAGTTTTGCACCTTGTTGTGTCTTCATTTTTCTGAGCCTGGAGTCTCTAGGTGGCATCTGTTACTCTCTTTCGTGCTTTCTCTTTGTGGTTCTCATACCTGGGCTTCCTGTGGTGTATTGGTCACACGCCTGCCTGTCTTAACCATTTTTGCTTTTTATTAAGAAAAACGTGTCTGAATCCTGCATGTAGATCCTGACTCTCCCTGGTTCAGAGCTGTGTATGTTTGAGGGGTGCAGGGTCTCACCATAAACTGTTGTCTATTTAAGGCCAAATATGAAGGCTTTCCAAATGATGACCAAGTCAATGGTTAAAAACACGGACCCATGTTCCACCTGTTCATTATCCATGGAAATATTTTAAAAGGGTATAACTTTTTTCTGTATGTATATTACACTACAATAAAAAGTTTGTTTTTTTGTGGTGGAGTCTTGCTTTGTCACCTGGGCTAGAGTGCCATGTCGTCAGCCTAGCTCACAGCAACCTCAAAGTCCTGGCCTCAAGCGATCTTCCTGCCTCAGCCTCCCGAGTAGCTGGGACTACAGGTGCTCGCCACCATGGCTGGCTAATTTTTCTATTTTTAGTAGAGATGAGGTCTCTTGCTCAGGCTGGTCTCGAACTCCTGACCTCAAGCGATTGTCCTGCCTTGGCCTCCTAGAGTGCTAGGATTACAGGGGTGAGCCTCCACGCCGGGCCTACAATAAAACGTTTTAAAATGTAAATAGTTTAACAACACTTTGCCAGGTTGCAGGACAATGTGAACATACATAATGCCACAGGTTAAAATGGTAAGTTTTATGTATCTATATTTTATCACAATTTAAAAAGAAATCACTTTCCCCAAATGAAATGGCAATAGGTAGTGTTTGAGGATGGAAGCTGGAACTCACTGCTGAGGTGGGGGTGGCACTGGTAAGTCACCAGTATGCATTCAGAGAGAGAGAGAGACTATTTGATATAACAATTCAGTTTTTGGGAATTTAAGTTCAGAAAATAATTAAGGTGTATGAAAGATTTTGCTACTAGAATATTTGTCACAGCTCTGAAATAGGGGAGAATTGGAAATACCCTGAATTCCCCTCAGCCAGAGAGAGGCTGAGAACACTGATGAGTCCCTGTACACAACATGCTCAGCGCAGACGCAATTTTTTCTCCCAATACTTTCCATCTACTTTTGGGTGAAGGCCAACTGTGTTTTCCTGAGAGGTGGTTGCAAAGTGTCTGTAAGTGAAAAGACCTGGTTGCAAAGCAGCACCGTGGCATAACTTTTCCAAGGCCCAGAAAAAAGCCTGGAAGGTGGTTTCTGGAGGAGGTTGATGGGGCTGGAGCGGGACCAGGCGTTCAGCTCGCCGCAGGGAGACGGCGGTGAGTGGGGGGTCCTGGCCCCTGTCCTCTGGGGCTCACCGAACTGACAGTGGTCCTTTCCCCTTAGTTTTTATTTTGAACAATTTCTAAACTAAAAAGAGTTGAAAGCATAGTACGATGAATATCCATTGTCCCTTCCTTAGCTTCTGCCAGTTGTTACCTTGCCTGATACTTGTTGTGTGTGCTCCCTCACCTCCAGAAGTTTCGTTCTCTTCTTTTTATCATGTGAAAGTAAGCCACAAACGTGGTGGCACACAGCACACTCACCCCACATTCTTCCCCAGGTGCCTTTGGAGCACAAGGGCCACCTCCTCACACACTCATCTTCACCACCACACCTGAGACAGCTGGCATCGACACTAAGTTATCCAGTATGCAGGCCACTTGGTCCCCAAAACCATCTTTTTTTTTTTTTTTGAGGCAGAGTCCTGCTCTGTCACCCTGGCTAGAGTGCCATGGCGTCAGCCCAGCTCACAGCAACCTCAAACTCCTGGGCTCAAGCGATCCTTCTGCCTCAGCCTCCCGAGTAGCTGGGACTACAGGCATGCAGCACCATGCCAGGCTAATTTTTTGTGTATATTTTTAGTTGTCCAGATCATTTCTATTTTTTAGTAGAGACGGGGTCTTGCTCTTGCTCAGGCTGGTTTCGAACTCCTGAGCTCAAACAATCCTCCCGCCTAGGCCTCCCAGAGTGCTAGGATTATAGGCGTGAGCCACTGCACCTGGCCTCAAAACCATCTTTATAGCTATCTTTCTTTAGTAGCCAGGATCCAATCAAGAATTACTCATTTATGTGTCTCTTTAGTTTCCTTTAATCCAGAACAGTTACCTTGCCTTTTTTTTCTTTCAAACAGGGGCATATTTTGAAATATGAGGCTAGCGATCTTGTATAATGTCCCACAATCTAGATTTATCTCATTGTTTCCTCATTAGATTAGATTCAGGCTAAGTGTTTGTGGCAAGGGTACTGCTTAGAGTGTCATTTGTAATGCATTTTTTTTTAAATAGACTTTATTTTTTAGAACAGTTTAAATTTGGAACTGTTGTTCCACAGTTGTTACAACTGTGGGTCAATTGTAAAGACAATAGAGTTGCCAAATACCTGGGCCCAGTTTCCTCTATTACTGACAAATCAGCGTTGTACATTTGTTACAAGTAATGGACCAGTGTTAATACACAGTAAACCAAAGTCTATAATTTATTCAGAATTCCTTAGTTTTTACCTCATAGCCTTTTATCTCAGGATCCCATCCAAGGTCCCAGTGACATTTGGCTGTCATGTCACCTTAGGCTTCTCTTGGCTGTGGCAGTTTCTCTGACGTCCTTGCTGTTTGATGACCTTGACAGTTGTGAGGAGTGCTGGCCAGGTGTCCTGTAGGTGTCCCTCCACGAGATTTGTCCGGTGTCTTTCTCATGATTAGACTGGGGTTACGGGTTTGGGGAGGGAGGGCACCGAGATGAAGTGTCATTTTCATCACATATCAAGGGTCTGTGCTATGGAAATGCTGTATCAGCGTTGATGTTGACCTTGATCACCTGGCTGAGGCAGTGTTTGTCAGGTTCCTCCCCTGTGAAGTTATCCCCCTCCCAGCCTTCCCGTACTGTATTCTTTGGAAGAAAGTCACTGTGTGCAGCCCACAGCTAACAAGTGGGGAGTTATGCACTCTCTTCATTTATATTTTGTCAGAATCTACTAATTTTTTTTTTTTTTTTTTTTGAGACAGAGTCTCGCTCTGGTGCCTGGGCTAGAGTGCTATGGCGTTAGCCTAGCTCACAGCAACCTCAAACTCTTGGGCTCAAGCAATCCTTCTGCCTCAGCCTCCCAAGTAGCTAGGACTACAAGGCATGCACCACCATGTCCGGCTAATTTTTTCTATATATTTTTAGTTGTCCAGATAATTTCTTTCTATTTTTAGTAGAGATGGGGGTCTCGCTTTTGCTCAGGCTGGTCTCGAACTCCTGAGCTCAAACGATCCACCCGCCTCGGCCTCCCAGAGTGCTAGGATTACAGGCGTGAGCCACCGTGCCTGGCCAGACTATACTAATTTTTATTAGTATGAGCATGTTTACTTATCACAACTAATTTGGTATCAGTACAAGCTGCATTGGCGCATTATTTCTGGACAGGTTTTGGCATTGTTGGAGATGATAAATGAAGAAAAAAAGGTAATAGTTGGAATTCTAGGCCTGCCTTTGAAGTTTTACCTTTGGAAAGGGTGATAACTAGGTATTGTTTGCATAACTGAGTGACAGAACATTTGGTTTTATTGAAATTTAAAATTAAAAGTAATCTCGAGTTCAAGATGATATCTTGAATCTGTCTTTGAAGCAAGAGATGTCTAATTCTTGGGTCCCTGACTGATGGAGGATCTCTGGTGTAGCTGGCCGTCACCAGTTGTCACTCCCATCTGTCTAGAGCTAGCTGTTGTCTTGATGTGAGGGCGCGTGCCCTAAGTGGACAGTGCTTCACAGTCTGACTTCTGGGATTGAGAGGGATGCATCTTTTGCCGCTAACATCAGCGCAGGTGTTATGCTGGTGTGGCCTTCGCCCACGGCTTATCCACACGAGGCTTGGCAGCCTCCCAGCTTCCCTCACAGAAGTGGAGAGTGACTGAGTGGCTCGGGTGCATGGTTTTGGAGCCACAGCCTGGGGGAACTGGATCTGACAATTGAATCCTGAGCCCAGAGGATGGGATCTTTCTTGCATCTCTCTGTCATCTAGATCTTTTCTTTTCATTCATCAGGACCTACCTGACCGTTGAAAGGTTATATTTCAAAACCATTGGTTGCTTTGTATACTAAGACCCTTCCTGGGAATTTTTCTTTTTTTTTTTTTTTTTTGAGATGGGGTCTTGCCTTGTTGCCCAGGTTGGATTCCCACTCCTGTGCTCAAGCAATGCTCCTGCTTAAGCCTCCTGAGTAGCTGGAATTACAGGTGCTCGCCACTGTGCCCAGCTCCTTCTTGGGAAATTTTGACTACCAAATGTTGTATTAAATCTGGGTGAGTTGAATATAGTGTCAGGCATGCAGTGTTCTGAGCTGACACTCTCCACATTGGCCCTGCCACCGTGTCCTCACATGGCCAGGCCCTGAGTTCCTAACCTATGGGAGAGCTTTGCCCAAGAAGCACCATGCCAAGGCAGTCACCACAAGGCAGTCGTTTTCCCAACAGGATGACTCTTTCCCTGAAGATCTTAGGATCAGATCCTAGGGGCTCTTCTGACCTGAAGCTCCTTTTCTTCCCTGACATGCGGGGCCCTGATTCGGTCGTCTCTTTTGCTGCTTGGGCAAGGTCCAAGAGGGCTTTTCCTAGGCCTTGACTTTTTTCATATTTCTAAGGTGTCTTGTGCTGTCTGTGGGTGGGTGGTGCAGCTACCTGCAGAGCCACAGCTGGGCTCCCAGGATGCTTGTGTAGCTGGTGGTCCTGGGGGACCCCAGCACTCAGTGTCAGAGGAGCCCCCCTTGTCTCAAGGTTTCCTGCTGTGCACCCAAGCAGGGTGTCCAATGAGTGTTGAGTGAGTGAGAGCCCCACGACTGGGGGAGGGGTGGGGTGAGTCCCCTGTCAGACCCTTAGACCCAGTATGTGCCCACATGGGCCAGGATGTATCACTACCTGGACTTCCCTTTGGGAAATGATGGGATGGACTAGTCTTTGGGAGAATGGCCTGAGCATTGACTTTGCTCAGTCATGTCTTGGGAAGCTTTGATCTGGAGAACCCCAGTGGCCAGACACTGGGGAAGCAGCGAAGTTATCAGCTGACTTAACCAGCACGTCAGGAAGTCTGATGGCTGCTCATTTCCGGGTCGTGTCATTATTATGGGGAGTCCTTCCTCGAGGGTGAGCACTTAGCTGTTTTGCATGTCTCTCTCCCAGCTGGGACTTGCGCTGGACTGAGGACTGCACTGTTCCTCAGAGCACTTGCAGCAGCTCAGCATTTACTGCCTGCTTTTTCCATTGTTAACTCATTTTTTCTTCCTGCAGTTTGGCATTTTTATTTCATGAGTTTTTTTCATTGGTCAAAATTATAGTCTTTCACTGACTGTATGTACATAGCTAGTTATTATCAGACATACAGTTTTAAAAATGTGCATCTAAATCATCTAAATATAGATTTTATTTGTGAATGTATTTTATTCTCCAAAAAAAGGTCTTTTGAACAAAATGATGCTTTTTTTTTTTAACCTTAGCAAACTCTGCTTTTGTTAAGATTTTTCAGGTATTTTGTGCAATGTCCCTCGTTTGGGTTTGTCTGATGTTTTCTTATGATTGGACAGGTTATGGGTTAGGAAGAATCCCACAGAAGTGAGGTGCCCTTAGTGCATCATATCAGGGGTATGTGACATCCACATGACTTATTGCTAGTGATGCTGAATAAAATTAGTTTTACCTTTGCTTTTTTTTTTTTCCTCGTTGAGATGAGGTCTTGTCATGTTGCTCAGGCTGGGTCTCAAACTCCGGGGCTCAAGTGATCCTCCTCCAGGCT
Source organism: Lemur catta (assembly GCF_020740605.2). NCBI lineage: Eukaryota > Metazoa > Chordata > Mammalia > Primates > Lemuridae > Lemur > Lemur catta. Next base: position 1,950,260 of record NC_059129.1, read on the forward strand.
CCCAAAGTGCTGGAACCACGTGTATGTGCCACCATGCCTGGCAAAATTAGTTTTACTGTACTAAAATTAGGTCTATGGTCCTGCTCTACTCTCTGCTACTTGCAGTTTGTGTCATAGATCATAGGACAACCACGGTATTTTAATTTTGGGAGAGATCTTTATGGTTACCCAGTTGGATCCTTCCACTTTCCAGATGGAGACACTTAGGACCTGGAGGGCTTCTGACCATGTACCACATGGAGTCCAGGCACCTCCCTGCTCTGACCACTTTCTGCAGGCACGGACACTCCCAGGGCACTCTGCAGAGACAGAGACGTCCTCAGCAGTGCACATGAGCCTGGACTTGCTCACAGAACGGCTTTCTAGTCAGAGGCAGGTCCGTGTCCCTCTGGAGGACTTGAAGGTGGCTGTTTGTGATCTAATCTGCTCCGCTTACGCGGGCTCAGTCGCTGTGTGCTTTCTTGGCAGGTGGGACGATGGATTTGTATCACCTGGCCTTTGTAAAATAGGTGGTCAGCTTTGATACATTCTCCTCTAGTTCTTTTTCTTTCAGGTGAAGCTACAGTGTTGTTTATTGTCTGCAGACCTGTGCCTTGGGACCTCACCTGTGGGCTTTTATGTTGTTTGAGGCTTTTAAATTGAACAGGGTGGACGTTCTTCTAGTGCAGAACTCAGAAGGTAGGCGTTTCAGGAAATTCGTGAGTTTAGTTTGTTTCCTACCCATCTACAGATTCACCCCTCCAGCTTCCTTTCCGCACGACCACAGCAAAAACAGGACGCAGACGGTAGGAGTTGGCTGGAAGACCAGGCACAGGTATAACGGGAACACACCTTGAGGGGATGATGGTGGTGACTGGCAGTTGGTAATTGGGGCCTGTGCAGGCACTGGGCTGAGAGGCCTCAACGTCAGTGCTGCCCAGGTCTCTGGCCTGTCTGCGGCTTGTGTTGAGGTGCTCGGAGTTGGAGAGAAGGCGAGAGACCAGACTGTGCCCCCAGCCTCGTCTCTGGTAGCTAAACTCTAAAGTGGTGATTGCTTGGAGGTGTGAGAGAATATCATGCTTGACAAAATCTTTTTCTTTTTTTCTTTTTATTCTTTTGGCCACCCCCAGTCTGAAGGAGACAAAATAGACCTTTCTGCATGCTGATAACGATGTGCCCTTCTCCTCTGGAGTTAGCCATTAACATTGGGATAAAGTCTCTCTGTGTCTCAGTTGCCCATTATTGTCCCCAGCAAGAAACTCCTTATTCAAAATTTGCAGATAAGAAGCCCAGGAAGGGGCTGGGCATGGTGGCTCACGCCTGTAATCCTAGCACTCTGGGAGGCCGAGGCGAGAGGATTGCTCGAGGTCAGGAGTTTGAGACCAGCCTGAGCAAGAGTGAGACCCCCGTCTCTACCAAAAATAGAAAGAAATGACCTGGACAGCTAAAAATATATATAGAAAAAAATTAGCCGGGTATGGTGGTGCATGCCTGTAGTCCCAGCTACTCGGGAGGCTGAGGCAGGAGGATCGCTTGAGCCCAGGAGTTTGAGGTTGCTGTGAGCTAGGCTAACGCCACGGCACTGTAACCCAGGGAACAGAGCGAGACTGTCTCAAAAAAAAAAAAAAAAAAAAAAGGCCCAGGAAAGGAGAGCATCTGTTCCTGTGCTGTTTCAGGTGTCAGGCATGCTTGGTGAGAGATAAGCTGGGTCTCACGTGGTTGCAAACCTGTTAGGGGAGTGTGCTAGAGGGGTGTGCCTCAGTGACATCTATATATACATGGCCAGTGGCATTCTAGGGGCTGTTGTTGTTTTTTTGTTTTTCTTCTATTTCAAGGAGAAGGGTAGCTTCAGAGGATTAAAAAATACAAATCTGACCACATCAATCCAGCATTTTCCTTACAAGATCACCTATTAAGGTTGTTAGAACAGTTATCCATGGTACTGTGGTCATACCTTTGTATTTGACAAACACTGAGTGAACAGAATCCAAAGCATCTTAAGGAACTCTGTGTGACGTCTGAGAGGTCCCTTGGCTGCTCTGGGGAATCCAGCACCTTGCCTAGGGAGACTCTGTTCATGTGGGGAATACAGAAGCCATGGCCAGCAGGGACAGAGTAACACAGTGCACGCTGAGGTTGAAGGACAGAGGAGAAAGGCAGAGCTAGTGGGCTAGTGTGAGCAAGAGGCCGGTGACCAGGGCTGCTGCAGCAACTAGAGGGGTCCCCTGCCCAGCAGAGTACGGATTGTTCTTGAAGGGGAGTGCCAGTCCAGCCAGTGGGGATGAGGAGGGCTTGGTGGGGCTGGGACCCAGAAGGGAAGGTTCTCGTCTCATTGGAAGTGCCCATGCACTCCAGACTTCATTTCGGTGTTTGACGTTTTCGTCTTGGAGGCCGAGGAGGTTTCCTGTAAGGAGCTGGGTCAGACACTGAGCAGTGGGAAAGAGGCGGCCAGGGCAGGAGGGCAAATGCTTAGCACCTGCCAGCTCTCAGCTACCAGTAGATTCCCAGACTAGATCGTGGGGAAAACATTTCCTGAATGAATGTAATTCCCAAAGGAAGATTCATATTTAAGTGGTATATAAGTAATGTGGCTTCAGGTTGGAAACTCACTTTTTCCTAGTTGTCAGCTTTGGTATGTTAAATTATTAATTTTGGCAAAACAGAAGGGAAGAGCCTGTTGATATGATTATTTTCTGACTAAGAATAGGTTTCACTGAGTAAAGCTTTTAATGCATCATCATTCTAAATTTTATCCAAGGTGATTTGGCTGTGAAGTGGAATCTCAAGCATATGGATTGGGTTAATTATCTTTGAAGTGCTGCTGCTTTTCTGATACAGCTCCCGGTAGTTAATGATTCCTGACCCTGGAAGCTACTAGATCATTTATCTACTCATTAGCCAGTTTGAGTGAAAGAACCGACAAAGCTGGAGGAATGCTCAGAAGGTTTATGGGCCCCACGTGGTCTCAGCAGTGTCCAGGGAGGACTTAGTGGCTCCTGTGGTGGATGGGTCCCTCAGAGGTCCCTCCTGCACCCTCTCCTCACCAAGAGAGGGTCCTGGGGGCCATTCCTGCTGACCCTGGCAGGCTGCCCTTGTCCTTTGCAGTTTTCAAAGTGACTGCTTAGAGGAAACCTAGACCTGCCCTCCCCTCACTCAGAGATCATCACTCTTAACATGTTGATATCTGTCTTTTTTAAGCCAAATTTGGGACATAATTTTGCCTCCTGTTTTCACTTAACATTTTGCGTGAGCATTTCTTTATTTTTTTTTTCTTTTCTTCTTATTACATTGCTCTACTAGAGTGAGCATTTCCTTTTTTTTTTTGAGACAGAGTCTCGCTCTGTTGCCCGGGCTAGAGTGAGTGCTGTGGCGTCAGCCTAGCTCACAGCAACCTCAAACTCCTGGGCTTAAGCGATCCTACTGCCTCAGCCTCTCCAGTAGCTGGGACCACAGGCATGCGCCACCATGCCCGGCTAATTTTTTCTATATATATTTTTAGTTCAGCTAATTTCTTTCTATTTTTAGTAGAGACGGGGTCTCGCTGTTGCTCAGGCTGGTCTCGAACTCCTGACCTCGAGCAATCCTCTCACCTCGGCCTCCCAGAGTGCTAGGATTACAGGTGTGAGCCACTGCGCCCGGCCTAGTGAGCATTTCTTTAACACTCCACTTCTAGTGGCTGCATAATACTACTTTCTGTGGGTGAACCACTGTCGTCCTGTTCGTAGGCATTTGCTTAGGTTGTTTCCAGTTGTTAGGAGTAATTTCTTTTTCTTTTCTTTTAAAGACAAGAGTCTCGCTCTGTCACTCCGGATAGAGTGCAGTGGCAGCATCATAGCTCACAGCAACCCCAAACTCCTAGGCTCAAGCGATCCTCCTGCATCAGCCTCCCGAGTAGCTGGGACTACAGGCGTGCCACCATACACACTGGCTAATTTTTTCTGTTTTTGGTAGAGATGGGGTCTTGCTCAGGCTGGTCTTGAACTCCTGACCTCAAGCAATCCTCCTGCCTCAGCCTCTCAGAGTGCTATTGCACAGCAGTTGCTCTTTGTGGTGGAAGCCTGTGGGGGTGGGAGAAGGCAGCGGTGGTCACTTCCCTGACACCCCCTGCCTCCACCTGGTCTTGGGCTAGCTTTGGGGGATTTCCTGGGGTGAGAGGAGGTTCTTACCAGAATGTTCTTTGTGATTGACCACAGCCAGCCTGAGAACAGTATCCCTTTGGGGATGAGCTGGTTGGGTTTGGGGTCAGCTTCCCACAGCTTTTATACAGTGGCCTATAGAAAGATGTTCCCATTTGCTGTGTGTGTGTGTATCTGTCTGTTGGTTGCACCTGTTGCAGTGCATTCCAAAGCTCTGGGCTCCAGAGCACACGTTGGCATTTAAAGGCAGCTTGACTTTTTGAGTTGGGGATCCTTTCCATTGCTAGCTGAAGCGCTAAGCTGTGTGACAGCATCTTGACCATAGAAGGCTCTGATTTCAGTCTTGATTCCCCTCCTGTGTATTAGGGAACTCAGCCTTCCTATATAGTTTTGTCCTGGAGGTTAGAGTTGGGCCTCCTAATGTGGTAGGTATTTAATGCAGTTTTACTCACAGATAAATGAACAGCATTTGGATACGGGACATGCTTCATTTTGGCCTTGAAAAGCTTATTTTATGATCTAATGACACTTGATTGGGAAAGCTTTATGCATGTGTCTGTTATTTAATAATAAAGTGCTTATAGCTGGTGCCCTATGAGCTGGGCCTGCTCAGGTGCTTCTTGTGGATTAACTCATTAAGTCCTCAGGCCTGGGAGGTCAGTTCTCCTCCTCCCTGGCTTGCAGATGGAGAGGTGCGGTAACTTGTCCGAGGTCAGAGGGCTAAGGCGGAGCTGGGATCCCAGCCCCAGGCAGTGTAGGAGCTCTGACATTGCACCTGTAATGTATCTGTCACTTTGAGGCCCCAGGACTGGTTCATGTGCAAAGGGTTTAGACAGTTTAGTAACTAATGATTAGTCTTTTGGGTCTATTCTGGTGATACTGTGGACTTAAATTCTTCCTCAGCAGGTTCACAGGAGAAAAAAAACCTGTTAACAGCCAATATGTATTTAATCTAATTCTAATTCCTCAAGTACCGGGTGTGCGGAGAACAGCGGCCTCCTGAGGCTGGAAGACTGTTTCTTGTTGCACCAGCCCTGAGTCTTCGGAAGCCTCTCGTTTCCCAAGCTCATTCTTTATATATTTTTTTCATGTTCACCTGTGGTTCCATGCATCATTCTTTATATAAAATCCTTGCTTAATTTGCATTTTATCTTTCTTAGAGAAGATACAGAGGAATCTAAGGGACACCAGTCCACCCTCTCCCTCCAAATTTAGCCTCTTGCCTGCCTGTACTGACCACGAGTCTTCTCTTTATAGTCCTGGGCTCAGTTAGCATGGGGCTCCTGGTATGTGCTCAATGGGTATGTGTTAGGGGACTGAATGGGTAAATCACTTTTCATTGTAAAAGTATCTTAAACTACATTTCAAAATAGAGGAGGAAAAACCACCCATGTTCTCCCACTCTAACACAGTCCCGCAGAACCGTTCTGGAGAAGAAACATGTGCTCAGTCGGCCTCCCAGGCGCCTTGGGAAGCTGAAGACCTGGGACGCAGTCCCCAGCTCCCGCGGCTCTGGGCCACGCTGGGGCTTCTCCCCTGCACGCTTGCCTTGGCCTTCCGAGACCTGGGCAAGTCGCATCACCTCTCTACTTCCCCATCTGCCCATGCAAGACTGACTTCCCACCAGGCAATTAGGGGCTCTGAGGTGTGCTTTAAAAATATAAGGCTCTGTATTTTAAAAGATAAGCTTCCATCTACCTGGCAATTAGTCTCCTAAGGGTTAGTGAAGCGTTGTCTGCAGCTTTGGAAGACTGGAGGTGTCTGGTGTGTGAGACTTGATGGGAGTTGGAAAAGAAACCCATGGGTCGTTTGTTTCCCTTTGCCCCCAAATTCATTTGCATTTTAATCTGTTTGTCAATCAAATGGTTGTTACATTTAACAGTTTTGAATGTTGGATACTGGACATTTTGTGATTGACATTTTTATAAACACTTGTTAGTGACTGAGCAATGGGCTGTGTACCTCAGTGGAGTCTCGATCTCTTTTTGGTGGATATGAAAATGTAATTAGATCTCAAAGTAATTTCCTTTTTTTTTTTTTTGAAACAGGGTCTTCTTGTTCTGTCCACCCAGGCTGGAGTGCAGTTGCACAAGGTCACTGCAGCCTTGAACTCCTGGGGTCAAACCATGCTCTCACCTCAGCACCTCCCTACCCCCCCCCCAGTAGCTGGGGCTTCAGGTGTGTGCCACCACGCCCTGCTAAAACTTTCACTTGAGGGTTTCTGCTTCTAAAAGAAGGGAACTGCTGAATTCAGTACTCAAGAAAGTCAAGTTATTCTTATATACACATTGTATAAAAAAGTGAATTCCTCAGGAAACAGTTTACAAATGGACTGTATTTTTTACGAGTTCATCTGGAAATCAGTTATTTAAAACTCAGAGCTTATTTTCCGGTCAGAGATGTGGTTCCAGCGGGGGGCTGAGGGCAGTAGTTCTTGCTGAAACCCTAAGTGCTCGCTCTGGACGGGAACAGAATGCGGCACCCCCACTTAGGGAGTCAGCGAGTGCACGTTGGTGAGAGCTGTGATTCATGCTGAGTGATGTGGAGGGTGAGACTCACTTTCCAGAGACTCTGGGGCAGTGCCCAGCAGCTGTAAGGACTTCGAGTGCTGGTGGCACTGACCCTCTTGGCTAAACTCGGTTTAGAACCTTGGTCCTTCCATGTTCTCAGTAGGTCTGCACGTCTTTCATGTGTCTGAGCAATGATGATGATACTTGTCCTGACAACTGAGTAGGACGCAGGAGAGAGGACAGAAGGGGGGTCCTATCCTGAGGGGGGAGACTGATTGGTTGAGAGGACTGGAAAGTGGGTGTGGAAGGGTGGGTGTTGGGGCCCAGTCGGTGGGAGGCTCCTGGTAGGGAAGGAGCCACACCCCGCAGGCAGGCCCTGGCCACGGGGAACCGTGTTTGCCACTGGGGTGAGGCTGCTGGCGAGGCAGGCTGCAGTCCCAGCCTTCCCTTGGATGTAAGGGGTTGTGAGTAGGACAGGCCAGTGAGCAGATCATAGCTGGAAGGAAGGACGGCTCTCACAGTAACACTGTGCCTACTGGGTAGGCGGACTATGCCTGTCGGTGACCTTCTCTTGTTAGGAGCTTCATTTTATTAGGGAGGACATGATGGTAGGCACACCTAGGGTTTTGTTGCTTTAAATTTCTCCAGAGATTTAAATTTCAGAAGGTATTGAGTAACCAAAAATATTTGCATGCCCTAATTTTTGAGTCACCAAGTGGGTGGCAAACCGATGGGGCTGTGCAGGGAGGAATGACTTACCCAGGGCCCAGAGTCCCTGGGCTCTGCAGGGCTGACGAGGGGGCACTTCAGGAGCCTGGTGGGGCCCTCCCCAGCACGTGGGCCACTGGCAGTGTGTGTCCTCCAGATCGGGGCAGATGGTCTCGGAGTGCTGTCTATGCAGCTTAATCACCACCTAAAAATGCTGCAAAATCTGCCCTTTAGAACAACAGCTATAGTACAAATAAACATTTAGGTTTTCACACTCAAAGAGGGCTTTTTCCTCAGGCTTTTCATTTCACACTTGATGTTTGAAAATGCTTTAGAAGGTAATATTGCAACCATCTTCTTTTTTTTTTAACTGCATAAGTAAAATTGCTTATTAAAACATACCTATGGTAGCAAGTTGTGATGGCCTTGAAGAGCAGGCAAGAGCACTGTTAACCTTATAGACATCGCCTCTCCAGGGAGGGGCCGAGAGGTGCTTGGCTGCTGTGCTGTGGCCAACGCAGGAAGGAAATTGCAGAATTCCACGAAGGCAGAAGGCTGCCAGTAGACAGGCCCCGTGTCACCATGCCCGTGAGAGTGGCAGTGGTCTGGTGGGAGCATCTGAGGGCCTGGGGCGATGTGCATGCCTGGGCCGTGAGCCGTGCTAGGCTGCATCAGGAGTCAGGGGGTCAGGAGGTACCTAGACAGTTACGGACGATCCCACCCTGTGGTCTGAGGTGTCTAGAGGGCACCGAAGTGACCCCAGAAAAGGGTATTCTGGGGCACTGAGGTCCCTGCCTGGCAGCCAAGGGCTGGAATGCTGGGATTCCAGACCTGCTTCTGCCTCTGGGCCTTTGCTCTGCCTGGGGGGCTGCCCAGATGTCTTCGGGGCTCTCCCCCGTCTTGTGTCCTTGCTCAGATATTACCTTCCCAGTAGGGGCTTCTGATTGAATTTGTTCCACCTCATCCAGATAGTCCTGTGCTCCTTTCACATTTTATTTTTCTCATGGTATTTTTTTTTTTTTTTTTTTTTGAGACTGGGTCTTGCTTTGTTGCCTGGACTGGAGTACAGTATGGTGTTGTCATAGCTTTCTGCAACTCCTGGGCTCAAGCGGTCCTCCTGCTTCAGCCTCCTGAGTAGGTGGGACTAGGTGTGCACCACCATGTCTGGCTAATTTTTAAAATTTTTTGTGTGGACAGGGTCTTGCTATGTTGTCCAGGCTGACCATGAATTCCTGGGCTCAAGTGATCCTCTCATCTCGGCCTCCCAAAGTGCTGGGATTACAGGCATGAGCCATTGCACTGGCCTCTCATGGTAGTTATTACCATCTGACATAATGTACAGTTTACTTGTTTTTTTTTTAGCTTTGCTCCGCTGGAATGAGAGCTTCTTAAGAGCATGGGCTTGTTTTTGTTCTTTGCTGTGTCTCCAGTGTTCCAATGTATGGCACGTGGTGGGTGCTCAGTGAGCATTGTGGTTGTGATGGGCCTGTGTTTGCTTAATGTCATTGTAGGGGCTGTGAGGTGCTGGTGGAGTGCTGCTGTTTCATACAAAGCATGTGATGGAAAAGCAGGTGGGGGGGGGCGTCTGTCTGTATTACATCATCTGTTATTGCTGTTTCAAAAATCCAGAGTTCCTTCTGCACTTCCCTTGGATGTTGATTTCAGAATGACTGATTTTTCTTTCTGACTCACGAAGGCTCCTGTATTTTGCATTTGAAACATTGGGGACGTGAAACTTTGTTTTGTTTTTGGTTTTTTGGGTTTTTTTTGAGACAGAGTCTGACTCTCTTGCCCGGGCTAGAGTGCCGTGGCATCAGCCTAGCTCACAGCAACCTCAAACTCCTGGGCTCAAGCCATCCTCCTGCCTCAGCCTCCCAGGTAGCTGGGACTACAGGCATGCGCCACCATGCCCTGCTAATTTTTTCTATTTTTAGTTGTTTGACTAATTTCTTTCTATTTTTAATAGAGACGGGGTCTTGCTCTTGCTCGGGCTGGTCTCGAACTCCTGAGCTCAAGCAATCCTCCCGCCTCGGCCTCCCAAAGTGCTAGGATTACAGGCGTGAGCCACGGCACCCGGCTGGGACGTGAAACTTTGAAATGTGTGGTGCACATCAGCTCTTGTCACATTTGACATTGTGCCATTGCAGTGCCGTGCAAACCGTCGTCACCCTCCCCTGTGCCAGTGCTGCAGCTCTTCCGCCAGTCTGCTGAGGTCCTGGCCCGCCCTCCCCGGCTCCACAGCAGCCAAGGGGCTGCCTGGACTCTCCCAGCCCCATCGGCTCCCTGTAGCCACCCCCACCACTTTAACTGGAGGGCTCTGTGCTGAGGTCACCCCGTAGGATGCATGTACACTTTCTGTAGGCACGGACCACGTCTGTCTGGCGGTGTCTCTAGGGCCTTGCTAGTACAGCAGCCATGTTGGTTGAGTGATTGGGTAAATACGTGGTTAATTTACCTCCTGTAAGAAACTTTTTTTTTTTTTTTAAGAGACAGGGTCTTGCTCTGTTACTCAGGCTGGAGTGGAGTGGTGCAGTCATAGCTCACTGCAGGCTCAAAACTCCTGCCTCAGCCTCCGGAGTAGCTGGGACTACAGGTGTGTGTGACCCTGTCTGGTCTCTCCTTTAAGAAACTTTTACCAGCCTGAGCAAGAGCGAGACCCCGTCTCTACTAAAAATAGAAAGAAATTATATGGACAGCTAAAAATATATATAGAAAAAATTAGCTGGGCCTGGTGGTACCTGCCTGTAGTCCCAGCTACTTGGGAGGCTGAGGCAGGAGGATCACTTGAGCCCAGGAGTTTGAGGTTGCTGTGAGCTGGGCTGACGCCACGGCACTCACTCTAGCCCGGGCAACAAAGTGAGATTCTGTCTCAAAAAAAAAGAAAGAAACTTTTAGCGAAGCGAATGCATATATTCTGAGGAAATAACAGAAAAACATGCCATTGGAGAGTGTGGTGTCCTGCAGAAGCCACTCCATGTCCTGAGTTGTATGTAGCTGAGCAAGCTCAGGGCCTTGGATCTCCCCTTGGCCCTTCCAGGACTGTGGATGTGCCGTGAGCTATGCAGGTACCACCAATGTGCCTCCTGAGTGGGGCAGATGACGGGACTGGAGAGATTCCAGAGGGTGAAGGCAGCGGAGTCCTGGAAATTCTGTGTAGAGGGTCTGGTGGCCCCGCACTGGATGGAGGTGCTGCCCTGCTGATGTGTTTGTGAACACCGCAGTCTTTTCCCGGCCCCTCAGCTTGGGCTGGGCCCTCACCCCTGCCTCTCATCAGCAGGATCGTCTCCGTCCTCTGGCTCCAGCTTAGTCTTTTGCTTCATGCCACCAAACAGAGTCAAGTACAGCTTAGCTCAGGCTCCAGAGCATTCTACACCTGCCTTTGCTGTCTGATGGCTTCACACAGGTGTCAACAGCAAACTAAGACAACTAACTAGTTTGTATTAACTTATACTAAAGTGACATGTACACCTTAAAGGGGAGGCTTATTACCTTTGAACCTTTCATTGGAATTGTACTTTTGGGCCAGGTGATGCTGCCAGGCATCTGTTGAAGGTAAGAGTTAGTATTAGGTGTGTTAATGTTCACAGATAGAAAAAGCCTGGACTTAAACCTTTCTCTTGTGATGGGCTCTGGGAGTTAGACGAAACGTGATATGTTTCTTTAACTACTGTCTGAATCCTAAATCACCCACAGGGTGTAGTGCTAAGAATATGCTCATGGTGGGGAGTTGGAGTTTAATGCTCCTTTACCTGCTGCTAGGGTGGGCTGAGGGTGTGGCTCCTTTCCAGAAAGGTGATTCCTCCCTGTAGGGAACAGCTGCTCAGGACAGGCTCCGGAGGGTGTCGGTCACTCAGCCAGGGCTTCTCACGTACCAGTTTCCTGGCTGGATGTGTTCCTACTCTGCAGTGGCTTGCTCTTCCATAGAAAAAACAGGGTGTTCTTAGCAGTCAGACCCAACTGCCTAGATGTGTTTTTCATCCCCGTTCCATGCTCAGTTTGCTTCTTTAAAAAAAATTCTTAAATCAGAGAAATTATTGGGTATAATCCTACAGTAAATGAAATGTCAAAGGCTGACATTTGGAAACAGCATTGTCAAGCAAAGTTCCAGCCAAAATCCACGACCGTGACCAGCTGAGCCAGGAGTTCATGAGAAATTGAAAAAGAAAGTGAGGACTCACACCGTGGCAGTGTCTCGCGGACACGGGTCTTGGGTGTCTTACCTGCATCTGCTGTTGGATTGTTGACTGCTCTCCTGCGATGAGGGGGATTGTGGGCCAGTCTCACGGGAAGGAATGGCTTCCGCCAAGACATCCAGATTAGTGGCATCTTTGCTGGTTTAGCATGTCACACCTTCTGCTACTAAGGAAGTGGTAGGTCTTCTCAGCCCTAGCGGTCTGCCCGATCCCCTCCTCTCAGCCCCTGTGGTGGTCCGGGCTCTGCAACTTTCCTCCCAAAACCTCCTCCAGCTCCCTCAGCCCCTCAGATCCTCCCTTCCCTGGACCCCTGTGAGGCTCTGCGAGTGTCTGAAGTATATTCCGCGTGTGCTTGATTCTGCTGCAGTTTAGCATTTGTCAATTTAAAATCACATCCCCTTGTTGGGAATCTTACTGCCATTTTGTACTGTGTGTATCATGGAGATCAATTTTCTGTTTCGCAAACATAACATTGGGATTTTTACAATACTCTGCTTCAGACTGGGCAGCATTTAGCCTCTGGGGCTCCCAGCGTCCTGTGCTGCCTTCTTTCTCCACTTCCGTCCTGAGGGGTGACTGCGGCCGGGCTGCCCACGCCTCATGCTGAGCTTAGAGGCCACTGGAGACTCAGTGGGCTTTTCCCTGGTGGAGCAGGGTTGAGTCTGTGAGGACGGAGCAGGGCTTCTCAGCGGGAACTGTTGGCCTTCAGGCCAGTTGTTCTTTGCGGTGGTGTCAGCCTGTTTGTTGTGGGATGGTTGGCAGCGTCCCTGCCTTGGCCCGCCAGGCACTAGTCACTTTCTTCTTCCCGCAGTTACGGTGACCAAAAACGTCTCCAGACATGTCTCACCGGGGGGCACAGTTGCCCTGTGAGAATCACTGGGATGGACTTCGTGCCAGGGCCTGACTTCCTGAGACTGGCCATTCCCAGGGGTGTCAGCAGCGGAGCCCTGTGTTGAGGCAGCCCCAGGACCATTCTCATGTTCACTGCTGTGGACCAGACACGCGTGTCCCCCAGGGGCGGAGTTTTGATAGCACATCTGGCCCAACCAGGTGTTTTTAGGGGCTGGGTTTAGAGTCCTCTTCATCAAAATATGTCCACACACAGTGATCCTGTTGAAGCCTAAGTGCAATCTTTGTGGGTATTCTAAGTTGTCTGTCTCTGCTGCCCCCCAGCCAACACCACCAGTAAGGACAACACACACTTCTTGGCCTTCGAATCTCAGTTCTCCTGGCACCTCTCGTTCTGTCACACACCTGCGTAGGTGGACTGGGCGTTTTCCATAGTGCTTCCCTGAGGAAACAAGTTATCCACGATGCTCCACGTCCTCCCAACCAGTGCCTGTCAGTGTTACAGGGTCCCTTGGGTCAGGACGAGGTCTGTTGGGATAGCTCATTGGTTGTCAGTGTGCCTTATGCTCTGGCTGGCAGCTGGCACAGTGCCCGGGAGCCTTGGGCCAACTGCCTGGTTGGCGCCTGGGCGAGGGTGAGGTGCAAATGTGTACTTTCTAAGGGGCAGTGCTTTCCTTTTGGGGATCTGTTTTGGAGACCCTTTTTATAACCATGGAAACCACTTTGTTTAGAAGAAAAGAATGCTCTTCGAAACACGTGTGTGTGAATCAGTCTCCTCAGACTTGCCTTTCAGTTGTCTTTGTCTCTGGGGGTGGCTCTCCAGGGGCTGGAACTCTGTTCAAAATAGTCAGGAAGTTTGAGCTGGATTTAGCTCAAAATGCTCCTGAAGGCAGCGTAAGTGTTCTTTGCTGTTTTGTGTCCCTCTGGGGTGCTTGATATCAGGGTTGTCTGTCCCCAGCACAGGCCCAGTTCTTCAGTGCCCCTTGTGTCCTGTTGATGTGGATGCCGGTACCTCAGCCACCGCGCTGACCTTCCAGAAAAATGGTTACTCTTGTGTGTTGCTCACAGCATTTCTCAGGGCTGAGGTCCTGCCACCAAGAAGAAGCAAGGCTGCCTGCTCCTGGGCCAAAACTCCCACATGGCAGCCACATCGGCACCCTTGCCAGGCGCGTCTCTGGGTCTGGGAGCATGTCGATGTACAGTCACGTTTTTCCAGGTCTGTGAACCAGCCTGTCAAGTTTTGTTATTTAAGAAATTCATTCATGTTTGAGGCTGGGTGTGGTGGCTCACGCCTGTAATCCTGGCACTCTGGGAGGCTGAGGCCAGAAAATTGCTTGGCGTCAGGAGTTCAAGACCAGCCTGATCAAGAGCAAGACCCCGTCTCACCAAAAAATAAAACATTTAGCCAGTCATGGTGGCACTTGCCTGTAGTCCCAGCTACTCAGGAGGCTGAGGCAGGAGGATCGCTTGAGTCCTGGAGTTGGAGGTGGCAGTGAGCTATGATGATGCCACTGCACTCTAGTCTGGGTGACAGAATGAGATTCTGTCTCAAAAAAAAAAAAAATTCATTCATGTCTGGGATTATACTCAGTAGTTCACTTGTCAGTTTTTAATTAAAAGCAATGCATTCCCTTAAATCTCGCTTAGATCGAAGCTTCTTATGCAAAAGCTGTCTAGAGGTTGACCTGTACAGCTGCACACCCCTCGGGTGCTGTTCTGTGTCAGGACCTGCGCTGCTCTGTGCTGGGACCAGGACTGAGCTGGACCCCTCATCTGGCGAAGAAGTGGCTGGAGCCTAACTTTGGGAGGCTGGCGTTTGCCACTGTCCCATGCGTCCCTCCCACTGTTGCCTTGAGTTGTGCTTGGCAGAAGGCTGGGCACACAGACCAAGTAGATTCGCCCACGTCGGTCTGACTTCACGGTGTGGGACAGGCAGTGCTCGCTTCCCCCCCCATGGGGCAGTGATGGCTGCCCGCAGTGGCCAGGCGAGGGCAGCGGTGCTGTAGTGCCCAGGACTGCACAGCACGGAGGGCTCCTCCTTCCGCCTCCCTCCCTGTGCATGTCCCTGTAGGTCAGCAGAGTCCTGCTGTTCCACAGTTCAAGGTCTGCTCACAGGGTGGCCCTGAGCCCCTTCTCTGTGTCCAGGAAACTGGTAAGGTGACTTAGTGTCCATGTAATGTGTCTGGCCTATCTTGTGAGGATAGTCCAGGCAGATCACAGTTTTTGTTGACTTGAGCCTGGTAATTACGACCTGTTTCCCACTTACCATCGCTTCTGAAGATGGAAAGTTCTTGCTAATCTCTGAGGGGAGAGTAACTAGAGTCTGATTATACTTACATTATGTTGTAACAGGTGCTAGTTATAGGGACAAATCGTCAATGTACCGACTGAACCTCAGAACTAACTGTAACTCCTGGTTCTTCTTGTGAAATGGAGTATTCACGAAATTGGTGCGGCACACATGGCTTACTGCTGAGCCTCTGAGCTTTCGGGAAAACAGCTTTCTGTAATAATGTGCTCCTTGGTACCTGGTCCAGCCAGACATTCTGTGTCGCTGGTCACACACGTGCCGGGGTCTGGCCCTCGCTGGAGCCTGCAGGCAGGCCACACATTGGGGAAAGCGTTCCGTCATTGAGCTTCGGGAGTCCCTGATTAAAGAGTTCACGGGCATTTCGGTGAGTCCAAGAGTCCAGAGGACTCTGTGCTTCCAGGGACGCCAGAGCCTGATGTTCTCTCTGGCTGCTGAGCCAGCTTCTTGGACACGCGATGAGCATTTCTCCACCCTAGAGGCCACCAGCCTGCCTTTGCCAGCACAAAGCTTGGAACCGTTGGTTTAAAATTATATTTAGCTTGGATTTTTGTTTTTTATTTTGTTCTGGTTTTATTAAAATGTGTCAAAAAGAAAAATCCACAATCCCACTACTTTCACAACCACTTTTTTTTTTTTTTTTTGAGACAGAGTCTTACTCTGTCACCCGGGCTAGAGTGCTGTGGCGTCAGCCTAGCTCACAGCAACCTCAAACTCCTGGGCTCAAGTGATCCTCCTGCCTCAGCCTCCCAAGTAGCTGGGACTACAGGCGTGCGCCACCATGCCTGGCTGATTTTTTTGTATGTATATTTTTAGTTGGCCAGCTAATTTTTTTCTATTTTTTAGTAGAGACGGGGTCTCGCTCTTGCTCAGGCTGGTCTCGAACTCCTGAGCTCAAACAATCCGCCCGCCTCGGCCTCCCAAAGTGCTAGGATTACAGGTGTGAGCGCCTGGCCAACAATCACTTTTTAATTTGTCATTTTCTTGTCAGTCTCTCTTGTAGGTGTGCTTGTAATATTTTTGCCGTGTTAATATTCATATAATTTTGTGTGTGTGTGTGTGTATATATTTTGTCACCCAGGCTGGACTGCAGTGGTATCATCACAGCTCGCTGCAACCTCAAGCCCCTGAGCTTGCATGATCCTCCTGCCTCAGCTTCCCAAGAAGCTGGAACTACAGGCGTGCACCACCATGCCTGGCTAAATTTTCTATTCTTTTGTAGAGACAGGATCTCGTTCTTCCTCAGGCGTGTCCCTAACTCCTTGCCTCAAGGAATCTTCCTGCGTCAGCTTCCCATAGTGCTAGGATTACAGGTGTGAGTCATTGTGCTGGCCAATTTTGTATTCTTTTATACAGATATTTCATTTTTTAATTAGACGTAATTTCAAACTTGTAGAAAAGTTGCCAGAAAAGTACAGAAAATCCTAATATCCAGACCTGGGGCATGGGCATGGGTGAGACTGAGGCAAGATGATCATGATCAACCTGGGCAATGTAGTGAGACTTCCTTCGTCTCTTTTGTTTTTTGTGTTTTTGTTTTTTGAGATAAAGTTTTGCTCTGTCACTCCGGGCAGAGTGCAGTGGCATCATCATAGCTCACTGCAACCTCAAACTTCCAGGCTATAGCCTCCCGAGTAGCTGGGACTGCAGGTATGTGCCACCACACCCAGCTAATTTTTTCTCTTTTTGGTAGAGAAAAGGTCTTGCTCTTGCTCAAGCTGGTGTCGAACTCCTGGCCTCAAGTGATCTATGCCTTGGCCTCTCAGAGTGCTGGGATTACAGGCATGAGCCACCACACCCAGCCAATACCTCCTCTCTTAAGAAAACAAAGAAAAGAAAAGTCTAGTATCCCGTTACCCCAGATTCACCAGTTGCTTTAATTTTGTAACTATGTTTCCATAGCTTTTTTATGTTTTTAAGGGCTGCATAATATTTCATCAAGTGTATATGCTCCAGCTTACTTAATCATTTCTGTGTTGTGAACATGTGGGCTGCTCTAAGGTTTTGCTGTAATATCCAAAGCTGCAGTGGAATATTTTATAAATGTGGCTTTAAAACACTGTTGAATCATTCTCTTAGGCTGAATTTCTGGGAGGGAGACTAAGGGTGATGACTGTGTGTCTGAGGGGTTTTTATATGGAAAATACTTGCATGTATTTGAATGTAGTGTTCAACTTACTAAGCTGCATGTGCTGAAGATTTTAGTGGGAATTTTAACACCTACTAGCACTCTAGAAAATGTATGCATTTTGTTGATCAGATTCTTTTAGATATTTGTTCCAAAGTCAGTTGGTCATGTTTCACTGTCTGTCTGGTTAACTCCTTCATATTTTTTATGCCTTGCCTGGAGTTGTGATGAGCTTACTAGGCTGTAGGAAAGGGCAGCCTGTCTCCTCCTGGCGGCGGTGCAGGTCCAGAGCTGGGACAGTGCGTGTCTTCCGGGAGACCCTGTCTGTGCCACTTTCTTGGGGAGGCCTCCCATGAGCAGCTGAGCTGCTGCGCCCCAGGGACTGCCCAGGCGCCACCTGTCCCTGCTGGCTGCCACTGCCCTTCTCCATCTCCGTGCTCATCACGTTTGGGTCACAGGATGTTCTGTCTAGATTTGTTTTTGTCCTGTGATGTGCTTTGAGACTGCAAGATGAGCGATTCCATCAATGCTGCGTTGGTGGCCGAGGTGGCTTCCTGCTGTGCACTGTTGGTTGCTGCGTGCCCACCAGGCCTTTGGCTTCACAGTTGTCTGTGTGTACCCTTCCCCACGGGGAGGGAGAAAGTCCTTGTCTAAGCTTTAATAAAAAACATACACAATACATGAAATAGCTCTGTAGGTCACACTCCCTTATTTATTTAAAGTAATAAAATCAAGTGCTCAGTTGTATTCAGCCATTTATATTACAGTATTATCCGTTTTACCACCTTTGTGTGTCATTACACATGCATGACTTTTCCAGTTTTGGCTTATTTTGATTAATATGTTTTAGTGTTTAAAAGGGTTACAACTTGGCCAGCGACAGCCCCTCCCAGCTGGCTTTGCTGCTTTTCTGTCCCAACTCAGATGCATGAGGAGGCTCCCCTGTCCTCAGATGGGGTGTGGGTTCCAGAACATACTAAGACAGGAGTCAGGTGCTCTTCTGGGTTCTTTAAGTGGGGAGTAGTATCAGAAGCCAACACCTGGGTGCCCCGAGTTCATCTCGTGTTGTTCTAGCACAGTCTGGGGGTGGGCAGGCCAGCGTCACCATGTGAGAACACCTCAGTGTTAGAGCTGGAGGAGGGGGTTTTATGGCTGTGGCACAACTTTACATGTTGCTGATTTTGCTTTGAGTGCTGTCTGATGTTTTCTTAGTGCCCACTTTCATTGTTCACTGTGTTTACCCTCGCTCATCTCTTTTGTATTTGTGTTCTCATGGACAACTGTTCGTAGTCATTTTGTTGACAGTTGTCAAATTGCTTTCTAGAAACGTTTCCACAGCCGCACGGGTTCAGCGCCAGCCCCAGTTGTATGAGTCCGCTTGCTTTAGCATAGCCTTGCTGTGCGGTAAACAGTGTAATCAGCACTCTTGTCTATCCGTCCCCCATAATTAACAGTGTGCAGTGCTATCTCTGGTAGCTTGAGCTTGGCCTTGGGGACAGTGCTGAGGGAGAGGGTGAGGCACTGCCCTGGGGAGTAGCGGATGGATGGAGCAGGGAGGAGGACACAGAAGAGGAGGGAAGGGCTGTAGCCCGACAGAGAGCAGGTCAGACAGCCTGCCCTGTCCTTGGGTTTGTGCTTCAGCAATGCCGAGGTGAAGTGCTCACACTTGAGTTCATCCGTTCAGGGTGAGTGAGCCACGTTGAGTCTTACTTCTCTTTCCTCTCTGTCCAACAGTATGACACCGTTCCTATCCAGTCCAGTGTGGTGTTATGTTCCTGCCCGTCCCCATCAATGGTGAGGACCCAGACTGAGTCTGGCACTGCCCCTGGCGTTCCCGGTGGTGGGAGCAGGCAGGGCCCCACCATGGACGGCACCAGAGCCGAGTCCCGGCCGAGTTCCAGCTCCCTGCATGCTGCCGCCCAGCCGCCACCACAGCCTCGGAAGAAACGGCCCGAAGACTTCAAGTTTGGGAAAATTCTCGGTGAAGGTTCTTTTTCGACAGTGAGTATATGCTGCAGTTGTTTGTCAAGTGAGTGTGTTTTACTTGGGAAGGCTGACCTTCCTGGTGGCTCGCTGGGAAGGCTGACCTTCCTGGTGGCTCGCTGGGGTGTCCAGACACAAGGCTGGTGTTCCCTCTAGGAGGCAGGTCTCAGGCCCTTCGTGGGTTGGCTTGTGTTGTGAAGGCCACTTGATCCTTCGGGGGCTGGACTCTCCCTGAGCAGATCACATGAGGAGTGTGGCTAAAATATATAATCCTGGTTTTATAGATGAGAGTTTTAAAAAGCACTTCTTAATGGTTTATGTTTTTTTTGTTTGTTTGTTTGTTTTTGGTGGTTTTTTTAAGAGGCAGGGTCTCACTCTGTTGCCCAGGCTGGACTACAATGACCCGATCATAGCTCACTGTAGCCTTGAACTCCTGGGCTCAAGTGATCCTCCCACCTCAGCCTCCAGAGTAGCCAGGACTACAGGCATGTGCCACCATGCCTGGCTAGCTTTTACATTTTTTGTAGAGATGGGGGTTTTGCTATGTTGCCCTGGCCGGTCTTGAACTCCTGGTTTCAGGCTATCCTCCTGCCTCAACTTCCTAGAGTGCTGGGATTACAGGTGTGAGCCACTGCTCCAGGTCTGGTTTTTTGTAGTTAATTTCATTTTAACCTGACATTAACAAGTTATATTCTGTGTCTTGTGTCCCACTGGCAGGGCCCCAGGAAGCTTTTCTTCTCCTGAGATTGAAAGTCACTGTCAATAGTTAGTATCAGTATTAGTATCTCTTCAGAGTTCTTTGGGAACATTTAATCTTTTTTATTTCTGTTTTTTTTTTAAATATATAAAACAGTACATCCTGGACATTTTCTAGAGATGCAGCCTCCAGATTGTTGTGTTCTGACTTTCATGAAGAGAAATGTCACAGTACTGTCAGGTCACACTCGTGGTAACTCTTTTTGCAACTACAATGAGTCTTAACCTGTGTTGTGGTTTTTCCGAAGCAAAGAAATGAAGATGCAAGGCAGCAGCCCTTCTGCTGAGGTGGTGCCCACAAAGCCACTGGTGTCTGTGGCTGTGGTGAGGGTTGTGGCAGGTTTAGGGGGAGGCCCAGGCATCTGCCCCACCCCCGGCTCTGGGGTACACAGTTGCAATCTACGCCCCCCCCATCCAGAGACAGATGGCCGTGCTGCTGTGGCCTCTGGTGGCTGAGCGTGTGCAGAGGCTGCTGGGCGCTGCCCGCCCTGCACAGCCCAGGGAGCTCCCAAATGCTGTCTTTCTTGCCTGACTTCTGTGAAGAAACCATATGTGAAATTTGTTTTTCTTTTCTTTTTTACATTTATGAAATACTACTATTTTTTAATATGTAGTTTTGGAGACAATCTTGCTCTGTTGCCTGGGTGGAATGCAGTGGCGTCATCCTAGCTCACTGCAACCTCAAACTCCTGGGCTCAAGCAATCCTCCTGCCTCAGCCTCCCGAGTAGCTGGGACTACAGGCATGCGCCACCATGCCCGGCTAATCTTTCTATTTTTAGTAGAGACGGGGTCTCACTCTTGCTCAGACTGGTCTTGAGCCCCTGAGCTCAAGTGATTCTCCTACCTCAGCCTCCCAGAGTGCTGGGATTGCAGGTGTGAGCTGCCCTGCCTGGCCCATTTATGAAACATTTTAAAACATAAAGAACATAGAATATTATAGCTCACCCGTATTCCCAACATCTTGTTTTAATTAATGTTAACTTTTGCTGTCCTTACACTTTTAATTTAGATGTTTAAACTGTAACTTTTGTGAAAGAATTTTATTTATGAGAGGGTTGTGCCCTCATGCAAAGCCTCCAACCATGGGAGAGTCCCCTGTAGTTCTGGTACTCACAGATCCTTCAGAAGGAAGAAACTTTTGAGAAGAGCCTCTGCGTTCTGCTTGGTTGCTCACGTAGTCCTGTAGAAGAAGAGGTCTCCCTCTTCCTCAGTTTTCTGCTTTATGTGTATCTTGGCTGGAAGAAGAGGACCTAGAATTGCCCACATCTGGGTCCCCAGTGGGTGGAGAACAGGAGCCGTGCTTTCTGGAGCTGCAGCCCTGTCCTTGTCCGGTGCCTTTCTGCACCCGTGCCAGGGAGGTGCCTGGGAGAGCACTGTGAGCTGGAGCTGCTCTTCCAGGGCCCCTTGGCATTCACAGAGCTGGGGCTCAGTTATGTGTGTTACCCTCGGTTCTTTCTCACCAGTCCTGGAATGGGTATCACTTAATGTTTGATTTCTGGGGGAGGGTCAAGGGCGAGGGCAGTTGTGAGGCTGGGCAGGTCCTGGCTTGGCAGCCCAGTGCGGCGCTGGGGAGCGGGGCCCTGGCGGCAGCACTCACTGCCAGGCTTGCCCTGCCGCCACCCTGGTAACGTGGAGGCACATGTTGTTCTCCGGAAGAAGGACCCTCCCTGCTTGTGGGAAACCTTACAAATTGTTGAATTTAGACAAGAGATGACACAAATACATCCTTAGAAATGATTCCACTAAATATTAGTACTTTCTAACAATTCTTTCTTCCTTTTTTCTACGTACGTAGCTAGTACACGCTCCTCTGAAGAAATACAGCGTTGCATAATGTGTAGTCTGGAGATGGGAAGTCCTGCCCAGCCCCTCCTCGCTCCTTAGCAGATGAGAACTATCCACACAGGGTGTATCCCCCCGGAAAGATCTTTCCACGCGAGCACATACAATCTGACTGCGTTCTCCTTGATGCGCGCAGGGCATTTCTCACCCTCCTTGTCCAGGGTGGCTTCTGACGGGGCCTGTAAAGAGCCCTGCCGTGGACGTTCCTCCTTCCCAGGGCCGAGGTGAACCTGGCCCGTGGCCTCCTGAAGGTCTTCTGCCAGGCTGAGGGAATGTCATGGGACAGTTTTCATCTGCTCTCTGGCCCTTAGGCTGTCCCTACGCAGGTGTCTCAGGAGACACATTGGCATCATCTGGCTGGTGGGGGGGGCCTCCTGTGGCAGAGGTGCCCTAGGCCTATCCAGTGTTTCCAGTTTGATGCCTCAAGGTGTGCCCAGCGTTGCGTGTGTAGAACTGTCTTTTCCATGGTGGGGGTGCCATGTTGGAGTGCTGTCCCTGAGGTAGAGTTTGAGCTTAAGGCTCAGGTGTGCTGCAGAGAGGACAGGGCTGGAAGCATGGGGCACCTTGGGAAGGTGGCTTGCTCTGTGGGCACAAAGAGCCATGTGTTTGTTTAGTTCCCTATGCCCTTCATAACCATGTTCATGTTTATAGTATTCATCAAAAGATGTGGATGGTAACAATTATTTGGAAAAGCCCAAATTCAGAGTGGCTTTTTGCACTGAATGTATACTAGGACGTATTCTTGAAGTTTTCTTTTCAGAGACTCCCCAGTGCCCACTTGTGGTGGTATTTGCTACACCTTCCCACACTTCAGGAAGGGCTTGTCAGTCTGAGAGGCTCCCGGATTGTACTTCCACCGCACCATGAGGGCTACTGGCAGCTGATCAAGAACCTTCTGAAAACAATGGAGAGATTGATGTGTTTGCTGTTAACTATCAGAACAAGTTAACAGGAGCACTGGCCTCATTAGTGTAGGACCAGGAGTATTGGAATGTAGTTTCAAACCTTCAGGGGGAATGGGGAGTTTGTATGTGGTTGTAGGGTGACTTGTCAACTCTAAATCCTGGTTATTACATTTTTTTCTTTCTCTTTTCCCCTTTTTCTTTCCTAACCAGGTTGTCCTGGCTCGAGAACTGGCAACCTCCAGGGAATATGCTAGTAAGTGCTAAGTCTGGTGAGCTGTGTGTCTGGGATGCAGGGATGGCACGGTGTCTGCGGGCGGGGCAGCCCGGGTGACAGGGCCCAGGCTTTCTGTGCTATCCTCAGGGTGCAGGACACTGTTGGTCTCAGACCATGAAGCTGGTGTGTATGATTTTTGAAAAAATAATCTGTACCAGTTACCTCTGAGTTGTGTCTTCAGTGTTTATTATTGTTTCTGATTGTTAGTAACTAACTTCTCTCTTCACCTTAAGTTAAAATTCTAGAGAAACGGCATATTATAAAAGAGAACAAGGTCCCATATGTGACCAGAGAGCGAGATGTGATGTCACGCCTGGATCACCCCTTCTTTGTTAAGCTTTACTTCACGTTTCAGGATGACGAAAAGCTATGTATCCTTTGCATGGGCGGTGCCATCTGAAACCATACCAGTCACCCTGGTTTGGGAATCGTGACCCCGTTGTTTTCACAAGCAGCCCCTCCCTGAAGGGCAAGGGTACAGCAAGAACCCCCATCCCGCTGCTTGGATCGCTGGCATTCAGGGAGGCAACTGGGCAGTGCCAAAGGCATGGCTGAGGTGCAGGACAGAGAAAGTTACCTTAAGGGGAAACTGCCAGACGTTGTTGAGGTTTTTATTGATTAACATTTCATCTAAAGTATTGTTGCCTGTTATTTTAACCCATGGTTGCTGGGCATTTGTGCAGAAGCATTCCCTCATCCCACTAACTGATGTCCTTGGGGGAGCTGTTCGTGTCTATTCCTGTGCTCAGATGACGCAGTGGCCCGAGGTGGTCGGCCTCCCCAGGCTCCTGGGGCGCACTGGCCTCCCTGTCCTCTTCGGCCCTGGGCTGTGGGGTTTGGTTAGAGGGATGTCTCTACTGGACCCAGCTCCTGTTTGAGAAGTCCAGGGAGTGACCATGGACGGCTGAGCCCTCTCCCTGCCTTCCCAGGGAGCTGTCCTCGCCTCTTGGGGCCCTCACTGCCCACTGTCACTCTGATGGCTCTGTCCCTCACTCTCTGCACTGGCCAGACTGTTTCTTCAGCAGAGATTTGATTCACCTTCTGCTGCTACCTGCTTTGTTGGCGTCCCTTGCTCCCCAGCCTCTCATCGAGCCCCTAGAGAACCTTGCTTAGGATCAGGGAGGCAGGGCCCAGTGGAAGTCAGGGTGGGTCCTGCCTCTGGGCCGGCCATACTATCCACGCTCCCAGCAGATGCCCCTTACCTTCCTGTCCCCAGGTCTCCGTGGAGGCAGGCCCCCCCCCCGCCAAAAGCTGGCCCAGGTGCCTTTGTGCTCGGCTTCGCCATCCCTCCTGGGGTGGGGCCTGAGGGCTCTTATCGTCTCCACCCCCACCGGATTCTTCTGTGCGAAAACTTGGCTCCGTCCTCCTCCCACTTTGACACCATCTTCTGACTCCTTCACGTGCCGGCTGAATTTTTTTATTCCTTTGTTTACTTGGAAGGTCCTTGTTGCATGCAGGGTGATGGAGACATTCTAGCAAATACAGTGAAGGCTCTGCCCTCATTAAGTTAAGAGGAGTCAGAGGAGGACTTGGACATGCACAGAGTGTCAGCAGATGTATCGCAGACTTCCAGGTGGCACGGCGTGCTGCTAAGGTAGTGAGGCCGGGTAAGAGCTGTCTGGACGCTGAGGCTCTTTGGGCTCGGAGGTCTGAGGAGATGATGTTCTGGAAACTTGGACACACTAGGGCAGGAGCGTCAGAGCCTGCGGGGCAGCCAGTGCGTGGCCCTGAGGTGGGGGGTGCGTGGAGGAGTGAGAAAGCTGGTCATGGGCTAGCTCGTTGAGCACGTGGTAGCCTGGTGCTGATTTTGGATTTTCTTCCTTTTGTGGCGGGAAGTGAGGGATTTACTCTGACTGGCTGCTCGTGGTCCAGGCTGGAGGACAGGGCCTGGGGGCAGTGGTGGAGGTTCTTTCTTATAAGCAGACTGGACAAGAGGGTGGAGTCATGACGGCTCCTGGGAGTTTGGCTGCAGAGCCTGGTGTGCGGTGACGGCTCTGACGACCCAGGAGAGGCCAGGCTGGGGGCGGGTGCTGGGTTGGCATTCCACGCATCAGCTGGTACTGCTGTCCAGGGCCGGGTGGGCTCTTGGGTGGCTGCCAGCAGAGCTCCAGGAGGAGTCGGGGCGATGTGCAGACCTGGAGTTTCTCAGTGAGCTGGCTGGCCACCCAGAGGTTGGCTCGTCTAGAGACAGAGCCTGGGGGCAGCCTGACACCAGGTGCATGGATCCATGCAGGGACCTGCCGCAGTTCACCTTCACCAGATGCAGGCTCGGCTCTGGGTTGGGGGTCAAACACAGTGGCCAGGCAGAGGGCGGCCAGGGGTGCAGTGGGGGAGCCTTTCTTTTGAGCACCATGAAGGCTGTGGCCAGGCCTCACACCTGGGCTCCTGGAGGTGGTGCTGCTACTGGGGACGCTCTGCAGCCAGCCCAGATCGGGCCGCGTGTCCAGCCAGTGCTGAGCTCCAGCCTAGGCCGAGCAGGCCAGAGCTGGTGGCCCCAACGGCTTGTGGCAACGACGTTCTCACCGCGTAGGCTGCTGGGTGAGGAGACGTGGGCACCAGCCTTCCCTCGTAGAGGAGCAGCATGGAGAGGCAAGGGGGCTCTGAGACCCGTTGCTTTCCATGAAGTAAAGAGAGGTTTGTGTTTTTTTCTCAGGTTCCTGTCAACTTTGTCCAGGTTGGGAGGGCTGGGTGCTCAGGGGTGGCCTGGACAGGTGTGGCAGCTTTGGTTGCTGCTCCCTTCCCTCTGGAGTTTGTCCTCGGTGTCCTGAAGCTTCAGGTTCCTTCCTTAGTGGGAGATGACAGTGCCTGGGCAAACAGAAACCAGAACGGAACAAACTGCCCAGCCTGGCACCCTGAGCACGCGCTGCCCTTCCCAGCCTTGAGAGCCGCTGCCCAGGGCAGGCGGGCACTTGGGTCCCTGGGTCGTAGGCTGTCAGCAAGGCTGAAGTACCTGCAGATTGATTTCCAGTAATAGGCACAAATGTTTGGTGCTCTCAGGGGGAAACAGTTATATGGGATCCATTCATTGTCAACCCTAAATCCTCTAGGGAAAGGAAAATGCAAACGCAACCCCGCACAGTGCGGTGGTGCCCGGGGAGAAGGTGGCTGTCTCTTTCCGGTGGGTCCCTAACAAACAGAATGAATCAAGAACTTCATAAGTGGCTTTTCTCTCAGAAAACATGTTCCTTTTATCCACAGAAGGAGCAGTCACATGAGTGTACTCAGCACAGCACAGGGAGTCTCCGCCAAGGTTAGGAGCTGCAGTGCTATTTTGAATGCACCCTTCCCCCACCCCAATTTTTCTTTCTTTCTAATTTTTTTTTTTTAGAGATAGGGCTTTGCTCTGTTGCCCAGGCTAGAGTGCAGTGGCATCATCACAGCTCACCGCAACCTCCAACTCCTGAGCTCAAGTGATCCTCCTGTCTCAGCCTCCCCAGTAGCTGAGACCAGAGGTGTGCACCACCACACCCCACTAGTTTTTCTTATTTTTTTGTAGAGATGGGATCTCGCTATGTTGCCCAGGCAGGTCTTGAACTGGCCTCAAGTGATCCTTCTGCCTCAGCCTCTCAGAATGTTGAGATTACAGTGTGAGCCACCGTCCCTGACACCCACTACCCCGCAAAAGCTGTTCTTTCTGCAGTTGAAGCCTGCACATGAGTTGTTTAGTTGTTTGTGCCTTTGACAAGGGGCTGCAGGTCCTGTCTCTAGTGGTTCCCTTCCGCTGAGGCCATAGCCACCTTCTGGAGACAGTGTGGTCCAGAGGGGTGGTCTGGGCCGAGAGGGGTGGTGCACGTTTCTCTGGGGACTGTGTCATTGTGTTCCTGGTGAGAAGCCTCCAGCTGTGCCTAGTCTTGTAGCCTGGGCCTGGGCTTCCTGTCAGACCCAGTAGCCACAGATACAACCATGGCATGCTGTCTTGGGCCACAGGTACTTTGAGTTTGCACCTAATTTCAATAAATTCTTAATTGGACCTTTAAGGTTTTTAAAAAATGACTTTTACTCTCTTCCTTAACTGTACAATATTCAGATTTTGGCCTTAGTTATGCCAAAAACGGAGAACTACTTAAATACATTCGCAAAATCGGTTCATTCGATGAGACCTGCACCCGATTCTACACAGCTGAAATCGTGTCTGCCTTGGAGTACCTGCACGGCAAGGGCATCATCCACAGGTGACCGGGGCGCCCTGGCTGGTGTTGGCGGGGCGGTCAGTTTAATTATCAGGGCCCATGAGCTACGGCTAATGCCCAGGCCATCCTAGCCCTCTGGGGTCAGCCTTGGCGTGCTCTCTGCAGCGAGGAACTGAACTGCTGGCTGGCGCTGAGAGACTCGCCTGTAGATGCCAGGCCAGGGGTCTTTCTTGCCAAGCTAAGGGTATTTTTCCCCATCTTAACTGATGCTTTTGTCAGTTGTAGCTTTTGTGTATACTTATTTGTGGCCTCGTTTTCCATGATTTTCTGATAAAGTCAAATTGGAGGTGTTTCTAAACTCTTTATGAGTTAAAACTGAGAGACACTTACTTCAGTAAAGTTTATTAAAATAGTAGCTGCTGTTACGAAGTGATTTATTTTGAATGTCCTTATCGTATGCGGTTGATACTTGTTCAGTGTGAACTTTAGACCTCTAGGTTGTGAGTCTGTAGATTATAAGCATTCATTAGTTCATTTTGTTTTCAGGAAAATTTAGAGTATGTTATAATGTGGTTGTTGTAAGTATTTTATCTCAATGTAAAAATCTACTTTTACAGGGATCTTAAACCAGAAAACATTTTGTTAAATGAAGATATGCACATCCAGATCACAGATTTTGGAACAGCAAAAGTATTGTCCCCAGAGAGCAAGCAAGGTGTGTAAGATTTATTTCTAGCAAAGCCTGGCTCTGCTTGAGACCAGAAGCAACTTGTGAGAAATGTATTGTCTTCTTTGTTAATGACAGAAGTTTGTGATACTGTTGCTATCGTAACAGAGATCTCCAGCTTTTCCCAGGGAAGGCCCTGCCGTGCCAGATCTTACAGAGCAGCCCCAGGCGGTGTGTCTGGTCTGGCGAGTGGAGTGGGGAAGGTCACCCGTTCTCACCGGCGCCTGCTGTGGCTCATCCTCCCTAGTTGTCTTCCTGGACAGTGCTGGATGCCACGCCACGTTCGTGCCTGGTCCCACGCATAGGGAGTGTAGTGGGTGTGGTCAGCTCTGGCTCCTCGTGTGGTAGTGTCTGGGGAGCACACCCTGTACCCCGGGGCCCTCCCTCCGTCCCCCTGTCTGTTGCCCTGTCTGGGGTGTGCAGCTGCCTGTGGTGGCCCAGGCACTCTGATTTCAGTGAGGTTCTAGAAAATCACAGAACGAAGGGGTGCTGATTTTACCTGGTGGTCAAGTGTATGTTTATAATCGCAGAGCCTCCTAGTCCTGCTCCCTTAGGGTAGTCTCTGGCCTTGGAGTATATCGTGACGACCCCATTACCTGAGCAGGTATTGCTGAAAGTACACTCAGACCGTCAAAGTGACCTGAGCGGTCTCGGCCAGCCTAGGGCATTTTGCTGCCCTTAAGGTCCTTGTTGGATGGAAATCCTAAACTCTGGAAGTGTAAAGAATGGCAGTTGAACTTTTGAAGACTGTTCTAGAGTGTTGTGGAGAGACGATAAAGCCACTGGGATGAAGTCTGGGGGAAGCTGAAGGCTGTCGTGTGCGTTACGTGACCTTGAAAAGGAGCCTTGGGTCTTCAGACGAGTGATGCCCTTGCTGTCCCGGCCTCGAGGCCAGTGGGGCCTCTGTGCAGGGCCTCCGCCCGGTCCCGGGGTGCCTGCCAGAGAAAGGCCTCCATAGAGAATGCCAAGGGGGTGGGTGTGAGTGTTGGTTTGCTGGGGGAAGAAAGATTCAAAGGCAGTGTCCCCGTTGTTGCAGTTGCTTTCCCGAGGAAAAGGGAACAGGAGCCCATAGTGGCGGCCTCCCAGCTTGCTCACAGGTGCAGCGAGCTGGCACACGGCAGCTGGAGTGGAGACGAGTCCAGTTTAGCGGAGCAGGCGTTCAGAACTCTACTTAGTAGCGCTTCTGTTCCTTTTGCATTGGCCTGTAGTCCATGTACACAGTGCCACTGGGAGGTGAGCCAGTGCCCTTCGCGGCCTGTCGTGGTACCTTGGGGTAGTGCTGGCTTCCTCCACATGGGTCTTTGTCTTCTGGCTGTTTTTCTACCCTGTGTCTTCACCCTGAGGATTCTTGCTACGATTCCATCAGCGAGTGCTTTCATCTCTGCACAGGCATGGAGGCACTAAGACCTCATCTTGGATTTGGGAACTTCTCTGAGAATCCTAAATCATCACTTTTTGGGGGCTGAAAACAAAACTTGCAATCAAGGAAGAGGCTCTGATTTCCTGAGGTGGCCTAGTTCTGCTGCCCCTCCCCTGCCTTTTGTCCCCCATCCCCTCTTCCCTGTCCAACAGTCTGTGAGGATTGAGTGCCTCAGAAAGTCCTCCTGGCACTTCTGAGATATCCCAAAACCTTGATCTCTTTGATATTCCCATTAAATGGTAACCATTTTACTGGCCAGTAATTTTTTTTTTTTTGGAGGGAGGTTCTCACTCTGTCACCCAGGCCTAGAGTGCAGTGATACCATCATAGCTTACTGCATCCTTAAACTCCAGGGCTCAAGTGGTTCTCCTGCCTGAGCCTCCTGGGTGCCGGGACTATAGTCACACACCACCATGCCCGGCTAGCTTTTCTATTTTTTGTAGAGACGGGGTCTTGCTCTTGCTGAGGCTGGTCTTGAGCTCCTGGCCTCAAGCGATTCTCCCACCTCGGCCACCCAGAGTGCTAGGATTACAGGGGTGAGCCGTCGTGCTCGGCCTGGTTATCTTATTTTTATGGACACAATAAACCTTACAACCCCAAACATTGTCTGTGGCAAAGTTTGTACCAGACAGGAACTTCGTCTCCCAAGTTTTCTCCTTAGTGTCTGTGAGCTGCTTGTTGTCCCTGTGCTGCTGACTCTTCCTGCTCACGGGCAGCTGAGCTGGGGACCCAGCCGTGGCCCTGCAGTCGGCCTTGGGAACCGCCTACCTGGGCTCTGCCCTGGGCATGCCTGTCTTCATAGGGATTTTCTTTGGAACCTGATAGCTGGCACAGGGCCAGCCTTCTTGTCCTTCAGCCGCTGAAAATAAAAGAAGGTAAGTGGTGAAATAATGAATAAATCTTTTCGTTTTCGAAGCAGGAGGCTAGCATCCTTACATTGTTGAAAACCAGGGACAATCACTTGTGTATGTAGATGAATTGGTGGGTTTTTTTTCCCTTTCTTCAAGGAAAAGAGAAAAACTATGTAATTATGTGGAGAATTCATTTTAGTGATGTACTCTCATTTTAAAGTAGTTCACAATCTTAGAATTTATTTTTGTTGGCTTTTTACTTTTGTGCAGAGATGGTTTCCCCAAAACATCTTCAAAGCTTTTAGAATAAAAGTGTTGGTGGGAGCAAGGTTCACCCAGGTTCATTAGCTGTGCAGTGAGCATGTTATACCCTCCTCCTAGCAGAAGGCAGGTTGTCCCGTGTCACCTCTGTCCCGGGGGGGTAGTGTTCGGTGGGGAGGTGGTGGGAGTTGGGGCAGGGCAACCATTGAGGG
This sequence comes from Lemur catta, assembly GCF_020740605.2. Classification (NCBI taxonomy): domain Eukaryota; kingdom Metazoa; phylum Chordata; class Mammalia; order Primates; family Lemuridae; genus Lemur; species Lemur catta. The sequence goes on from NC_059129.1 coordinate 1,980,433, forward strand.
CCTGTGGGATTGGGGAGGACTTTTGGCTTCTGATCTTACCATGACAAGGGCAGCTTGATCACTTGGAGTAAGCCCCTTGTCTGTGGCTGTGTCTTTGGCCTTTGCCCTCCTTGCAAGAAGAGCCTTGGGGAGCTCAGGGTGTTCTGGAGGTTCAGTCTTGAGGTTTGTTTCTGGAAACTTGTGGGTTTTTTTTTTTTTTTTTGAGACAGAGTTTCGCTCTCTTGCCCGGGCTGAGTACCGTGGCGTCAGCCTAGCTCACAGCAACCTCAAACTCCTGGGCTCAGGCAATCCTATTGCCTCAGCCTCCCGAGTAGCTGGGACTACAGGTATGCACCACCATGCCTGACTAATTTTTTCTATGTGTTTTTAGTTGTCTAGCTAATGTCTTTCTATTTTTTTTAGTAGAGATGGAGTCTTGCTATTGCTCAGGCTGGTGTCGAACTCCTGAGTTCAAACACTCTGCCCGCCTCGGCCTCCCAGAGTGCTAGGATTATAGGCGTGAGCCACCGCACCCGGCCCCATACCATTTTTATACATAAAATATTGACAGTAATTACTTAATATCTCATGATATTCAGAGGTTAAATTCCCAGTTGTCTCATGCATCATAATTTTTGTCGTTTACTTGAATCAGGATCCAAACAAGGTCTGCATACATTTCTTTTAATCTGTAGTTTCCCCTCCATTTTAATTTTTCCCCTTTCAGTTTGTTGAAGAAACCAGGTCACTTGTCTGCCTGAGGACACTGGAGTTTGCTGAATGCGTCTCTGTGGAGTCACTTGCGGGTTCCTGTCTCCTCTGTATTTCCTGGGAGTTGTCTGGCCACTAGATCAGATCGATGCCCTCCTTTCCCCACTCAAAGCCTGATAGGGGGTGTTTTTTATCAGGTTGCATTTATCACCCAGGCACCTCTCTGTGATGTCAGCAGCTGTTTATAGCCATAATTGGCCTAAATTCATTAATTCATTAGAGATGCAGAATGGTCCTAATCTAATTTATTCGCAAGGTAGAATTGTGTAAAGAGAAACTTCTTAGCAACTATTTAACCAGTGGTATTGTTTGTAAAGGAGAGACAGGATAAATGCTAGCTTCTTTCTCTTTTATTTGCGATTTCTGAAAACCACGAATTGGTTCACCATTATCCTCCAGTGACGATTAATTCATTAAAAAATTATTACCCCTACCTCGCGCCATACACAGACGTTAACTCAGAATGCATTAGAGATCTGAATGTGAGAGTGACAACTACAACATTTAGAAGAAAGTAATAGGAGTCAATGTTTGTGACCTTAGGTTAGGCAGTGGTTTCCTAGATATAATGCCAAAAGGACAAGCAATGAAAGAAAAAGTGGGTAAGTTAGACTATAAGTTTAAGAACTTTTGTACTACAAGGGATAGCATCAAGAAGGTGAAAAGACAACCCACTGAAAAGGAAAAAAATGTCTGCAAATTATCTATCTGATAAGGGACTTCTATCTGGAATATAAGGAGCTCTTGTAACTCAGTAATTAAAAAAAAATAAATAAAACTGGGCAAAGGGCCTGGATAGACATTTCTTCAAAGAAGAGATGTACAAATGGCCAATAAGCACATGAAAAGTTGCTCAGCATTGTTAGTCATCAGGGAAATGCAAATCAAAACCACAGTGAGATACCATTTCACACCCACTGGATGGCTATAATCAAAATTTTAGACAGATAATAACAGGTGTTAGCAAGGATGTGGAGAAATTGGAATCCACGTTACGCTGTGGGTGGGAATGTCAAATGGTACAGCCACTTTGGAAAACAGTCTGGCAGCTCCTCAGAAGGAAATATAATTACCATGTGACCCAGCAGTTGCACTCCTAGGTATGTTACCCAAAAGAAATGAAAACATGTATTCAAACAAAAACTTGTATTAAAATGTTCATAGCATTATTCACAGTAGCCAAAACGTGGAAACAACCCACATGTCGCCAGCAGATGAATGGATAAGCACATTATGGTCTGCCCGTGTGATGGAATATTACTCGGCCATAAGGAGGAAGGAGGTCATGCAGGCTGCAACGTGGACGAACTGTGGAAAGGTGGCTCTCAGTGGAAGCTTGCTGGGGGGGTGTAGGGACTGCATTGAGTCCGCAGATGAGATCAGTTTAGAGAGTATCAATCACCATCTTAGCCAATATTAAGTCTTCTGAGCCATCACCATGAGCTGTCTTTCCATTTATTTAGATCTTTTGTAATTTCTTCAAAAATGTATGCAATGAAACGATCTCTACTAGGACAGAAAGAAAAAAAATACGTTGTAGTTTTTAGGACATAAGAAGCTTTGTACTTTTGTTAAATTTATTCCTAAGTATTTTATTTTTGAATACTATTGTAAATAGAATTGTTTTCTTAATTTTATTTTCAGATTGTTCATCCACAAGTGTATAGAAACACAGTTGATTTTTGTATACTAAGCTGTGTCCTGTACCCTTGCTGAACTCTTTAATCAGTTGCAATAGTTTCTTAGTGGAGTTTCTGTAATACATATGGGATCATGTGATCTGTGATTAGAACTAGTTCTATTTCTTTCCGTCTAATCTGGATGCCTTTTCTTGCCTAATTACTCTGGCTAAGACCTCTATTACAGTGTCAATTAGGTGTGGCGAGGAGTGGGTGTCCTTGTCTTGTTCCTGTGTTGGAGGGAAAGCTTTCAGCTGTTCATCATACTGCACGATGAGTGCCGTGGGTTTTTGTACGTGCCCTTTACCTACCTCAGGGTGTTCCCAGCTATGCCTAGTTCACGAAATGTTTTTGTCACGTAGAGGTGTTGAATTTTTGTCAAATGCTTTTTCTGCTTCTACTGAAATGACCATATGGGGTTTTTTTTTGGTTCTTTATTCTGATGATGTGATGTAGTGCGTTGATTTTTGTATGTTGAACTGACCTTGCACTCACACACTTGATTGTAGTGCTAATCCATTCTGTACGTTGCTACACTTGGTTTGCTAGTTTTTCGTCCGAGGGCTAGTCACACTTTGTGCAGTGTTTTCTGTGCTTCAGGTGTAGATTTGTGGATAAGGTGGCAGCCTGCAGCCTTGGCTTTGAAGAGAGTGTGGGTGTGTTCTGAGCTCAGAGTCACTTCTTTAGGTCCTCCCTCCCCACTGGCTTCTCTGAGTCTGACTGGCAGATCTGTGGCGCCCAGGGTGGCCGCAGTCCAGGATGTGGCACAGTTTCTTTGAACCACTTTGAGAGTAGAGACAACAACCGGGCCTGAGAGCCTTCTCTTTTGCCCCGACTTGTGTGGGTACCACGGGTGGATCGGTGGTGTGGAAGAGGCAGCAGCAGCCAACAGTTGGTTCTGTGCTTGAGTTTCCAGGAGCTGGAGAAGGTCGGTCTGTGGCTGATCTCTGGCTTCCAGAGGGAAGTAACTAGGTTCTCTGTGGTTTTCTAACACGCTATCTGGGGCTCTTAACCTGGGTGTCGCAGATGAAAGTCAGGGCATCCATGAAGCTGGATAGGAGAACATTACTTATTTTCACTGACCTTCCGGTGAAGTTTAACATTTCTTTCCATTATGAATGTAGGCAACAAATGTCTCTGTTGCTAGCAGAAATCACAGATACGTTCACATCCTATTAACAGTTGTCACATTACAGTAATGGCGGCATACCTGTTACGCTTACCACTGCTGCAGAATTGCTGTGTAATTAGACTTGCTAAATCTTGTTATTTAATGCATTAAAACAAATCATGTATTACTATATCCCAAATCTATTAATATTTTGACACTTATATTTCATTATATTCACTTGCCTTTGTAGTCCTGTATATTTCATGCATTTAGAAAATGATTCTCAGCACAGTCATCTTCTCCACACCCCAACCTGTCACTAGGTTAACTAACGAGAGGTCCTTTTTCAAGGGGGTGACTTTGCATATTCCCAGGGGCTTGGAGTCCCACCTTTGGGAAGGCAAGCAAAGGAAGCAAGGGCAGGGGACACTGAGGAAAGGAGGGCAGGCTCAGAGGACCTCGAGGAGCCAGGAGGAGGTGAGTGGAAGGGCAGTGTTGGGCGGAATAGCTGGGGGGCACATGTAGCTATTTAAAAACATCAGCAGTTCTGTGTACTGTTTGATAGTGTGAATTATTTAATTATGCACAATATTTGTCCTTCCATATGAAAATGTATTTTTTAGAACTTAATAACATTTTAAAAAAGTAGAAATCACCAAAGTAACATATAATTGTAGCCAAGATTGAAAACACTGAATAAGTAAGTAAAGTATCCAGTGACGTCCCTGTCTCCGCCAGTGGCTACGGCCCTTGATTTTTTGGCATCTACCCAGAAGAACAAAAATCATTCTATAAAAAAGACACCTGCACCTGAATGTTTATAGCAGCACAATTCACAATTGCAAAGATGTGGAAACAACCCAAATGCCCATCAATTCATGAATGGATTAGCAAAATGTGGTATATGTGTACCATGGAATATTACTCAGCTATAAGAATTAATGGTGATATGGCATCTCTTTGGTTCTCCTGGAGAGAGTTGGAACCCATTCTATTAAGTGAAGTATCCCCAAAATGGAAAAATAAGCACCACATGTACTCACCAGCAAACTGGTTTCCCTGATCATCACCTAAGTGCACATTGGAATAACACCAATTGGGTATCGGACAGAGGTGGGGGCTGGGGGGAAGGGATGGGTGTATACTACTTGATGAGTGCGATGCGCACTGTCTGGGGAATGGACACGCTTGAAGTTCTGACTGGGGGGATGGGGGGAGGGGATGGGGTATACCTATGTGATGAGTGCGATGTGCACTGTCTGGGGAATGGACACTCTTGAAGCTCAGACTCGGGGGGATGGGGGAGTATGGGCAATATATATAACCTGAACTTTTGTACCCCCATAATAGCTGAAATTAAAATAAAATAAAAGTCTGTTGCCCAGGCTGGAGTGCAGTGACGCCATTGTAGCTCACTGCAGCCTTAACTCCTGGGCTTCAAGGATCCTCCTACTTCAGCCTCCCGAGTAGCTGGGACGTGCCGGGCCCTGTTCCATCCTTTAGGATCAGGTGCTAGAAGTGGATTTGCTGTGTTGGGGACAGGAGGTCCATCCTTTATGACTTTTGTTGCTTATTAGAAAGTTGTCCCCCAAACTTACGCTATGGTGTATCCCCACCAGCAATGTTGCACCTGCTCCCCAAATTCTTGCCAACACTATTCTTTTTTCTCTTGCTGATTTGATAGGCTATCATGTTTTAATTTGCGTTTCTTTGGTTAGTTGGGTGGTTAAATAGCTTTGTTTGTTTTTGGCTCTTGGTTTGGTTTTTTTTTTCAGGAATCTCCTCTGTGTTCTGGGCAGTATTATTCAGGGTCCTGGCAGGACACAAATGCAGCCATGAAGTCTTTATGTGGAAGTCATTTACTGAAGGGACCATTTACAGAGCTGGATCTGTGAGCCTCCCTTGGCCTGACCCCAGGGGCCAGGTTGGGGGCAGCTCAGAACCCGCCTGCGGGCAGGACAAGTGCAGACAGCGGCTGTGCTCTGTGGTGGCCCGAGCCCCGTCCAGCCCCTGAGCAGTGGGAGCTGGCTGGCTGGGGTTGCGGTGTGCTCTGTCAGGCCACGGCTGCTGAGGAGTCCTCTCGGTGCTTAAGGGCCACTGGGTGATGGCTGTGTCTGTGATGAGTGGATCCAGGGGTCTTGGTGCCCACCTTACAGTCTGCAAGCGAACTTGGTGACCTTGTGCAGCACAGGCCAGTACTAGAAGTGGCAGAATGTGGAGGAGGGTCCCTGGATGAGGCCTGAGTCTCGTTCTCCTGTGGCCCCTTGACTTTCCAGCTGTTTGTGACTGAGAGTAGGGCTGTCCCTGGCCTGGAGCTATTTCCTGTGTGCCTGCCATGTGTCTGGGAGTGCATTCAGGCCCCACAGGTCCAGCAGTGAGCGAAACAGGACCCCTCGCCTTCATGTCCCCTGGTGGGGTGCTGCTGGCAGAATGGCAGACACGTGTGCTGAACAGGTTTTCCAGTGGTGTATCACAGGGGTGCCAGAGAGGAGAGGCGCACAGTGGTGTAGGGGTGTTGCTGAGCAGCTCACCTTTGAGCCAGCCCAGGGGTGCCCTGGACAAGCCTCGCTCCTGGGAGTGGTCAGTCCGCTACAGGCGACCAGCACCGCCCTGCAGGAGATCCCCGGGCTGCCCACACCTAAGCCATAATGTCCTGATGCACCGACACCGCCTATGTGGCTGCCGTGATTGTCAACCGAGTGCCTGTCAGAGCATGACCTTTTTCTCTCTCCCTCTTCTCAGCCAGGGCCAACTCGTTTGTAGGAACAGCACAGTACGTCTCTCCAGAGCTGCTCACCGAAAAATCGGCCTGTAAAAGGTAACTTGCTTTTATCTGATCCATACTTCTTTTTTCTTTAAAATAGCTGCTAAGTTTTTTCATGAGGAATTAATATTTGAGAGATTGTCTTTGCCTTTGAATAGCTAGGCATACTTTGAAAGAATTTAGCGTTTTAGATACACATGTGTGCTACTTTATTGTTATATTTTATACTACTTGGGTTGGTTAATGCTTTTTGGTTTCAGATTTGATCTTATTTATTTAGTAAAAACTATTTAGTGGGGAAAGTGTGGCTCTCTTTGGGGAGCCTGGCTGCAGGGGTGTGTGGTGGAGCAGGCTCTACAGAGCGCAGGGGAGGCCCCGGGGGCAGTGGACATGGAAGGAGAAGGATGGAGGCGGTTTCCAGCAGGCATGAGGGTCTTCGAGAGGTACAGCTGGGCCTTAGAGGTGGCTCTGATAGCAAAAATTAGAGGTGTGGGCGGTGCTGGGGGCGTAGGGCTGGCGAGGGTCTGGGATGGGGAGAATGGAGACAGGCCAGTGCAGGCAGTGGGCAGCAGGGGCGAGGAGTCAGGGAGCCGGCAGCTGGGTCAGGAGAAGTGAAGGGCCCTGTGTTGGGTGGGCGTGAGGCAGGTGGGAGACTGAGAGAGGGACATCAGAATCTGGGGTGTCACAGTTTGGAGAGTAGTTCTCTGGAATGAAGGTGTTACTTGTAGGGTGGAGAAAGCCTTTAGCATTGCTGTGGAGAGATCTCCAAGCTCGACTAACACATGCCTGAGCGCCTACCCTCTGTGTGAAAAGGGGGGAATGTGCATGCTGGGTTCTCTAGGAGCAAGTTCAGGGCACGGATAACTATAGTCGTTGCCTCTGGGAATGGAGCAGGGTTGTGAGGGAGGCATCACTGTATCTTTTTATGTTTTTAAACTTTTTAATCACGTGATATTCATTAAAAATAGTTAAGAATTTTTTTTTCTGATTTTAAAATCCATACCTATTCATTGTAAAGACTTCTTGGAAAATAAGTCTCTGAACCCACTTGCATCACAAATAATAATTTGGTGCACAGATGTGTCTTTCCAGTCCTCTGTTTGTGTGTACTCTGTGTGGGCTTACGTGATTTGTATGTGGTTGGAGTCAGACTGGATGGCCAGTTTGAATCCTGCTCCTCATGGTTCTTTGATGAACATTCCCTGTGTCATTGAAATTATTTGCAGACATCGTTAACAGCTGTGTGGTTTTCTGTTGTATGAGTTTATCGTAGTTTATTGAACTCTTCCTTTGCTGCTGTTGGTGGAAGTGTTTCTCATTTATTCAGCACATACCAGCTTGCCTGGGTGGCACAGGAGAAGGGCACTCTGCCTGGGGAGGTGTCCTGTTGTTCACCTAGTAGGAGGGAAGGATGCTTGCTGGGCCGAGTTCCTCCGTTTGGATTTTTTTTTAAGAGACAGGGTCTTGCTCTGTCAGCCCAGGATGGAGTGCAGTGCTGTAATCACGGTGCTCACTGCAGCCTCAAACTCTGGGGCTCAAGCCATCCTCCCACCTTGGCCTCCCAGAATTGGGATTACAGGTGTGAGCCTCTATACCTGGCCCAGTTGGGTTTCAAGAAGTGTCATGGCTTGGTCTAACTGATCATTAAAAACAATCCTTGGTACATACTACTTTCCAGAAACATTATACTGGCTTCCCCATTTATTAATTACTTATTATTTATTTATTGTTTTAAAATAGAGATAGGGTCTTGTTCTGTCACCCAGGCTAGAGTGCAGTGGCGTGATTGTACCTCACTGCAACCTTGAACTCCTGGGCTCAAGTGATTCTTTTGCCTCAGCCTCCTGAGTAGCTGGGACTACAGGCACACACCACCACGCCTGGCTAATTTTTTTGTTTATTTTTTGTAGAGATGAGGTCTCACTATGTTGCTCAGGCTGGTCTTTTTTTTTTTTTGAAGGGGGTGTTGTGTGCAGGGATGGTCAGTTTCCTTTGTTGTTGTTGAGATAGTCTCCCACTCTGCCGCCTGAGTAGAGCGCAGTGGTGTCATTGTAGTTCACTGCAACCTCCGACTCGTGGGCTCAAGTGATCCTCCTGCCTCAGCCTCCCAGGTAGCTGGGACTGTAGGTGCATGCCACCACGCCTGGCTAATTTTTTCTATTTTTGGTAGAGATGGGGTCTTGCTCTTGTTCAGGCTGGTTTCGAACCCCTGAGCTCAAGCAATCCTCCCACCTAAGCCTCCCAGAGTGCTAGGATTACAGATGTGAGCCTCTGCACTCAGCCTTCCCCTTTTATTTTTTATTGGATTAAAAATAATTTAAATTCTAAAATACATGTTCATGATAAAACATTTGATAGTTTTTGGGCTACCCAAAAAGGCCTTTCTGCTTGAATCCCTTACTCCAGAGATGATCCCGTCAAGCACTGAAATAGCTCTGTTCCCACTGCCGTGCTCTCTGCTTCCACACTGAAAGGTGGATGCTTTTCTGCCTGTTTCCCTGTGTTGCTCCCCAGTTTAACTAGACTAAACAGTAAGGGAAACCACACATAGAAGCTACAGTCATTCATCGCTTAAGTATAGAGATACGTTCTGAGAAACACATCGTTAGGCGATTTCATTGTTGTGAGAACATCAGAGTGTCCTTACAGGAGCCTAGATGGCTCAGCCTGCCACACACTTGTGTGTGTACCTGTGTGGTACAGCCTGTTGCTGTCGGGCTACAAACCTGTGGAGCATGTTACTGTACTGAACACTGCAGGCAACTGTAACACAATGTGAAGTATTTGTGTATCTAAACGTTGGTTACTGTAGAAAAGGTGCAGTAAAAAAACGGTCTTACGGGACCACCATCATATACGCGGTCTGCCATCCATGTGAAACGGTACGCGGCACACGGCTGTAGTTATCAAATGGCCTTTGCTCTGTGTGTGTACGTTGTGGACCAGATTTCTGCGTTGCATTTTTAAGCCCCCATTAAGCGCCTTATCTGTGCGGGACCCTGTGGATGCTGGTGACACAGGGTACGAAGACAGAGCTTTCCCCTAAGGTCCCCGGGGTTTGGTTGACATCCTGTCTGAAGTGGTGGTTTTCACCCACCTTGCGATTTCACCCAGCAGAAGGCCAGGCTGTGGCCTCGCCCTGAAGCTGACTGTGTGCAGCAGCCCAGGGGCCTGCGCACGCCCAGCGCATGGGGGGAGGAGCTGGGAGTGGAGGCCGGACTTGGAGGAGATCACAGTGTAGATGGGCCTTGGGCTGGCGCTGGCCCTGAGGGTGGGATGGGGTGTCAGGTGAGGGGCAGCCCTGCAGGCCCCTAACAGCTGGGGACCCTTGGGAAACCTAGCTGTGTTCTGGAAATAACTTTAAATTTACAACTGTAGTGTTTTTCTTTTAAAATGGATAATTGAAGTGTTTATGAAGGGGAGGGGTGGGGCTTTTCACAGCGGAATCCAAGAAGGGAGAGACGCACCCTGCTCTGTACACACCTGGGGATGTTCTCATTTGCCTCCTTGGTGTGTGAGTTTGTACCTCATCTGGGCTGAGCACTGAGTTGGTTGGAAGGGAGAACCTGCATTTTGTGTGAGTGGCACCTTCTTGCCCTTGACTCGGGCGAGCCCTCCCAGCCCGGCCTGGCCCCCTACCTTCCTGGGCACTGGGAGGAGGGTGCTAGCCATCGGCTTTCCCTGTCATTTCACTGGAAACAGTGCCAGCGCCTTCTTTAACCTCCCGTCCCCTGCCCTTTGCTTGAGCTGGTTGTGTGTGGAAATTGGTAACCCCTGTGGGAAGTGGCAGCGCTTCGGGGACAGCTGAACAACTGATGGCTACCATGTGTAGACTCCCGCCAGGCCCTGCCTTCACACCTAACTGGTCTTAAAGGGCAGAGGACGTTGGAGGTGACAGGTAGAAGGTGAACTGTGCCTGTCTCTTAGCTTTTACAAATGTTGTTGTTCTTTATTTTCTCCCTATCTTAAAGTTCAGACCTCTGGGCTCTTGGATGCATAATATACCAGCTTGTGGCAGGACTCCCGCCGTTCCGAGCCGGGTAAGGAGACAGTGTTTCCTGGGCCTCTGAGCCCATCATGGTGCCCCCCTCCTGACAGAGGCTGTGCCCAATTAGGGCAGGGACTTTGATGGGCGCTCATGAGTGTGTGGCCTGGTGGTTTGTTTCCATCTGTGCCAGGCAACCGGGGGAGGTGCTGTGCCATCCTGGGGAAAGCACATCCTCGCACGTGGAGGTTTGTAGGAGCCTGCCTGGGGTGATTTTTTTGTGTTTTTTTAATTTTACAGAAACGAATATCTTATATTTCAGAAGATCATTAAGTTGGAATATGACTTCCCAGAAAAATTCTTCCCTAAGGCAAGAGACCTTGTGGAAAAACTTTTGGTAAATATTTTGGATTTCCTCCTGGTAAGATGACCCACTAAACGCGTCCTGAGTCCCTCGGAACTGCGCTCACAGAGGCCTTCCTGGAGGCACCTGTGTTTAAGAAAATGTTTTTAGGTTGATAGTGATTACAGATAATCATATCTTGTATCTCATGTCATTATAAGTCCCTCAATTCCCAGATGTCTGATTCTTGACGGGAAACTACTATATCAGGAATTATAAAATAAAAATAATTAAATATAAATAAGAGGGAAACTACTGTATCATTTTGCAGTTGCTCGTCACATAGCATGTTAAGTTACTTGTGGTAGAGCAGCTGCATTTGTTATGGTGGCAGATGCTGTAAATCCTATTTCAGTGACTTCTGTAAATGTCAACTTTAGAGTAAGCTACACGAGGATTTTAAAGATCAACCCGGGTAATACAACAAAGAAACAGATTTACCTGGGGAAGGTGTGTCAGCCTGTGTCCTAGAAACAAGTGTCCCAGCACTGCTGTGCTTTCCTCCTTACCTGGATGTTTTGGGGAGCGGGGTCAGTCCTGCCTGCGAGTGTGGTCCCAGGGTTGGGCACCCGCGTGGCCTGTTGTGGGGCCAGTAAAGTCCGCATTCCACCTCTGCCACCTGTCCTGCCTGTCTCCTTCCCTGTCATGGGGGCCGAGGTTTGGTCCTCTTGAGGGTCAAAAGGGTGTGGCCCTGCCACTGGGGGAGATGGCTCTGCAGCCCTCCCCTCCTTGCCTATGAGGGCCTGCCATCCAGACCAGCTGTTCCTTCTATGTGTTCTTTAAGTGAGTCATCTGTCAGTTCCTTGTTTTAGGTCCTAACTGTGTGTTTTACAAGGTTACTTGCTGCTGTTCATGCTGTTTTGAGGTTGAGATTCATTTTCAGTGGCGGGTGGGAGGGCTCGGGGTGGGGCAGAGTCTTGAGAGCTGCCACGGGACCTTGGAACATGCCTCAGTCATCCCTGGTGCTCTGTGGGGTGGGTGGGCCTAGGGGCTGGGCCATGGTGTCCCTGCTCCTTCCAGGAGATACTGAGAATTGAAAAAAATCACTCGAAAAGAATCTTTGTCAGAATTGCATTTTCACCCTCACAATGAGTTGTCTTAACTACTATTCAAGGTTTTAGATGCCACAAAGCGGTTGGGCTGTGAAGAAATGGAAGGGTACACGCCTCTTAAAGCCCATCCGTTCTTTGAGTCCATCACGTGGGAGAACCTGCACCAGCAGACACCGCCAAAGCTCACGGCTTACTTGCCAGCCATGTCGGAGGACGACGAGGACTGCTACGGCAACGTAAGCCAGCTCCGTGTGGGGTGGCCCAGGCAGAGATGAGTCCTGCTGCTCGTGCTCTGCCCACGTGGCTCCCCTGTGCATGTTGCTCCCACTTGTGGCAGGACCTTGTGCACGATGAGTGGCTGCGAGGGGAAGATGGAGCTGATTTTGTAGACCTGTTAGTGGTTGAACATCTTGCTGCCGTGAGGTGGTGGCTGGTGAGGTGCCCTGGGTGGGCTGGTTCCTTGTTCTCATTTCCCCAGCTGCGGTTGGTCTGACGAGTTTTCACCCAGAGGGTGTAGCTGGAGCCAGGGGGAGCAGCGCCCGCACTTGCTCCCTGTAGAGCCCTGTGAGGCTCCCTGGCAGCTACTTTGAGCCTGGTGCGTTTGTTACTGTGTATCTGGGACAGTCTGGAATGCCGCTTACCTTTTCGACAGAAGCCTGGAGTGCCGCCGTTCTGAACTTCCGTGATACGGTGTTGGAGGTGGGCGCTGGCCACTGTCTGCTTCGGTGCATGTAGGAGCAGGTGCTGCCCAGCGCCGGGGACACCGCCCCGGGTCTACGGGACATTGAGGGTGCTGGCTTTGAGGTTGCTTGTCTCCCAAGACTTGATGCAGATAGAGGGTCTTAAATGCACTGTGTTCTCTAAAGTCTTTCGTTGTGGGGAAATGTGAGCCATGCCCAGAAGGGACAGAGGCCGTCCTGAGGGGCAGGCTCCTCACTGCTTCCAGGCGCGTTCCATCTACCCTGGTATTCGAATGTGATTGTAAAAGTTGCCATTGTCGTTGATACCTGTTCTTCTGGCTTGACTTCTGTCCCTGTGGCTTATTCTAACCACTGACCATGTATGGAGCTCCACTTCAGTTGACTAGGGAATTCTAGATTTTCTCTAAGGCATCCAAAGCTAAATTAAAATTACTACTGGTATTGCTTCTTGGAGATCAAGGGTTCCCTGTGTCTCCTGCCCCCTGCACAGCACGCCCTCCCTTCTCAGTCCTCAAGTGCCCTTTGTGCCCAAACTTGAAGGGAGCTGGGCCTGGAGAGCAGTCTGTGCCAACCTGCCAACCTCCCACTCGGGGCCGTCCGCGGCCCCTGTGAGTGCAGACTGCTGAGGACTTAGCCCCAGGAGCCCACCCTGGGTGCTCCTGGTCATGCCAGCGAGAGTGGCAGGAGCTGCTGGGCCTGCTGTTGCTGCGTAAGTCGCACCTGGGACTGGCAGGCAGCAGTTTGGCCCATGGGCTTCGGGCCCTGTTGCTAGTCACTCCTGGGAGGTAGCCGAGCACGGAAGGAGCCATGTAGGCTCCACTTGTGTCTGATCTCAGCACCCAGAGCTTCTCTTCACATGGGGTGTGGGTACCCCTCGGCCCCGTGTCGGTGCCTGTTGGGAACTCTGGCTTCTCGACACGCAGGCTCCGGTTGCCGTCTGTGAAGTTGGGCTCGAGGTGGGAGCAGCTTGCTTTCTTTTTGTTAGATGGCTCATCCTTAGCTTCCAAGAGCTGTGTGGTTTGAAAGGCTTGGGCAATGTCCAGGCAGCGAGCCCCCCATGCCAAACCCGCGTTCGGGTGGTGAGCGAGTGTTGGGAAAGATGTTGGCCTGGAGGGGTGGTGCGCACAACCGGAGCCTGTGCTGCTGCCTCCCTGCAGGGGGCGTGGACAGCAGGCCACAGAGGGGACAGTTACCTCTGAGAGGCTCTAAGAGTTGGTGGCCTTTTCAGCAGGGAGGGGGCTTCTGCTGGTGGGGAGGGGCTGGCAGCTGTCATCCACTCTTGATTGGGGGCGAACAGGTACTTCATTTTCTCCAGTTTGCATCATTTCCTGCCAATTGCCAATGGCGATATTTGTCGCTGGACTCAGCACTTTTGGAGACTAGTGAACGGGCCCGAGGCTGGTGCATCTTGGAGGAAGGGTCGTGTGGAGCCCTGCCTCCCTGTCCGCTGGGGAGCACCTCATCCAGCCCGTGTCCCCCTTGTCCACACGTCCTTCCTAGGCCCGAGTCTGTGCCTCGTGCTGCTGAGTGGGGAGGGTGGAGAGTAGGACAAGGTATTTGGAGCTTTCTGTGGGGCCAGTACAGTGGAGCCCCCAAGAGGGAGGAATGGCCAGAGATGCCGAAGGCTGGCTGTGAGTTCAGTGTTGGCCAGCAGGCTGTGACCTTGGGCCAGTTTCCAAGCTTCAGTTTCCCCATTTCAGAAGTGGGGACAACATTAATAAATACCTTGCTGGCTCCGAAGGCTTGTGTTACCCCTGGTGGGGTGCCCACAGGAAGCTCTGTAGACTTTGAGATGCTGTGCGGGGGCAGCCTCATGCCCTGGAGCCTTCAGGGAGGAAGTGAGCATGTGCCGGGGACTGTCCTGGAGTCCCTCCCCATGGGGAGCGGCAGGGCAGTGCTGAGGCTGCTGTCTGGTGTGCTGTGTGGCTGCAGGAGTGGGTCCACGCTGCGGAGGGAGGACTGCAGGTGGGGGCTGACCTCTGTGAGTGGCAGCCGGTGCCCTCTTTCTGGAGGCGTGGGGGTGGGTGGGTGGAAGGATGTGCTGCACTTAGCACAGCTGTTGCTGGTGGCAGCTTCTCTTCTGCCCCTCACTGGCCTCAGCAGGGTTCAGGTGTAGGGCATGCAGCCTGGGAGGCCAGCTGGCCAGGTGCCCACCTGCCCAGGTCTGTGCTGGGGGCTCTTTGGCCCCGTCCGCAGCTCCAGGAGTGTTAGTGGACAGGCTTTGCCTGTTTGGCACATTTGTGATTACTTCATTTTTTGTGTCAATACTAGTTTGCAGTTTTCTCTGGAATAACAGGCTTTTGGTCTATATTCAACTAATCTTTGCTGACATTAAAAGTAATGTTTTTTAAAAAACAGAATGCAGTTAAATCGAAATATGTAGTGCCCACCACAGACTCGGAAGACCCTGGGACCAAAACAGGAGGGCACCTGGATGCTAAGGGCCTGCATCCTGGCCTGAGCACAGCTGGGCTTCTGCTGGGAGGAGGGTGGATCCTCTGGTCCCTTCTCTTCCGAGCATACGTCCCAATCCTCCACCTCCAGTGGGCAGCACAGGGGCTGTCAATGCCCCACGGAATGAGGGGCCCCGGGTCCCCCCTTCCTGGAGGTGAAGACTGAGGTTTAGCCCGTCCCATTGGAAGAGGAACTTAGACCAGGCAGGATCCTGCCATGCCTTGGTTAAATGGCCACATGTACACTTAACCAGAGAATCTGAGCTGCCCACACTTGCCAGCAGCACCTGGGCCTTGCACCTGGGTATGTGTGAGCTCACTAGGTGTGAGGGCAGCAACAAGGGGAGTGGGTGTGGGTCTTTGGTCCTCAGAGGTGAGCTGAGGGGCTCTCTCACTTTCCTTTCTTCTCCGCAGTACGACAATCTCCTGAGCCAGTTTGGCTGCATGCAGGTGTCATCGTCTTCTTCCTCCCACTCCTTGTCTGCCCCGGATGCCAGCCTGCCCCAGAGGTCGGGCAGCAACATAGAACAGTACATCCACGATTTGGACACTAATTCTTTTGAACTGGACTTACAGTTTTCCGAAGAAGAGAAGAGGTTATTATTGGAGAAGCAGGCTGGTGGAAACCCTTGGTAAGAATTTGCAGACATAAGTAATACTCCATGTGGAATTGCACTGTGAACACGTGGGAATGGGAGACTCGGGAGCACCTTCGGGGGTCACAGCAAGACCCAAGGTGGGCGTCTTCACCTGGTCCCTGCCTCCCACAGCTACCTTGGATGCCTAGCAAAGGTGGACCCTCAAGGGTGCGGTTGGAAATGGGTGTTTAGGAGGCACTGGGCTCGGGGGGTGGGGGTTGGGGTGGGGAGTGGGTTTGCAACCCTCAGGTGCAGTGGAGGGCAGGGTGAGGGTGGCTCTCCTGCTGTTCCGGCTTTTGGATGTTCCTAGTGTGGATGTAGATACACTGGGATTTAAATAACCGCTGTCCTGTGCTGAGACATTTGGGGCGTTTCCGAGGTTTTGCTGTTGTATGTCATCTTTTCCACACAGCGTTTCCCACTAGACTGGTTATTTCTTTTGGGGTGAACCCTGGGGGTGGCATGTGTTCTGAGGGTGTGCACATTTTAAGAAGGCCGTGGTGTATACCAGTGGTGCCAAGAATCTGAGTTTCCCAGTGGCCTTGCCTGCCCTTGAGTGTTCTGATGCAGTAACAATGGGCTCATGTGAATTTTCACTTTTATGCTAATTGAAGCAGACATTTTCTATGTTCATTGGCCATTCATGTTTATTTTTTTGAGGTAATTGGTGTCTTTTGACTTCTTGTATGTTTTGCATCTTTTTAATTAATTAATTAATTAATTTTTTTTGAGACAGAGCCTTGCTCTGTCACCCTGGCTAGAGTGCCGTGGCGTCAGCCTAGCTCACAGCAACCTCAAACTCCTGGGCTTGAGCAATCCTCCTGCCTCAGCCTCCCGAGTAGCTGGGACTACAGGCATGTGCCACCATGCCAGGCTAATTTTTTTCTATATATATTTTTAGATGTACATATAACTTCTTTCTATTTTTAGTAGAGATGGGGTCTCGATCTTGCTCAGGCCGGTCTCGAACTCCTGACCTCAAGCGATCCACCAGCCTCGGCCTCCCAGAGTGCTAGGATTACAGGCATGAGCCACCGCGCCCGGCCTATTTTGCATCTTTTTAAAATTGATTTTTTAGAGCCATATATATGAAGAATATTCGCCATTGTATATTTTGCCAACGTTTTTCTTCTGTTTGTCTCTTTAGTCTGTTGATGCTGTGTTATATGGAAGTGGCAAATTCTTACAAAATCCATCCTGTCCTTGTGTTTATGTTTTCCATCTTAGTCTGTTGAGAAGGTTGTCTCTGCGCCCATATTTCTACCGGCACTTTCTTCAAGCTTTTATGCTTCCACCTTTTTTTGTGGGCAGAGAGGGGCCCAAGGCAGGTGGGGCGACAGGAAGGAGTGTTGGGGTGATGGGAGGGAAGGACGAGGTGTAGGGGCAGGTTTGAGGACAGTGTGACTTAGGAGTCTTCCATGGGGAGGAACGAGAGAATGGAGGATGTGCTCTCAGCCACTCGCCAGCATGGGGTGAGACTGGGATTCTGAACCTTTAGAAGTTCTCGCCTCTGGAGCAGCGGAGCACAGATGTTGGCCAGTAGCAATCTACAATGCTAGCATTTAAACTTGTCCTTTAACTCACTGTTTCCTACAGGGTTATTGCTAGGGGTATTAATATGTACTGAGCAGGAGAAAGGGTTTTTGGTCAGTTTGAGCAGTGCTGGCTAGGCAGCTCCTGGCAGGTGCGTGGTGTGTGTCCTAGTTGTGCAGGAGCTTCTGGGCTCGTGTGCCGGGCTCTCTGAGAACGGCCTGCCTTGTCCTCTCCACAGGCCTGGCCAGGGGCGCTTTCTCTGCAGAGCCCAGCCAGGAAGTGCTGTCTGCACATGCATGCGTGTCTCAGCTCCTTTGGTGACTCCCCAGACGGCCCCTGTGCATCTCTGCCTTGGTGCTGGGCAGGACAGCAGGTGCCACTGGCTGTAGGCCAAGGTGCACGTCCTCCTGCCCGCTTCCTTTGTGTTCAGGCTTCGCCTCCCTTCCCTCCAGACTTCAGGCCATTTTAGAAGCTGATGACTGCCAAGAGCTTGAGCGATCTCTTAATTTGGTCAGTGGGAGATCCTGCAAGCATAGAGCTGTGTTTCTTGGCAGCCGTGGTGGCTCATGTTTGTAGTCCCAGCACTTTGGGAGGCCAGGGTGGGAGGATCGCTTGAGCCCAGGAGTTAAGGCTGCAGTGAGCTATAATTGCACCACTGTACTTCAGCCTGGGTGACAGAGCAAGATCCTGTCTCTATTTTTTTTTTTTCTTTTCTTTTTTTTTTGAGACAGAGTCTCGCTCTGTTGCCCGGGCTAGAGTGAGTGCCATGGCGTCAGCCTAGCTCACAGCAACCTCAAACTCCTGGGTTTAAGCTGATCCTACTGCCTCAGCCTCCCGGGTAGCTGGGACTACAGGCATGCGCCACCATGCCCGGCTAATTTTTTCTATATATATTTTTAGTTGGCCAGATAATTTCTTTCTATTTTTAGTAGAGACGGGGTCTCACTCTTGCTGAGGCTGGTCTCGAACTCCTGACCTCGAGCGATCCACCCGCCTCGGCCTCCCAGATTGCTAGGATTACAGGCGTGAGCCACCGCGCCCGGCCAAGATCCTGTCTCTAAAAAAAAAAATTTTATCTGAAACTTACTTTGTATTTAATATTTTATTTTAAAATAAAATTTACAATATTCTTCATATTTATGTATGGATCATTGACTTAAAAAGGGAGAAGCCTTGCTTTCTCAGCCCCCTGTGGCACTTCATCTAGAGATGCTAAAAAGCAGCAGCTGACGCTCCAGAGAGCCGTGGCTGGTGGAGGGAGGTGCTCTTCCAGGGAAACTGGGCAAAGCTGCAAATGTAAAGGAAAATGGGACAGAAGCTGCCTTTGCCTTGGCTGCGTGGACCTTAAGGCTGCCTGTTTGTGTCTGTGAACGGACGTTTTCACATGTTGTCATGGTACCAGTTGCAACATCACTTTGAGACTTATCATTCAGAGTTTTCAAGATAAAGGGATTTTTAAATTTAAAAGAATGATTTTAAACACATATGTGATGAGCTCTTTAAAAGCCAAAGTTGGTTGTCGCAGCTTTCAGACTAGAAATTAAAGAGCTGCCGCTCCTACAGAGAATGTGCGTTGTCGAGGCTGGAAGAGCCACATGGTGGCTGGGAGACAAAAGCCTGGAGCTGAGGCGTCCCAGCACGCGGCTGTCCCCAGTGCAGTAGAAACTTGCTGGAGTTGAGGTGTGACTGCAGACACAAAGCGGGACTGACTCTCTGCTGCCAGGTTGTGCTTTTGCCGCCAGGTTGTGCTTTTGCCTTAGAAACGGTGGCTCTGCCGACAGGACTGGGCTTGTTGCTTTGCTCTTGTTCCTCCAGCGTCTTGTCAGAGTCCTTTCGCCTGAGTGCTTGGCAGCGGCACACATGGTGCTGCACCAGTCGAAGTGTGGGGTGAGTGTTTGAATCTCATGGTTTCTTATGGAGCAAATGTGTTCTCCTTTGCACGGATGATACAAAAGCCGTGGTGGGTTGCTGGCTGCTGAGCACGACTGTAGGCCAAGGCACCACAGAGTGCCAAGTGACGCCCGCTCTTCACAGCCACTTGCTCCCAGAGGGGAGAGAACAGAGCTAGTCTCGCTCCTGAATGTTCGTTAACAAAAGGGTCAAGCCATGATTTCTGTGACAGGGCGGCCCGTTTGTCATCTGTGGCAAACGTGTCTTGCTCTTGCTCTGTAAACCTGTCTTGCCCTTCCTCAATAAATTTTGTTTCACGCTTGGAAAAAAAAACAAAACATGACTTTTGTTAATGCCATGTGATGAAACGAGAAGTGTGCAGAAACACTGCAAACCCAAGGGCGGCAGCTGTCTCGCGGAGAAGCACTGGTGTGGCCGTTGGCGTGCTCTGCCTGCGGAGGGCCTTCACGGGCAAGTCTCACAGGCAGACGGAGGCTGTGCAGACGCGGCTGTTTGGCCAGCGTTTTTCTTGAAAACGATTGGAATGAGCTTGCCACTTCAAGGAAAACAACTGCCAGTATTTATACTAATGATAAAATTGAAACCTTCAAGTGAAAATTAGTATTTTGGAAAACTGAGCTTGACATCTTCCCAATACTCAAAGATATTTTTGAAGAGATACATAGTGATAACAGTGAATCAATCTGTTGATATTACAGATTGAAATTGATCTACATAACTCAGCAAACCAATACTTTCCAGGTGACCAGTGTATAGCACTATAAAGTCATATAAGGGTAGAAGATCTATTCAAGCTACGAGGGTAAATTGATGGGATTTTAATGTCGCAGTGCATGAAAAATTCATTGTTAAGAATTCAGATTCCATATTGCAACCAACCTTTAAGAAACTGCCACTTGTTGGGTTGTGGTGTGGTATCAAAGAAGAATATCAACAAATACCTTAAAAGCCTATGAAAATGTTCCTCCCTCTTACACCTATTTACCTGAGTGGGACTGGGTTTTCCACGTCCTCCTGCCTGCGCGAGAGCTCACGTGGAGCGAAGGCACGGCGGGTGGAGAGCCCAGCTCTCTTCTCGTTAGCCACACGTTCAGGAGATTTGCAGAACGTACTGCAGTACCACTCTTCTCATTATTTTGTTTTAGAAAATAGCTATTTTTAAAATGAAATTTATATTGATATGTGTGATGAGTTTATTGTTTTTAATGAATTAAATAAGTATTTGAAAACGTCTCAATTTTAGTTTCTCACGAAGTACACATTGATCAATATAACCCAGGGAAAGGGAAGCTCTCTGGGGTCTTGTGCAGAGTGGAGCGAAGGCTGCCCACCAGCCACCCCTGCGGGCTCCTCCCTTGACTGAGGGGAAGCCAGGTCAGCTCTTGACAAGGTGTCAGAAAAGCTGCAGATGAGCTCTGGCAGCCACTCTGCAGCTCTCCTGCGAGTGGCCATGTGCTTCGCTGCTGCTGGCCTTGGCCTTGGCCCTTGGCCTTGGGCTTGGATCCTTGAAAATGGTCTTTTCAGGGTCTGGGTGGGGGGCATTAGGGGAGGAGGTGAGAGCACTCTGACTTTGGAATCAGGAAAAGGGGGCTTTACATGGTCACCCCTTGTGAATGGATGGGGGTGGGCCCCTCAGTCCCTGCACCCTCATCTGTGCAGAGGTGGGGAGAGAGGTCTCTGTCTGAGGGGAGCCAAAATGCCAGATGTGAAAGTGAGACCATCTGCTGGAAGGTCCCGTTTGTGCTGAGGAGATAGGCGTGTTTCCAGTGTGGGTTTGGCTGTGGCTCTGAATCTCCGGTTGCTGCCTGTGGCCTGCCAGGGAGTAAAAGGGCACTTAGGGCCGGGGCTCTCTTTGGAAGAGTGGGGATTGACTTGTTGACGTAAAAATCCAAAATGCTTTCTTTAAGTGCTTAAACTTTTCAAAGTCGATAAATAGCCTGTTGTAATCTAATTGGTTAATTATCTAAGTGAACGGACTCTGGTGTTTCTACTGATAATGGGGCTTGGTCGACTGCCTCTGTCCATCCCTCTGAGTTCCAGCCCCTGGCCACAGTGGAGTGGGGCATGTCCCCTGTGGGTGAAGCTAGGGAGGTGGGGCCCGTGCTGTGTGTGGGGGGTCCTCGTCTGCTCCCTGTAGCGCCGGGCTGTGCTGTCGCTGCAGCCTCAGCCTCACCAGTGTGAGTGATGGCACTGCTGTGAGGGTCTCTGTGGTCGTCTGGCTTTTCCTTAGGGTAGGTTTCTGGACATGAGGTTACTTCTCCACGCACATTTCCAAATTGCTTTTCAGCGAGTCCTCGTTCCAGGCCATCGGTACCAAGTGAGAACAGCACTTGGGGCAGCTCCGTGCCAGGGCTCCCGGCACCCCAGGGGACAGTGGGCGGTGGTGCTCAGTTCCATTCCTGTGTTCAGGGCCGCTGAGGACTTTTTTGTGCCACCTGATGCCTCTTTTGGGAGTTTCCAGTTTGTGTCCTTTGTTCAGATTTCTGTTGAGAGATTAGGCCTTTCATGGCACTTTTTAGTTGCTCCGTGGAGTACAGATGTTGCCCCTTTGTAGGCTGTAGTTGCTGGAAATCTCTCCCCATCTGTTTGCCTGTTATCTGGGTTATTTTCGAAGGTAGAGGTTGTCTCTGTTCTCGTGGAGTCATGTCTGTTGCCCAGTGTTCGATGACTTCTTTTGCTTTCAGCTTGGAAGGTAACTCTGCCCGCATAGGCTTGAGGAATTATCCTCTTATCTTTTCCTTCTAGTCCTTCTCTTCAGTTAGTATCTTGAACTGTCTCCCTTGCCATCCTTTCTGGCACTTTGGTGCATTGTGCAGGCTGAGGCTGGAAAGACACCGTCAGTCCCCATCACCTCCATGCCAGGCTTCCCTGAGACCTGGAATCCGGTGCCTGCAGCCCCGTGCACCTGCAGCCGGGCGGGCTCCCTGAGGAGTTGGCCAGTGAGAGCTCTCCCCAGGCTGAGTGCAGAGGAACTCTCTGCCTCCCACACTGACTGTCCCCCCAGTGTGGTCTAACCAATCTGTCTTCTCTGAATCATCCCTTGCGATTCTTTACCTGATGTTAAACCCTCACGCGATAGGGCCTGTCTGTCAGAACGGGCTTCTGGTCGGGCTCCGTGGGTTTGTCTGTGTATTTGGTGCTTTGTGTTGCGGGAGCTCGTGTGTGTGTGTGTGTGTGTGTGTGTGTGTGTGTGTGTGTGTGTGTGTGTGTGTGTGTGTGTGTGTGTGTGTGTGTGTGTGTGTGTCTCTCCCTGGCTAGAGTGAGTGCCGTGGCATCAGCCTCGCTCACAGCAACCTCAAACTCCTGGGCTCAAGCGATCCTCCTGCCTGAGCCTCCTGAATAGCTGGGACTACAGGCACGTGCCACCATGCCCAGCTACTGCAACCTCAAACTCCTGGGCTCAAGCGATCCTCCTGCCTGAGCCTCCTGAATAGCTGGGACTACAGGCACGTGCCACCATGCCCAGCTACTGCAACCTCAAACTCCTGGGCTCAAGCGATCCTCCTGCCTGAGCCTCCTGAATAGCTGGGACTACAGGCACGTGCCACCATGCCCAGCTACTGTTTTCTATTTTTAGTTGTTTGGCTAATTTCTTTTTATTTTCAGTCGAGACGGGGTCTCGCTCTTGCTCAGGCTGGTCTCGAACTCCTGAGCTGAAGCAGTCCTCCCACTTCGGCCTCCCAGAGTGCTAGGATTACAGGCGTGAGCCACTGCGCCCGCCCAAGATCTTAGTTGTTTGCAAAACCCACACAGTGCCTCGGTGGTGACAAGGCCTCTCTCAGGGCAAGCCTGGCACTGGTCAGGTCGGGTGGGTCACATGGTGCTGCCAGCTCTGCCAGCCTTCTTACTGGCAGAGCTTCTTCTTGGTCCTGTGGGGAGCCAGGCAGGTATGTGGATGTGCTCAGATCTTTACTTGGTCGTCCTATGCCTCTTTCTTTTTCTTTTCTTTCTTTCTTTCTTTTTTTTTTTTTTTGAGACAGGGTTTCACTCTGTCACCTGGACTGGAGTGTAGTGGCATCATCATAGCTCACTGTAACCTCAAACTCCTGGGCTCAAGTGATCCTCCCACCTCAGCCTCCTGAGTAGCTAAGACTATAGGCATGTGCCACCACACCTGGCTAATTTAAAAAAATTTTTTTTTGCAGAGACAGGGTTTTGCTGTTGCTCAGGCTGGTCTTGAACTCCTGGGGTCAGGTGATCCTCCTGCCTCAGCCTCTCAGAGTGCTGGGATTAAGATGTGTGAGCTACATATACCCAGCCAAATATATTTCTATAGTAGACCCTCTGATCAGGAATTTCACTAAAATCAGATGGAACATAAATCAGTAACTGTTAGTTTTAGCCAAACGAGGTCAACTGCAGATATTAAAACAGTTTCTTAAACTCCTAAGAATCAAAGTGAGGTATACTTGCTAACAACGTGTATTAAATCAAAGCCTGTATTTGAGGCTTTCTTTTCCAAATTCCTGCTGTATTTCAATTAAAGTATTTTAGTGGTAGAAATGCCCAAGGTGTTCTTAAGCCAAGTACAGCTTGAGTCTTTCAGGGCTTTGTGATCCTGATCTACTCAGTGGATCCTGAGCACTGTATCGTGGATCTCAACTTGGGAGTGACTTAAGAATGACCACCTCGTCCTGCTGACTCCCAGTGGCATCCAGTGTGCTTTCGTCACAGCTGTTACGGTGACCACGGCGTGTGTGCGCGCTGCCTGCTTGGTTCTGTGTACCACCCCGTCCACCTCCCCTGCGCAAATGGCGAGAGGTGACAACAGGCCATGTTTGTGGTCTCTGTAGACTCTGGTCCAAACACAAACTAAAAACTCTCCATGGCAATGGGTGCATTTGGAGTTTTCTCCTGTTACTGAAGGGGGTGAGGCTGGATCTTCGAGGGGTGGATAGAGTCCACGGAGGCCACTAGGGAGTTGGTTTGAAGGGAGAAGTGCGGAGAATTTCTGTCTGTAACTCTCATGTGAGTGTCTCATTCTTGTTTCTTTTTTTTTTTGTAGGCATCAGTTTGTAGAGAATAATTTAATACTAAAAATGGGTCCAGTGGATAAGCGAAAGGTGAGTCGAATTCCTGTTGCTTTTTGTGTGAGTTGGTGTCTTCCTCCTGGTCCTAACTCGGGGTCAGATCTCCTTCCTCTGGCTCCTACCACGACCTGTTGGACATAGCTTCCTTCATCTCAGTTCACTTTTTAGCGATCGTCTCGAGCTTTCATAGCTAAGGAGGATTTAAGCCACTTGGGATCAGTTTGGAATCACCCAGGTAGGCAGCAAGCATCAAAGTGCCTCAGCCGGGAGCCCAGGCTCTCACTCGTACGCGGTGCCTGCCGGCTTCAAGCTCTCTGTCAAGTTGAGGATGCAGATATCTTAGCATGTAGTCTACTAGTTCATTAGAAGTGTTTTTAAAGCACTTAAGGGTTGTTCCTTACTGTGTTTTATGGATTAAATGGGTTGTGTCAGAAAATATCAGAGCCCCTGTGCTGGCCTGGGGCTCCTTCCAGGCACGGGCTTCTGACCTCCATTCCTGGCCGGGTCAGCCTGGAGTGAGAATCTGTGAGGGGCTGGGGCATGCCTGCCGAGGGCAGCAGAGGGGCCGGGGAGCACTGGGCCCAGCCGGCGTTGGGGCCGTCTGCGCTGGCTCAGCAGCAAGCACCTGTACTGCCGTGTCCAAGACTTGAGCAGCAGGGCCCAGGTGGGGAGGAGGCGTCCCAGGTGAGTGGACAGGTGGCTGTGGTGGTCCCTGTGCACCGAGTGACTCCGGGGACAGTCCATGCTCTGAGGCAGCAGTAAGTATTTGTCAGCAACCACTTCAGAGCCTTGATAAACAGGGTCTTTTTCTTTTTCTTTTTTTTTTTTTCTGTATCAGGGTTTATTTGCACGCCGACGACAGTTATTGCTCACAGAAGGGCCACATTTATATTATGTAGATCCTGTCAACAAAGTCCTGAAAGGTGAAATTCCGTGGTCACAAGAACTCCGACCGGAGGCCAAGAATTTTAAAACTTTCTTTGTTCACACGGTGAGCCTGTTCCCGAGGATCCCTGTTTGCGGGGTGGTTGGAGGCTTTTGCGCCTCTGAGGGGAAGCATCTAAGTGCTTTGGCCAGCGGGGAGCAGCTGGGGTCGGGGCAGCTGTCTCCCCCTTTCCTGTGTCCCAGGGGCCCATGCTAATGGCTCAGCCCCAGGTGGGGCCAGGACATACCCTGTGCTTGTTTTTCAGTTTGGGGGTGACCTGAGGAGGGCAGGTCATTCACCTGTATATTTAATTTCTGCATTTGTGGAGTGAAGAAACCCACCCTGTTCACATGCTTCCAGAAGGTGCCTGCAGTGCCAGCAGCAGGACCACGATTGCCTCACAGGCTGGGGTGTGGGTTCTGGTGGGCCTCCCTTGGGAACGGTGGATGGCTTCTGTCTTTGCAGCCTAACAGGACGTATTACCTGATGGATCCAAGCGGGAATGCTCACAAGTGGTGCAGAAAGATCCAGGAGGTTTGGAGGCAGCGATACCAGAGCCACCCGGATGCTGCTGTGCAGTGACGTGGCCTGTGGCCGGGCTGCCCTTCGCTGCCAGGACACCTGCCCCAGTGCGGCTCGGCCGCCATCCGGCACGCTTCCAGACCACCTCCAGCCATCTCAAGGGGAACGCAGAAGGCGGAAACCTTGCAGCTTTTTTATTTAAAAGAAAAGAAGAAAAAAAATACCCAACCACACAAAGAACAAAACCAATAACAAACAGGAATTCAGGGTTGCTTTGCTTGCTCTCTGTGCTCCGTGGAGGCTTCCACGCGCCCTTGTCGCTGTGGGGACCCAGCTCCGTGCACGTCAGCCCAGTTCCCGCCCAGACTAGCGGACAGACGTGGCGTTACCAGCTTCTCCTAGCCTCAGTCAGAATCACGTGCTGTGCCCTCCAGCCCCGTGCTGGCCCTGCCCTGGTCGAGGGGACCGGGGGTGTCTTGGCTCTTCCCGCCTCCTGACACATGATCATGGAACCCTTCTCCAGGGAGGGAGCTTCTGCAGTCTCGCTGGGGTGGCCACCAGCCCTGTGCTGGAGGGTTCTTGGCTTCTGTGCGTGTCCTCTTTCTTGCGTCCCTGTTGATGGCCCTTAGGTGCGGCGGGGCCCCTTGCGTGTCTCCGGCATGGCTCTGGTGGCAGGGTTTCTGTGGTTTCTGCTGTTTGCAGGCAGACTGCACGCAGTGAGGAGCAGGAGGGCGTGGAGTGACATGGGCAGGCTGCTGAGGGGGTGGGGGTGCCACCCGAGGGCTCGGCTTCCTGGTTCCACTGAGCTTGTTGGTCTCTGGGGCTGGAAGCTGAGCCCATGCCCTGGAGGGGGTGGCAGCGGAAGTGAGCCTGGTTAGCACCCCCAGGGTCATTGCAGGGGAGACAGAGTCCTGCCCCGAGCCCCAGGTGAGGCCAGGGAGGTGCCTTGGAGAATTCAGCCAGAGCAGATTGGGCCTGCTGTCCTCCACAGGGAGGAATGAGGCCCGGGCCCTTCCGAGAGTCTCTTGAAAGGTTTGAGTGTGTAGGCCTCCCTGATGGGCGAAGTAGGGTCTGAGAGAGAATCCTGGGATTAACAGACCAGGTGTTTCAGTCTCCTGCAGACAGCACCTGAGTGCAGGTGCCCAGTGTCACATGCACCGTTTTTGTATTATGGTTAAACATTTCTCAGAGCTGAGTTTTTACATCTCTTCGTTGAAAACCTAAAAGCCTCCTTATGTTGCTGAGTCACCTAGACCCATAAAGGGTGGACTTTGCCTGTTGGCGCTGCGTGGCAGGTGAGAATAGTGCACTTACCCTGGGCTTGCCTGGTCTGGTTTCCTCTGCTTCCCTTCCATGCATTAGTGGTGTGCGCTGCTGTGTAGTACAGTCCGAACGCATCAGTGTGTTGCCTTGCTACTCCCCAGGTGGAGAGAGCTGCTGGGGCCTGGCAGGGCTGGGCTGTCCTGTTCCCGGTGGGGCAGCCGACAGTCTCGCGGGGGAGAGGCAGGCGTTGCTGCCTCACAGACATGCCTCTGACTCGAATGTGCCTGGGGCATGAACAGCTTTGCCACTTCTATAGACTTTCACAAAGGCCACCAGCAAAAGGCCCGTACAGAAAAGGTTCCCGTAACCCCTCCTGTCCCCTCGTCCTCCTCCTCATATGACCCATCAGTCACCCTGTGTGCCAGGTCCAAATTGAGAGTAATGGTAAGAGTGGCTCCTCTTAAACGAGGCGAGTGCAGATGTGGGGTGTTCTGTCATGCTGGGGCAGTGAGGGAGCCCCAGTGACTATGAGTCGTGTGCAGTTCCGGCGTTGCAGGGAGCAGGACCCTCTGGGGCCCAGCACAGAGCCCTGGGCCTGTAGCCAGAGGCTGAGCCCCTCTCTTCCTCTTAGCTTTTGAAAAGGCTTACCTTTCTCAGGTGGGTCTCACTTGGCTGTTTCTTTCAGGAATTTGTGTTCAAGCTTACTCCCCTTCATCAGCTATTTTACCCTTCTCAGAATGTCCTGCGTCTGTGTGTGTAGGAGCTGCTTCCTAACTCTCCTGACTGCAAACACAGATGCAGGAGAGACGTCTTTCCTGGGCATCTAGGTACAGGGAAACAAGCAGAGCTGAGACTCAGCTTTAATAAGAACACTTGGCTGGGCTGCTGGGGGAGAATCTTCCGTTGCGTTCTTCCCTCTGGATAGCGCCACTACCTCCTGGGCTTCACCGACAAGCTCCGTCTTAACCTCCAAAACCACAGAATTAGGGGTTCAAAGCTGGCGCTCGCAGCTGACAACTGAAACATCTGCCCTGCCTAAGCTGATGCCAGTCGAGCCCTTCTCGTGGGTTACCTTTTTCCTCACTGAGTCCCTTTTTTCCTTGCCTTTAATTTTTAAAGGCCCATGCATATTCTTTTCTTACCTGTACTTACTCGTATCAACTGAAGTTTTATCCATCCCATCCTCAGAGCCATCACCTGGCATGCCAGGTGCCTTACATTCTAAGGTGGGACGTGGGTGACAGTCTGCGTACATGGGAATATAATTGTTGATTTATCCAAGGTGAGAAAATTAGTGCCCTGTTGTTTAATAGATCCAAAGAGCCATGTGTCGGTTCCTAAGAGTGGGCAAGGGTAAATGTAAGTGCTGAGACCACACCCTATGTGTCCTCTTGGTTCAGAGGGGAGGATGCCACCAGGAGGCTGTGGTCACTGTCAACTCAGACAGCCCACTGCATCTTGCTCTTCCCTGGCGACACAGAGGAAGCCAGGTATCAAGGGGTTGTTTCCCCCCCCTCCTCCTGTGGCAGCGGCCAGGGCAGTGAGCAGTCCCCGAGTGGAGCACTAAGTCTCTCCACCCCAGTGAGTGG
The DNA here is from genome assembly GCF_020740605.2 of Lemur catta. NCBI lineage: Eukaryota > Metazoa > Chordata > Mammalia > Primates > Lemuridae > Lemur > Lemur catta. Next base: position 2,008,742 of record NC_059129.1, read on the forward strand.
CAGCACAGTGTGGCTACCATTTGGAATCTTAACTTGTTGGAGACCTGTTAAAAATTTGCTTTGAGGAGGACAGCTCATGACATGCCACAGCTAGGGAAATGTGGCCAACTCCAGCCCCCTTAGGACATGCTGTGGTATTTGTGGCCGATGCCCGAAGGAATTGCAGGGACAGGCCCATGGCTCAGACGCCCACGGTACCTGTACAGGGGCTGTGGGTGATTCTGTACTTTCTTCAAACTAACGTTTATTTTCTGAAAAAAGCCATTATAGGCTCCCCACCTGGAGGGAGACCACTGTGAACATTTTGGTCTCCCATGTCCTGCCCCTCCCCGCCCCCCTTTGTTTGCTTTTTTAACTAAACTGGGAACATACAACATAAACTGTTTTGCATCTAGCTTTTTTCACTTGGGTTTTTTTTTTAAAGCATTTTCCCACGTCTTGAGTAATTGAAAAACATGTCTTTAACAATTGTAGAGTTTAATGGTTGTAAATTTTATCATAATTTATCTGACCATCTCCCTATTGTAAACATTTGCGTGGTTTCTGGTTTTTCACTATTTAAATGATGCTGTGATGAATATCCTTATAAATCTTTGGTTCTTGACTCTTGACTTTTTTTCCCCCTTAGATGCCTAGAAGTGGTATTTTTGGTCAAAGAGTTTGTTCATTTTAAAGATACTACTCTCTTCTCTCTTGACCTGATGCTTAGATGCTCAGAGTTCCATTAACAGAACTTCCTTAGCTGTGTCCTACAGATTCTGAACAAATCAGTTTCTGATAAGCTGTGTGTTCCAAAGAATGTTTGAATAAGACCACTCTTTTTTTAAATGCTGAAATGATGTCATTACTGCAATCCATTCGTGACAGGTTTTTCCAAGAGCCGGTTTCCTTATTTGTGTTGCAGGAATCTGGCTGTGCCTGCATGTTAGTTCTCCTCATCCCTGCTGCTATGGCTTTCAAGTGCTTGGTGATATTTTCAGAATCTTGTACTTTGTGTCCACAATGGTACTGAATTTGCATCTGCACAGTCAGCAGAGATAAAGTGTTGAACTGACCTTGCCACATGCTTAATGGGTGATTTGTAATTAAGTTTATAGACTCAGAAAGTACATTAGGCCATTTGGAATCAGTAGCAGAGCAAAACCTCTACTTGGAAAAGAAACTGTGTAGATGATTGGATTTTACAGAAGCGTGTTTGTTGTCCTCTCCCACTCCCCCACCTCGGTAAGAAGGTTTAGTGGTTCAGAAGAGCACGGTGGCCAGGCCTTTTCACGGTAGAATGTGCTCGTCCTGGCTGGTATGGACTTAAGGCCTTCTCCTCCCCACTCCCTGCCCACACTGTTGTAGGTTGCCTAGTTGTCTTCAAGTCCGGACCACCCAAGTTTGGTTGCATTCTTAATGTCTCCACTTTTGTTGGGGTCCATTGATTCTGAGGGGAAACATGCATGAGACATATTTCTAGGCGCCACACTCAGTGCTACTTGACTGTACTAGAGATTATGGCTGAATTGTGCAGTATTAGGTCTCCTGCCCTCTGACGCCCCGAGGCCCCTCCCCTGGCTGGCCACAGACCCAGATCGCTGGCTGCTGAGATTTCTGGCTGTTGGAGCTGCAGTGAGAATGTGGTGAAGGTACTGTTCTTGGAGATGTCGCCATAGCTTTTTTCCATTTCGTTTCTTTTCAAACCTAACATGAACCGATGGTGACTCAAGGCGCAGGGGGTGGCCCTTTCTTAGGCAGCATACACCACAGAGGCCCTAGAATCAGGGCTGGAGTCACTTCCAGAGCCTCTGAGGGGCACCCACTTGGGGCCCAAGATTGCAGGGTTGTAAATCAGGCTGCCTGTGGAGAAGCTATCCGGGGAGGAAGCAAAGAGCAGTTTCATCTGCTGCTGAGATGGCCATGATGGGCAACTAAATGAGCCTACGTGCATACCTGAATTTTCCCCATAACTCATTTCTTCAATATGAAGAAACACCAAACTATGTATAGAGAACTTTTTACATAAGGCAAACCTTTTTTTTTTTTTTAGCTGTGTAACCCACCCTAGTCTAACCGTCTGGCTGAGTGACTACTAATAGAGGGTTCATTTTGCTGGTGAAAGCCTCTATTACTGTAAGTTTGGAAGTTGGCAAAATTAAATGTTACAGTATTTAGAGCTGCTGTAGCTGTTCCTTAACAACATAAAATAGGATGAATCAATAGTATGTTGTTAGCTGTCTTTCAGATTGGTGGCAGTCAGTTAGAACGTGTAATATTCTCTACCTGGTCTGTAGCTGTAACTGTGATGTACAGGCAAAGCAAAAATTAAGAGAAAACTTATGAAAACAAATAATGCAATGATATTAGGATATACACTTTTGTATTTTTATTCTTATATAAGGTTATTTGCTGGCTATTGTTGGCCTCTAGTTCCGTCTGTGTTATTTAAATTCTAATATATGAATTATTTGGATTGAATTCATGTTCGGGGCCACGGTATTGTATGTATTGATGTACAGCCTTGAATGTGAATAATTACTGTAAACTATATTTTACAACTTTTTTTCTGGCTTTATTATATAAATTTTCTATTTGGTCAATGATTTAATCATATAATTTAATGAATCTGTTTATTCTTTTTTTTTTTTTTTTTTCCAAATATTTGTGCTTCAGGTGTAGTTACCGGATGATGAATTTTCCTTGTATGCTCGGTAGTCTTGTAATAAAAGCATGTAGGATGTAGACGTTCGCTGGCGTGCCTCTTCCTCTGACCGCGGACTGGAGCGGGATCGGCGTCCACGCGCCGCTTCTGCGAGCTGAGGCCGGCGAGCCCCGCCGAACCCGAGGCCACGTTCCGCCGCTAGCCTCCCGCGTCGGCGCCGGGGCCACGGGCAGCCCGCTCCGGCCGGAAGGGGGCACGACCGGTCGCTTTTCCGGACCGGAACTTCCGCCGCCCGCGTGACGCCGGGCGGGCGCTTTACGAGGGCGGACCTGGGGGGCGGGACAGCGCTCAGGGGACGGTATTAAAGGCCGGACGCTTCCGGTAGAGGGGAGCTGTGGCGGGGCTTGCTGGGATCATGGCGGAGAATCACTGCGAGCTGCTGCCGCCGGCCCCGGACGGCCTCGGGGCGGGGCTGGGGGGCGGCCTGTGCCGCCGCTGCAGCGCGGGGCTCGGCGCCCTGGCCCAGCGCCCCGGTAGCGTGTCCAAGTGGGTCCGGCTCAACGTCGGCGGCACCTACTTCCTCACCACCCGGCAGACGCTGTGCCGGGACCCGAAATCCTTCCTGTACCGCTTGTGCCAGGCCGACCCCGACCTGGACTCGGACAAGGTGAGGGCCGCGCGGGCCAGCCGGGAGGGTCGGGCCGCCCTGGCCTGCGGTCCGTCGCACACCCCCTGCTCGGCGCGGAGGAGACCTCAGCGGGAGCGGGCCACTCTCCTCCGGCTCCGAGCCTCGCGCTACCTAGTCGCCAGCTCGACCCGGTCTCCCTCCGACTCCCTGGGCCGGGGAAGGAGAGGATGGCGCCCTGGCACCCACCGCCCTGAAGGATCCCCAGTCGCTTTACCTTGGGGTGCTTCTCTCTCTCTTGCCCTCTCTGCTCTTCGGTGGAGGAGGTTTCCTAGACCCCGGACTTTGCTTTGGATCTACTTTTTCTAACTAAAGTCTTCGGCCCGGGTGTGCGAACACCTCTTCTCCGTCCCCGTGTACTTGCTGGCTCTGGAAACAGAACACTTGGTTTGTCTTTCCTTTTACACTCCGGACGTTTGAATTAACGTTGGCGTGGGGGTTGATGCGGGAGGCCCTCTTCTCCCAGTGACTTGCATTTAGAGAGTTGGCACTCTATCCTTCGCATTCACGACACGCACCCACTCAGAAGCTCTTAGAAGGTGCCATCCGTAGTATGATTTTCCGAAGAGAATATTGCTCTTATTAAGGGGTGGCTTAGGATGTCAGGGAGAGGCCAGGTAGGGAATCTTCTTCAATCGGCATTTTAATTAGCTTTGTTTTCTCACTACCCTCGCAAAAGGATAGGAATTCTCAGGTTAGTTTGCAACTTGTCTTTCACCAACTTAGATGTGCATACTGTAATTTGGAGTATTACTGCAGATGGTAATAGAAACTATTTTGATTATTACCATTATTTTACAAGAGTTGTATGAAAGAGGGAGTGCTAACAAGGTTGAAACTCAGAAAAAAGCATGTTTGAAGAAAAGTTGTTATCTATATTTATCTTAGGCATTTCACAAGCTGTGTACTAACTTCGCTGGGTCTCTCAGTTGAGCCTGCGTGATTGCACTTGGCTTTGCGCCTTGCTAGCTTGACGTTGCTGTGCCTGAGGCTTCCCGGAAAGATTCGGATCCCTCTTCAAGTTTTATTTTTTTTTTTATTCTTTTTTTTTTTTGAGACAGAGTCTCACTCTGTTGCCCAGGCTAGAGTGCCCATGGCGTCAGCCTAGCTCACAGCAACCTTAAACTCCTGGGCTCAAGTGATCTTCCTGCCTCAGCCTCCTGAGTAGCTGGGACTACAGATGTGTGCCACCATGCCCGGCTAATTTTTTCTATATATTTTTAGTTGTCCAGCTAATTTCTTTCTATTTTTAGTAGAGATGGGGTCTCGCTCTTGCTCAGGCTGGTCTCAAACTCCTGAGCTCAAAGGATCCTCCCACCTCGGCCTCCCAGAGTTCTAGGATTACAGGCATGAGCCACCACGCCTGACCCCTCTTCAAGTTTGAGAAGCCTGACAAACCATTCTCTACGTGGCATGACCTTACGATCAGGAAATAAGAACTCTTGAGTTACTGCAAAACAATCCATCGTGGGTAGAAATTAGGGTTTGAGATGCTAACACTCCTGTGGTGCACCTTCCTCCCACAACCCCTGCTCCACCCCAGCTGTTTCCATTGCTTATTTGACCGAGCTCTCTGCTCTTAGAGAATTGACCTAGCAGAAAATGACAGTCATCTCCAAGATGGAAATAGGCTTTTGTTAGCAATGGTTTTCTTTTTATAGTGTGGGTGTGTGTTTTACTGTTTGGTTTTTCTTTTTGAACAATGTGTCTTAGTGGTCATTTGCCTGCCTTGCTACTCAAGCATTCCTGTTTTGTACGTTAAATTAGATTTTAAATTGCTCTTGTCCATTGGGTTCTTTTCAGACAATGGCTGTCCATTCAGCACTGGAACAGTTGAGTCTGAGCCGATTAATTTTAGCACGTTTAAGCCAATTCATGCCTTTATTTTGCTGTCTCTTAAGACCACTTTAACAATTATGCTTTACTATAGGAATCCTGGGGGGGAGTTGTTAATCTGTCAGAACGTATCTGTGTTGTAGCTGCCTTTTTTGTCATCATCCATTTAACTACATTTGATTTCCAAATTGTGAATCCAAAGTTCAGAACATGAAGGTGATATAGCAGATACAGTCTCTGTCTTGTAAAACAATTGATAGTAAATAAGGCTAGTTTTAGTTACAGATAACTTGCCAGAAAGAGTACTGCTAATTCACATTAGTCATGCTACTAAAGTGTTTTACTTACAAATGAGAAAATGTATAAAATGCTCTATGTTCTCAGTTTTTTTTTTTTTGTTTTTTTTTCCTGCCTGTGGTTCTGATGAAAGACTGTCCCAGGAGATTCCGCCTAGATAATTAAATTGTGAGAGAGGAATCTAAGGAGGAGGGTGGAGGGGAAGGGGTGTCAGAAGTGGGAGGTCACTAATTACACGGTGGAAGACAAACAAACAGGATGTTGATTCACATGTAATGATCTCCAAGCCCTGACCTCAGAGCTGAGATTAACGAAAGGGTATCTGGCTTGGTTTCCTGGAGTAAAAGAGCTCGAGTGTGGGCCTGGTGGGAGAGTCTTTGCCCAGATTCCACTGGTGCTTGCTGAGCACCTGGCTTGTAGAATGTGCTCTGGACAGGACCTGGGTGGGAGATTTAAGGGGGAGGAATCCCCAAGAAGCTGCAGAACTTGAGGAGCCTGAGGGGTCAGGAGAGCACCCTGCTAAAGCAGACTGGTGGGGAGGGGAGCTGTAGACAGGCAGGTTGTTAGGGGGGTGCGGAATGCCACGCACAGGAGGGGCTGGCTTGACTGCCCTCCCCGCCCCACATCTAGGCTTCTAGGCTGCATCTGCCCCCTCTGGGTCTTTGGGGCCCAGCTTGAGACCCATGGACCCCTGTTCCCAAACCCTTAGCCTTTTGTCTCGAGCCAAAGGGCGACTCAAGGCCGGGTGTGAACGCTCACTTCCCCCTGCAACTTCCTCCAGCGGGACTGTGGCTGTGCTGTGCATTTCAGTACCTGCTCACCCGTGTCATTTTCTCTTCCACCTTGTCCTAGGGGCAGGCCAGATGGAATACTCCTTCCCAAAGTCTTGATTCGTTTTGGTTGTGTATCTTTGTATGCTATGCCACCCGGCCCACAGGCAGTGTTGGAAACAAAGTAGAGTTGGTTTCTAGCAGACCCAGCCCCTACTTCAGTGCGGAAGTACTTTGGGAGTTGAAGGGAAATGGGAAATGCCACTTTACGCTGCGAAACCACTCAGTTTGAGGAGGATTCGAGGAGGGTTCAGTCTCTGCAGCTGAGCCAGGCCTGGAGAAAATTGCTGATTGCACTAACTTTCGCTCTTTGAACAGGGCCGTGGTCCCGGCTTCAGTGTTGCAGACATGGTGGCATTTGATGGGCCCCTGGAGGGGTGGGACAGTCATAATGCTTCTGACGACAGTGCACTCAGTGTTGGCAAGACTTCTAGCGTTGGAAGGACAAGAAGGATACTTTACAGACAGGGCGAAGTGATGGGGAGCACAGTCTTTGAAGCTGCTTGGCAGGAGAAGCGGGGATCGCTGGAATGGAAATGGCAGGTTCCGTTCATGTAACTGGTGCTGGGGACAGTTGTGTTGGCCTCAGTGCGAGCCGTGAGTGGGCGTCAGAGATGCTGATGCATTTTGTTTCACACTTCAGCTGAGGGTGTAGCGCTGCGAGTGTGCTTCACCCCAGCCGCGAGTGTGGTTTATTCGCGCCGTGAGCGGATGGTCCCTGCTAGTGCTGTGGGCTCCCCGCCCCTACCCCGCTGCAGCAGGTTCCCGTCCTCTGTGACTCTGTGGTCACCTCTCCACAAGACACCTTGTTTGAAAGCCCCTCTGACCTGAGCCAGGCCACAAGTCAGAGCTGTAAGTTCCTGAGAAAAGGACTTGCTTTTTGTGATAAAAATGAACCTTCCTGTGAAGAGCTTGTTTTGGGGCCCGGGGCCTTCAGGCGTTCTTGCCCCCAGACACCTGAGGCAAGGTGGGGGGGGATGGTTGTCTTTCTGCCAGCTGCAAATGCAGCCTTCAGTTGCTCCAGTCCAGCAGGGCAGCGACTAGTCTTGCCTGAGAGCACGGAAAACGCTGGTCCACCTGCCAGTGTGTGCAAGTGAAGTTTCATGGGAACACAGAGATGCCCGTTTGCTCATGGCCCCAGTCCTACACACGGGTGTGCACTGGCACGGCACCCACGTGGGGGTGCGCCCGCATCCCTCCCCAGCGTCGTCTGTGTCCTGTGGGGTTCTGGCTGCTTCTGGGGTGGGCTTCCGTGGTCTTTGGACTTGTTCTGTGAGTCAGGCTGGGGTGGCAGTCCTGGAGGTCATGCTCTGGGACGGCTCTTTGTTGCCCAGGGGCCGGGTAGGGTTTTCAATACAGGTGAGGGAGGGGCTGGCACGCCGGGCGCTGGGCAGTCCTCAGGGAGGAGGAAGAGCGAAGGAGCTGAAGGCTGCCCTTCAGCCCCGAGAGGAGGAAGGGAGGACTCTGCCCTCCATCTGCTGCACGGGCGTGTGGGGAGAGCAGAGGCCACCTAGCAGGAAACCAGGAGGGCAGTGGCTGTGGGGACAGCTGGTCAGGAGGGCTTGGGCACCTCACAGCTACAAGTGAACCCCTGGCTGTGGTGTCCTGTCTGCAGAGTGTCCTGGGATGAGGTCCTGCCTGCCAGCACCGAGGGGTAGAGCCTGGTGGCTGGGGGGTCCTCGCCCCCAGGCTTGCAGGGCCACTTCTTGGGGGTGTTTGCAGCCGGGGAGCCTGGCTTGTTCCTGTGGGGGCCTCTGCCCCTGTCATCATTTTCCTGCCTATTTTCTGTTGTTTTATTTATTTATTTAGTTACTTAGTTTAGAGACAAGGTCTCTCTCTGTTGCCCAGGCTGGAGTGCAGTGCTGTTGTCATAGCTCATAGCAACCAGCCTCCAACCCCTGGGCTCAAGCCATCCTCCTGTCTCAGCCTCCTGAGTAGGTGGGACTACTGGCATGCCACTACACCTGGCTAATTTTTCATATTTTTTTTTTTTTTTTTTTTTTTTTTTTTTTTAGAGATGGGGTCTCACTGTGTTGCTTAGGCTGGTCTTGAACTCCTGACCTCAAATGATCCTCCCGCCTCAGCCTCCCAGAGTTCTGGGATGACAGGCGTGAGCCACCACACCCGGCCTCACCTGTTTTCATTTAGTTGTTTTTCTAATGCCAGCAGCTTTGTGTTAAGTACCCGCTTACACCTGTATGGTAAGGAGTGTGATATCGGTTGGGGACTCATTTGCAGGTTTTCTGTAGCTAGAGTGTCCCTAGGGAGGAAGCCACCTGGGAAATCTAGTGGGTGGACATGCCCTTGCCTGTGACATGGATGTTCACAGCAGCTGCCACCTGCACAGGTGGCCTGCAGTGGTGGCAAGCAGCATCTGCCTGACCGTCACCTCCCAGCCTCGGGCTGACCCAGTGCCCGCTTTCGTCTGTGGCACAGTCAGTGAGACCTCCGCTCCTAGGAGGGCTCCTGCCCTGCTGAGCGAGAGGCGGCGCTCGGAAGCAGACCTCGGGCCTCAGGGAGGTGGGAGAGCCGGCCTCTTCCCAGAGAGGCCCCGGGAGCAACGGAATCGATTTCAGTGCAGGGTCTGCGTGAGGCCTTGCGCGCGCCAGCCTCACTCCTCACTGCGTTTTCAAGGCAAGTGGCTGTGCTGAGGGGCGTGGCCTGGGGGACAGGTGCTCTGCCAGGCAGCAGCGTGGGGGTGGAGAAAGCTGCTGCCAGGGTCTGACCGTGCCTAGCGGAGCGGCCAGGGCTCATGCCGCCCCTCTGAGCACGGCCTTCCTGGCCAGAAACCGGCTGAGGGCGCCGCTCTGGAGCTGGGGAGGGGTGCACGGGGCCCAGCCCACCCACTTTCAGGAGATGCATCGCTGGGGTCCAAGCAGGTTGGCTGTGGAGCCTCCCTCCGTCTCAGCACTACTGGTCGGGGTCTCATGGGGGTGCCCGAGGCGTGGGCTCAGTCCCACCTTTGCTCACTTACTCCTCTCGAGGAGACAGCTTTGGGTGCCCAACCTCAGCATGGCCAGGGTGCTGCCTCTGTGCCCCATGGCTGGCGGCTCAGGCTCAGGGCTCGGCCTCGCTGGTGGGCCCATTGATGCCAACTTGGGCACAGCCATTCTAGGTCAGACGCTGATTCAGTGAGAAGTGGGGCAGATCAGTAAAGGAAAACGATGTGTCGAGAAAGCAGTCTTAATTCTGGCTCTTTTACAAGAAAACACAACAGACCTTCCCCACTACATAAATGTGGCACATGCTTGTTACATAAATCGTGGGAGGGACAGGAAGTGGAGGGAAGAAGAAATTGCCCTCGTGTCTCGCTGGGCAGCTGCAGTCTGTGGGTCTGGGTCCCGGCTGCCTCTCTTCAGCGCCCGTTAGTCTCCATGAGTGCAGCCACACAAGTTGTAGGCACTTGGAGCCGGGTGGCCGGGCTGTGTGGGCAGGCACAGGGCTGGGCCTCCATCCTCCTCCGGCTGCGCTGACACCCCAGGTAATCCTGTCACTGCATTTACGTATGTGAGCCTGAGATTGACTCTGAATTCTGGATGTTTTGCATTTCTCTATTCTTTTTCTTTATTTCTGCATTAGGATGGAGGCCCCAAGCTGCATTACCCATGTTAGGACACGAGGTGCCCAGGGCCCTGGCCGGGTTCTTGCCTGGGGCTGGGCTGGTCAGCACTGTCCTTAGGTGCCATGAGCAACCCTTGCTGACGGTGTGACAGTCCGGGGCCTGCGTCTCCCCCAGCTTGGAGCGCTGAGAGACCCAGCCCGTGCGTGCACCCAAGCAAGGCTCAGGCCTCAACACAGATTAGTTCCAGTGGGGTTTGGGGGTCTTGGGTTAGGAACTTGGAGAAGTTGAAATCTCCCACTGAAGGCTTTGAAGAGCTCCCCCCACCACTGCCCCCCGTCCGGGCTCTGCTGGCCCTGGCCTGGCCCTCTGCCCGGGCAGTGGCCTGGTTTTTGAAGGAAACCCACCCTGTTGGAGGAGCCCACAAGAAGGAAGAGACCAGAAAGCTCTGATGTGACACCACAGAGGAGACAGGTTTGAAATTTTCTTCCATGGGCGTGGCCTGCCATGAGGCCATTGACTCTTCAGCCTCGGGCAAGCCCTTGCTCTGCTGGGGTCCTGAGTCCCGGTGGTCTCAAGGTGGGTGTGGCCTCTGTGGCTTCAGTTCCTGAAAGAGCCTTGGGGGGTGGCAGCTGGAGCCTGGGGACACCCTGAGGTCTTCAGGCTCAGGGGCTTGAGCGATGTGGGAAGAACGTGGCATGAGGGTCCCTGTGTGCAGCCCACTCTAGTGGAGGCCGGCCTGAGCAGCAGGTGTGTCTAGAGTGGCCAGCAGGTTCTGGAATGCCCCAGAGCTGGGGTGTGTTCCTGAGGGCAGGAGGGTGCTGGCTCTGGGCAGCTGGGTTTTTGTTGTGCATTTGAGGGCCTGACCCCAGCTGTCACCAGAGGTGCTTTTGGCCACGCTTTCTAAATTGGTGTGACTGCCCCATAGTGGTGTCCTCTGAGGTTTTGGGGGAAATGTTTTTATATTAAAAAAAGAACAGGGGCTGGGCATGGTGGTTTGCTCCTGTAATCCCAGCACTTTGGGAGGCTGAGGCAGAGGATCGCTTGAGACCAGGAGTTTAAGACCTGCCTGGTCAACATAGTGAGACCCCATCTCTACCAAAAAATAGAAAAGTTAACTGAGTGTGGTGGTGCGCAGCTGTAGTTCCAGCTACTGGGGAGGCCGAGGCAGGAGGATCACTTGAGCCCAGGGGTTCGAGGCTGCAGTGAGCTATGGTTGAACCTCTGCACTCCAGCCCAGGTGACAGAGTGAGAACCTGTCTCAAAAACAAACAGTTAAAAAGAACAAGGATTCAAGTGTAAAATTCATGTGGATTTTAAGATAAGCCGCGAACGTCATTTGAGGCATCCAAAACCAGCACGCGGGGGTGCTGCTCTAGCTGACCCCTTGCTGGGCCTCACTCTCCTGGGCTCTGGCTCTACCATTCCTTGCCTCTGTGGCCAGGACACATGGCTTCCTTTCCCTTGGAATTTGTCACACCCGCCAAGATGGGGCCCTGAGCGCCGTGCTGCCTCCTTGATGGAGGGAGGCTGGGCTGGAGCTCACACCGTGAAGCTGGAGGGAGCTCCAGGGTCATCTTGGCTAAAGGTCTCATTTGGCAGATGGAGAAACTGAGGCCCAGAGAGGAATGACTCCTCTGCAAGTGACTGAGCACGAGCCCGGCCCTTTGGTGGTTGGCCTTCCACCTGCTGTGTCCTGCCCGCCGGCCCCAGCACCGTCCTCTTAGGCTCTGTGGGAGGGTGTATTTGGGGTCTCTCTGCTCTCCTGCCCTGGCTCCCGGTGAGGACAGCAGTGGCATCTTGGACCCTTTGGTCTCATCTTCTGGGTGTCTCTGAGGGGCTATTCCTTTAAACTCTCCTCTTATTTGGAAGCAGGTGGGGGTCCCCACGCGGTGCCAGCCTGCCCGTCCCTGGACAGCTGGGAATTCGGCACACAGGCTGCTGGCCCCAAGCACAGGGCACAGGCTGGGGGACCCGAGCCTGCACCACAGTGTCGGGAGGGCTCGCCGGGGCTGCAGAGCCAGCCCACCGTGGTCAGAAGGTCATGCACAGCCAGCACAGTCTCACTTCAGGGGCCCTGAGGAGGTGCCATTGCCCCAGCTGGTGCACTTGACCTTGAAGAGCCCCACGTCCGGTATTTGGGTGCATCCTGCCCTGGCTCTAGTTCCTGCCAAGCACCCGCCAGCAAAGCCACCTCTTGAAGGGGCTCACCTACCTGTCCCCGTGTCTTTCCAGCGTCACAGGCCTGGGTCCCTGTGGGCGCCTCCCGCGGCTCAGGGCACCAGTGGCGCTCGGTACTCTCTTTCTTCTGCTGCGTCCCAGTGCCAAGTAAGATGCCTGGCGCCACCTTTGCCAAGGGGCCCTTGCTCGCCAGCTGGGCGCTGCTGTGGGTGCGGGACACGGGTGGTGGGCACAGGCCTGGGGCACCCCTGGTGCTTGTAGCTGCCCTCGTCCCATTTTACTCAGAAGAAACTGAGGCATGGGGTGGCCTGGCCTTGAGCCCACCATCTGACCCACCGAGGCCAAGCCCGGAGACTGAGGCCCTCAGTGACGAGGGGGCTCTCCTGGGTTTGTCCGGGCGGAGGTGATCCTCCACCTGATCAATCTGATCTCTCCTTGACCTTCGGCCAGCAGCCTGTCCAGGTGTTCTGATGTCACACGGTGGACACGCTCCCTTCGTGGGGTGGGGCAGCCCCGCCTTTCTCTCCAGACTGGCCCCAGAAGCAGGACTGCCAAAGCGTCCTTTGTCCAGAAGCTGCTCTGCGTAGTCTTAGGCTTTGTTTGGAGAACAGTAGGGGTGTGGAGGGTTGGGAGAAGAGCCTGGGGTCTGGGCTGGGAGGCAGGCCCCCCGAGGGCACCTCCAGGAATACAGGTGTGGGGGCCCGTGGGTGGGGGAGGCTCTGGCCTGTGCTTCCTGAGCCGGGCGGGCACCGAGGTGGAGCTGGAGGGTCTGTGAGGGGCAGGGCCCGTGGGGGAGAGAAGGGGCACAGAGGTACTCAGGCCACCAAGGCTCCCAGTTCCAGTGCCCCTGTGTCTGGAGCTCTGGTTGGTTTCTCTCAGCCACAGCGCTGCTTTGTCCCTTTGACCCAAGAAGAGCAGGTTTTTACAGCTTCTGTGGTGGGCTCTGGGGGAAAAAACACTTGGAATCATGAGGTTTTACTGCCCCAGCTGCAGAGTTTGATATCCATGAATGAAGAACAGGGTCCTGACACAGGCTGTAGCTAGGTGGTCGAGACGCCTCCAGCCCGCCCAGCAGCAGTGCCGGACGCCGTCCTCCCGAGCCCTGGTGCTCTCCGCGGAGCCCAGCGTTCTTGTGGCCTGCGCCTGCTGAGGCCCGACCGAGCTGGGGAAGCCGCTGTCTGCCCGGGAAGGCCACGTGCACCCTCTGATTGTGGACTGACGTTCTCTGCTGAGCACTGGCCATGGCCTTGCTGAGGGAGAGCTGGGCAGGCACCCGGGGAGGCGGGCCTGCAGGAGGGCGGGTGTGGGTTCTCGACATCTGTCCAGGGAGAAGCCTGGCACCAGGAGGGCAGCCTCTGGCTGGGGAGGCCGGTGTCTGGAGCAGGCTCTGGAGCTGCCTTCCAGAGCATCTGGTGGGGAAGGGTCTGTCCCTGAGGCCGTTCCCGCACTTCCTCAGAGCTGTAAGGAGAGGGCTGCTCCACCATGGCCTCACCTTGGGGCCAACACAGGCATGTCCTCTTGATGCAAATGGAACTTAAAACTTGCCTTACACTTGCCACGGTGACAGGGTAGCCTAGAGGCTGCGCCTGGCAGGGCGAGGCAGCACCACGTACGAGTTCCCCAAGGTGCCCCGGATGTGGGTCCCATTTGGGGTGACCTGATGCCTCTGAAACTCTTTGATGCCAGTCGCCCGGCCTCAGTTTAGCCGCGGGAACTTGGTTTCTCATCTAGGACTCGCGGTGTCTTGTTCTTTGCAGGATGAAACAGGTGCCTATCTAATCGACAGAGACCCCACCTACTTTGGGCCCGTGCTGAACTACTTGAGACATGGGAAGCTGGTCATCAACAAAGACCTCGCGGAGGAAGGTGAGCGGTCCTTCTGCACAGATGCCTGAGCTTTGGGGGCAGGGGACCCAACGATGGTACCGATGGGTCCGTTTAAGATGTAGACCTGGCTGGGCGAGGTGGCTCACGCCTGTAATCCTAGCACTCTGGGAGGCTGAAGCGGGAGGATCGCTCAAGGTCAGGAGTTCGAGACTAGCCTGAGCAAGAGCGAGACCCCGTCTACTAAAAATAGAAAGAAATTAGCTGGACAACTAAAAATATATAGGAAAAATTAGTCTGGCATGGTGGCGCATGCCTGTACTTGCAGCTACTCAGGAGGCTGAGGCAGGAGGATTGCTTGAGCCCAGGAGTTTGAGGTTGCTGTGAGCTAGGCTGACGCCACGGCACTCTAGCCAGGGCAACAAAGTGACACTCTGTCTCAAAAAAAAAAAAAAAAAAACAAAAAAAGATGCAGGCCCCTCTGTCTGGAGCCCGCTGCCGGGGCAAGTCCTGCACCTGTGAGTAGGGCGGGGGCCCTCGTTCCCTCCAGAGACGGTCTCATGAGGCCGTGACAAGACAGACACCTGTGAGCCTCCTAGCAAGGTGGGAGGGCCTGAGCCGCACTCCCTGGCCACAGGCGTTTGAGGGCTCTGCCTTTCAAGTGTCTCGTTATTGACCCCTGTCGGGGTGGGGGTTCTTCCTGGGGAGACCGCGGGTTCTCACAGTGGTCCAAAGCCCGGGTTAGGATGTACCTGCTGAGTCTCGTAGGTGTGCCTCAACCTGGCGTGACCGGCCTGCTCTCTTGCAAGGACAGCTTGGGGGTGGCTGGCATCTCTGTGCCGTCACTGGTTGCTGTGGCACATTCCTACTGGTCACAGCACACAGGGCGGGACACCCACTCGCGAGCCGCCTGGCCTCAGGCCCGAGGCTGCCTGTCCGCATGCTCTGGTGTGGGCTCAGGAGAGCCGGGGAGGCCTTGTCCCCGAAGGCCCTGGGAGGTCTGGGCACCTTTGCTCAGGAGTGGCTCTGGCTCCTCCTGCCCTGGCCACATCTCTGGAATGGTCCTTCCATGCCTGCTGCGTCTCACTCGGTTTCTTTCCTCGGCTTTGGGATCTGCCCCCTTCTCTCGAGTTCTGCAGCCCCCAGGGTTGCTGGTGCTGCTGCCCAGGTCACTGTGCAGAGGCTGTGAGGACACTTTGTATCCACTCGCGTTGTCTTTGGCAGTGAACCGTTGTCACACACTGCTTGCTTGGGACGGCTCCTGTGTGCAGTGTGCAGCTGCGCCGTGGCCCGTCCCGAGCGGGGCTTGCTCAGCTCGGGGGCTGCACACACGTTGCCCCTGTCCCGTCTCCGTAGCCGCCGAGGGGGAGCCTGGCACTGAAGCGTCTGGCTGGGTGGGATGCCCTGGGGGCGACACTATGGGTCTGGGGACAGGGAGTCTGTGCTGTCCTGGGTGGCTCGGTTCCCGGTGGCCCTGCCCTGAGTAGGTCACTGTGTTGTCCTGAGCTGTCATGTCGTACGCGCAGCTTCCCTTTGGAGGGCTGAAGAAATTGAGCAGACCCGGAGGGTCCCTAAAGCAGGGTCCTCGCAGTCTGTCCTTAAGGATTCCTGGGAGGGTTCGAGGTCCTAGATGTGGCGAGGCACCGACGGCAGTGCTGGGAGGGTCCCGGAGCTGGGAGACCCTCTCAGCGGGCCACAGTCTTGCCTGTGATGGGAAACTGAGGTGCTGAGTGGCTCAGATGCGTGCAGGAGGCACCTGGCCAGGCCTGAGCCTGACATCTCCCGACCCTGGCCACAGGCCGCGTGCAGCAGGAAGAGCCAGCACAGGACAGGTGACCTCCGGGCCTCTCCGCTCCCCAGTGTGCGTGCATCCGGCGTGGATGTGCGCCGAGCCGCCTTTGAACCAGCTGTTCTGCACCTAGTGGGTTGTTTGCGACCCTGTGCCTGGAGCCCCGGGAACTTGCCACTTGCAGTGAGCGTCTGGAGTCTGCCAGGACGGGGCCCGGAGGGTCCTGCGGGCCTCGGCTGGGCCTGGCTGTCCATGGCGGGCGGGATGGGCGCAAAACATTTACTCCTTGGCTTGGTCTGGTCTGCTGAAAGTTACGGTTGGTTTTCTCTATTCCAGGAGTATTGGAGGAAGCGGAATTTTATAACATCACCTCATTAATAAAACTGGTAAAGGACAAAATTAGAGAACGAGACAGCAAAACGTCACAGGTGAGACAAGTGACGAATGGGCCGGAAGCCTGCAAGGCCTGGCAGAAGTGTGGGTCCCTCTCCTGCCTCCCCTGGCTGCTGGGCAGCCTCCAGCTTGGGGCCTTGGGACGGGAGCTGGCACTGTCCTACCGATCATTCTGTCACTGTCTTAGTGCCCGATGACTCTGCCGTCCTGCCTGCTCCCCTGGCGGCACCGTCTGGCTCTGCCTGGCCTACCGTGGGCAGCCCGGCTCCTGGGGGAAGGGACAGCGCCGGCGCTAGCCTGAGAAAGGCTGTGGAGGAGGGGAGGGCCCTGAGGGGACGGGGGAGCCCTCCGAAGGGGGCGTGCAGGCAGGGGACTGGCCTGAGGGCGATGGCGGGGAGCCCTGGGCTTGGCTTGACTGGAAAGGAGGGCGGTGCCGAGTCTGCCTCCCCACCCACTCGGGAGGGAGAGACCCTGCTCTTGGGTCCTGGTGCACAGTCACCCCAGCAATCAGTCTTACTCGCTGTCCTGCAGATGGAAGCACTGAGGCTGTGTGACTGGGAGACCAGTGTGTGACTTTGTCACTGCGTGTTCCTAGCATGAGTCACTGCCTTAACATCAGGGACCAGGGCTCCTGAGGCCCTTCCCCTTTGATGTCACATGTCCTTGTCCGTGTTCCACACCACGCTCGAGGCTCGTATGTGCAGCTGCCTCCTCTTGGCTGGCTAGCGGCCTGTGAGGGCAGAACTGTGTCCGGGCGGCTCTAGGACCAGAGCCCGCCTGGGTCGCAGCGCAGTGACTGTGCGGCAGGCTGTGGTCAGGAGACAGATGCAGTTTCAGGGAGCCAGTGCAGCTGGGGGCGCGTGTCCCAGCTGCTGTGCCTGTTGCAGAGCTTCCTGCCGCGGCAGGAGGCAGGTTTGGGCAGCATCACCCCAGCCCTTCCTGACACTCCTGTCCTCCAGGTTGGCTTAGGGGCTTCCTGTCATCCGTGTGGAGCAGACACGGGACACTCTTGAGTGTTCCTGTCTAGCCACAGGTGTTCTGGGATTTCAGGAACATGACTCATTTTATTTTGGAATTTAGAAATAGAAATATTTTTGGAGGCGAACGAGGACCAGAAAACAGCATCTGCTGCAGGCCAAGCGTTTGCTTCCGTGGACGTGTGCAGGTTGCTTTGGGCCCCGTGACCCGAGCTGAGAGGTGGAGAGCTAGCCTCGGCCTCGCTCGGGCCCCCTGGAAAGCTTCCGCGAGTCAGCGCGTGGGCGGGGCTGCTCGGCCGGGGACAGGAGCGGCGTGTGGCTTGGCCTGGTCCCATGACGGCTGTGTTCTTGCAGGTGCCCGTGAAGCACGTGTACCGCGTGCTCCAGTGTCAGGAGGAGGAGCTCACGCAGATGGTCTCTACCATGTCCGACGGCTGGAAGTTCGAGCAGGTGAGGGCTGCGGCTGGGCTGACAGCCCTTGGTGCAGCTGGACTTCCGCTTACAAAGGCCCCAGGTCCTCAGGGACCGGCTGAGGCACTCACCTCCTGGTGGCTCCTGGAGACGCAGGGCTCGCTTTGTGTCCTCCGGGCCTGGGGGCTCACAGACAGCAGCTTGCGCGGTCCTGGGTGGACTCGCCTGGGAGTTCGGGTGGGGCTGGAGGGCATCGAAGGTCCTGCCCCTGCCCGACCCACGTTCTCCCTCTGCAGCTCTTCCTGTTACTGCAGCCCATCCTTCTGGGGGCCGCCTCTCTGTGCTCCGACACCCCCGTGTGTGGCCTGGCCCTACGCCCGCTCCTGCTGCCCCTGCCCGCTCGTGCCCGGGAGGGGCTGCTGGCTCCGGTTGTCCCTCCTCCCTCTCTGGTCTTGCCGGCCCGAGTCGGGTCGGGGCTGGGGGCTTTCACGAGTGCCACGGGGAGCACTGCCGTGTCAGTGCAGGGCCTGCGCTTCCCCGGCGGCCTCAGCAGGAGGCGTGGCTGCGTGGTGTGAGCCGTGCTGTGGCTCTGTGCTTCGTCGTCGGGAGCTCAGGACACCGGCAGCGTGGGCTCTGCGGGGGGTGCTTGCCTGCGGTCTCGTCTCCGCGTAGCTCTTCATAGGCGGACACTGAGCTTGGGGACCGGGACCCTGTCTGGTCTCCGTCCTGACAGTTGGCTCTGTCGCTGGCTTCTGTCTAAGGCAGGTTCTGTCCACGGCGAGGGGCCCTGCCAGAGAGAGTGGTTCTCCACGGCCCCTGCTCAGCAAGGCGTCCTTTTTCTTTGAGTCTTTTGAAATAGTGGATCACTCTGTACAGAGCTTGGAGTCCCCTTGAAATGTCACTAAAGACAGGTTCGGTCAGCATTGCATCCACGCTCCATGCCGGACCCTGGGCTGGTAGGCAGCAGCTTGTCGGTGCAGGCCCTGTCCTGCCAGGGGCCGTGTTTCCCACGCTCGGACCCCATCAAAACTGCCAGAGACTCACAGGAACATCCCCTGCTGGCGGGACAGCCCTGCCCATGGGGTGGTTCCTCAGTGGTGCCCATAGGAAGCTGTGTCACCTGTTCAGAACCCGTGAGAGGGCCTCACAGCACCTGTGGCTCTTCTGCTGTCTGTGGCTTTTCTGGCCAGAAGGGAGGCTCTCCTGCCTCCTGGACCCCCCGCCCATGGCCAGCGCCAGGACCTCGTCCATAGCACTTCGGGGTGGGTCCCAAATCCACTGCAGAGAGTGGGTGTCTTCCCCCTTCTTGAGCAGGCAGGTTGGCCCTCAGCCCCACGCGGCGTGTCTGGTGGCCTGGAGGGATGCGGGTGGGTTAGAGAGCCCGAGGGTGTGCCCACCGGGTCCCAGTGGGACCCACCCAGACTTTGAGGCACAGCTTCCCAGCAGCTCTTTCAGATTTTGCACCTGGGCCCTGGGCTCCTTCCTCCAGGTGGCCGGAGCCACTGGCCTCGCGTTCTCTGCCCTGCTGGGAGTCGGTCGCGGCAGCAGTCCTGCTTCCCTGGGGAAGGCCTGGTGGCAGCTCCCCCCCCCCCCACCCCCATGTGTGCATGCGCCGCAGCGCCGGGCCGGCCCCACTGTCCTCCAGCCTTCCCCTGGCTGGTTGGTCCCTGTGCCCTGTTTGCCCAGCTGGAAACGCTGAGCAAACTCTGTCCCTGCGAGGAAGAGCCTGCGTGGGGGCTGCGTGGCGGCTCAGGTGCGTCACGTGTTCACACAGGTGTTTCAGGAGTTGGTGTTTTGTGGGTTCCTTAACTATCTCCTGAAACCCGCCCTCAGTTTCCCCGAGGGCTGGCGGTCTCTGCTGTGGCTGTTTGCCGGCTGCGGCTTCCCTCATGGTGGGCGTTGGAGCCGGCGCCTGTCACACGGGGCCTCCCACCTGTCTCCCCAGCTCGTCAGCATCGGCTCCTCCTACAACTACGGGAACGAAGACCAGGCGGAGTTCCTGTGCGTGGTTTCCAAGGAGCTGCACAACACCCCCTACGGCACGGCCAGCGAGCCCAGCGAGAAAGCCAAGGTGAGCGCTGGGCGCTGCTGCCGTGGCTGCGGGTTGCCCCTCCCGGTGGGGCGCTGGCCGGGGGGCGGGTGGGGGGGGCTGCCGCCACCTGAAGGGCAGGTTTTGGAAGGTTTTTCTTAGAGTTTCCCTGTTTCTCGCCATTGTCAGTGAGCCGGGTCCAGGCCCCCCGGGGGGGCCACCCTCACGTGACTCCTGCCTGGCTGGTCGGAGCAGGGTCTCCCATGGAACGAGGGGTCTCTGAACACAGGCTCCCCCTCGGGTGAGCTCTGCGGTTCCCTCCTGTCTCGTGGCACAGCTGGCCCGGAAGTGTTTTCTGGGCCTGCTGGCAGGGGCTATGCTTTTAAGAAATGCCTCTGTGGGCTGTTTTCTTGGGGGACCCAGGGATCCTGTGTTCGCAGGGGCCTGCCACCCATGGTGACCGTCGGGCAGGCCCCGCGCCCATCCCCTGAGTGCATGGATGGGCCCTCAGGGCCAGCAGCTGCCTCACCACGTCCAGCCTGGTCTTGGGACGTGTGTTTCGTGTGTAACAGGAGCGTGTCCTACGGGTCCTGTAATTCTTAGGTTCCAGAGTGTCCGCCCACACGTGGGCAGCCCCCGTGTGGACTGGCACGGGCCCTCTGTCTCCTGAGGAGCCTGGTGGCAGCCGGGGAAAACAGGGAACCACCTGCCTCACTGGCTTTTGGTTTAGCCCTGTAGCCCTGCCTCTTGGTGACCCATTCTGGTGGCATTTCCTCTGGGCGTGTTCTTAAGGTTGGGGCTCCAGGACAGGACAGATGCATCTGTCCTTGTAGAATCTGGCATTGGCCTGGGCTGGCTCCACCTGGCAGGACTCCTGGACCTCTGTGCCAGGCGTGGCGGGGAGCCTGCAGCCTGCTGAGGGGGTCTGGGGGCCTGGGACATGGGGACAGGCCTCTCTGGGCCCACAGGTGACCCTGGTAAAGGCTCAGGCATTGCCAAAGGGCCTTCGGAGGAGGTACAGGAAAAGGCCAGAACTGGAAGGGTTTTAACTGATGACATTAAACCCAGGACCCCTGGGGTGTCCTCAGACTCGGGGCTGAGGCCTCTGGGTGGCTGCCAGCAGCGTCTGTCATCAGGGCTGGCAGCCACCTGCCCGGGACCCACCTGTGAGCCTTCCCAGGTCTTCTTGGGAGGTGTGGGCCTGGGAGCAAGTAGAGTCCCCAAGCGTGTCTCAAGGAGGCCGTGCCCATGGCCGCGTTCTCACCACTTGTGACATGAGGATGCGTCCTCGCTGTGGCCGCCCGGGCCTGAGCCCCTGCTCCTGGGCCCCTGCAGGCTCCTGCCAGTGCCGGTGCCAGGCCCAGGGACGTGCTTCCACCTGGGGTCTAGAAGGTGGCCCCACCTCCCCAGAGCCCCAAGCCTGGTCAGGAGCGGGCCCCCCTCCCTCTCTCTGAGCATTTGCAGGGGTTCTTTTATAAACTGTTTTATTTTTAGAAGCTTTTTATTTCTGGACTTAAATGGTTTTCATAACCAAGCTCACCGGGGCTCAGTTCCCTCAGGTGGCTCTTCAGCTGCAGAGAGGACACGTTCTGTGCAGTGAGGAAGCCCCAAGTGTGACCCCAAATCCCTCTGCTGTGGAATTGTGGCCGTTTTCTCTCCAAAAATACCTGGCTGTGAAGTGGGGCGGCCGCGCGTCTTCTAAATGGGGCAGCGGCTCCCGGGAGGCGGAGCGTGGTTCCGGCCTCTAGGGGCTGGGGAGGTCGGGGGCCAGAGCTGGAGGACGGGGGGTGGGGGCTGCCCGTGTGCAGCCTGGCTGGAGCAGGGCTGCATGTTCTGCAGGGAGCAAGTCTCTGCTGTCCCTCCTCACTGGTGTCCCTGCAGCGTCTGGTGGCCTCCAGGTGTTGGGCAACCTTCTCCCCCATTCAAGTTGCAAATGGTGGCAGCTGCCAGCAGAGGGACAGTCCCCGCACGGGCGCCCCTCCCAACACCAGCTGCCAGCACAGGGGCCCCAGAACCACTGTTAGGCTGGAGAACTTGCTGGAAAGACTCACAGATGCACCAAGAACGGTTTGACTCAGGGCCCTTGTTTATTACAGAGGAATGGAGCGAGATGCGTGGGGGCAGAGGCCCGGAGAGGCCCCCCCCCCCCTGGAGTCAGGGCCTGTCCCCTCCCGCCACCCCTGGGGTGGTGCCTGCCAGAGAAGTTGGGCCCTGGTGTGCAGGGTGTTTCTGGGGCTCCCTCAAAGCGGCGTGACTGGTTGGCGGACTGATCGCTGTGCCGTGTGCTGCCCTTGGCCTGGGCACCTCAGCCCTGAGGCCCCACCCCCATCACCCAGCAGTGGGGCCTGTCCCGTGTGACCCCAGCCCCCAGGCCGGCAGGGGCCCTCCTGTCAGGACAGGCCAAGGCCCAAGGCCAGGCCTCTTTCTGGGCGGGGTTTGCCCAGCATGGCAGGGGGCGCAGCGCTGGGACCTTAGGATACAGGCCGCCGTCGGCAGGTGAGGCTGCTGCCCTGGGCAGGAGCGGCCCCTGCGCCCTCGCCCTTCCCCCCGTGGTGTGGTCCGGGCGTGGGGGTTGGTCCCAGGGCTCCCAAGCCGCTGGGGGGCATCCCTCGGGTCTGCCGAATCATGCCCTCATGTGTCTTCTCTCCACGACGCATGCTGCCCGCCCAGAGTGACGACGAGGACGAAGGTCATGAAGGGAGTGACTCAGATTAAGTGTAGATGTCATGGTGAGCTCTGCATCCTTGCGATTGACCCCTGCACCGTAGACTCCCTGACCCTGTGACCCAGCTGACCCTTGGCCTCAGTGCCCCGTGTGTCTGTCCCGTGCTCGGTGTCGACCATAGACCCACAGTAGAACTGCCTGCGGGGTGGGGGCTGTTTGAGGATGCTGGGCACCGCGTTGTCATCATTCCCTCCGTGACACTGTGGGCAGGAGGACAGGCGCTTGCGGGGGCGGGGAGAGTCCTTTGTGCCAGCGGATGGCAGCAGGTGTGGACGCGGGGGGCGGGGTAGTGTGCGCTCACTCCACTCCGCCAGCCCAGGGGGCCACCTCCCTGCCTGGCTCAGGTCATGGGCTCAGGGCCACGGGGTGAAGGCCACATGGCAGATGGTGGACCCCGATCTTGGATGCCAGAGCCCAGGATCTCCTGCTCTGCCTGAGCCCGCCCAGGCCGGGGCTGCCCCTGTCTGGTCCCAGAAGCCGTGTCAGCCCAATGGGCCCGGCCGAGGGCCGTTGCCTGTGGTGTGTGACTCCCAGGTCCCCGGCCGCTGGTCCCTGCGGTTCGACGCAGGCCTCCCTGTGGAGGGTGGCCCTGCATGGGAGCCTGCCCGGAAGAGGAGGGTCTCACCCAAAGTCTGTCCCGGACAGACAGTGCTATGGCGGTCACAGGCCCTGGGGCTCCTGGCCAGGTCATCCCTGCTTAGTCCTGCTGACTTCCCTCTGCCCGGTGCCTCCGGCTCTGCACGGGGCTGGTGGTGGCTCAGGGCCCAGTGGGGGCAGCAGCAGGGTCACCCTGTCACCCTGCTGCTGCCCTCGCATGGTGGGGGGGGTGCCCTGCAGAGGCGCTGGAGAGCTAGCAGGAGCCGTGGGCTGGGCAGGGACCTCCCAGGGAGACAGGCAGGAGTGACAGGAGCGAAGGTGCCATCTCTTGAGCCACTCAGGACGCGCCTTCCCGCTGACGACACGCTCCTCGGGAGTGGTCTGGTGGGAGTCACCGCGCTGAGCCGTGCCAGGCTGGGCTCGTGGTGTCCGGTGCTCTGGCCTGGCGGTGAGCAGCCTGGGCCTCCCGGCAAGCTTGCCAGCTGCAGTGCTCCCCCCCTGCCCTGGCCTGCAGGCTGCTGGGGCTCATTTTGCAGGTTCGGCTGAGCCTTGGCCAGGGCCCGGCCGGTCCTCTGGGAGCCCCAGGCAGAGGCGGGGCCAGTGAGGGGGGCCAGGGTGGGGGAGGGATTCCTGGAGAGCCGTGTATGTGAAGGTGGAACGCGGTGTGGGGTCAGGCGAGGAGAGGGGAGGGACAGGTCCGGGCCGGGGCTGCTCTAGGGCCCAGCTGCACATGCCTGTCTGAGGCCTGGGCCCATCAGGCATGTGGGGAGTCCCCAGGTGGGCTCTGCTCTTGGGGCGGCAGCCGCAGGCTGAGAAGCAGGTGGGGGCCGAGGCAAAGGGCACTGAGTAGGAGGGGGCAGGTTCCCTGGGCCGACAGAGCAGGGACCGCCCTGGGGGGGGGGGGGTCTCTGGAGTCTCGCCAGCAGCTGTTCCCCTTGAGGGCCATGCCGGGGGTCTCAGGTTGGGGCAGGGGCAGCAGGGTTGCCGAGGGGCTGGTGGGGACTGGTGAGCCTGGGCGGGGCCTGTGTGCAAGGTGAGGGTGCCATGGGCAGGGGCGGAGGCCTGGGCTGGCCCGCAGGCACTCTGGCCTGCTGGGCCGGGTTCCCGGGCCTGGCGATGCCCTCTGGGGGTGTGGGCGACTCCGGGCCTGTGGGCTCTGCTCTTCGGCGCAGGCGCTTGGGCCCGGCCAGAGCCCTCATTCTCTGCATTCGGTGTCTTTCAGATTTTGCAAGAACGGGGCTCAAGAATGTGAGGGCCACAGTACTGACAGCTGAAGAAATGAACTACTTTTTCCCAAGATGCAACGAACCGCCTTGTCCAGGAAGCTTGGCTGTGAGAAGAAACCTGCTTTTGATCATTTTCCTAGAGATCTGGGTGTGAATCCTTTTTTGCCTCTGAGGTGGGTGGTGAGAGACGGGCCCAGCTGTCCAAGGCCAGGCGTCCCCACAGGGAGGAGGCGCCGTGGCCAGCGGGCGCTGTCTCTGGGGGCCTTGTTCGGATTTTTCCAAGTGCCACATGGGACCGAGGCAGGATGCTTCCAGTGAGCCCGTGTGGTCGCTGAAGACCGTTCAGAGGGCAGCGTTCTTGGTGCTACGTGAACAGTGTGTGCAGGCAGCTGCTGCGTCGACGGCCGGCCTCCGGTCTGGGTGTCCTCTGGTCACCCGCTCAGTGCCAGACCCTGGTCCTTGGTCAGGGTGTGCTCATGTGACGGTTTCTCAGCCTGGGCAGCAGCTCCTGACAGCGGTGGCTTCTGTGTCGTGACTACTTTCTGGGCGTTGCAGCCTCCTGCAGCAACAGGCTGCGCCCGGGCTGCTCAGCCGGGATGGTCAAGGCTTCTCCATTTGTATTTTTCAGGCGAGAGAACTTTGTATCCCTTTTCTCAAGCGTGGGTGGGCTCCCGGCTGTTTGTACTCTAGAGACGCCTGCACGTGTTGCTCCATGTGGACCGGCCCGTGCCACCCTCCAGCAGGAGGTGGTGGCATTGCTCGTCCTCCCACCCTGGGCTCGGGGGGAGCCGGCGCCCCTCAGTGCCTTGCAGCGCCTGGGACGGAGGTCGGGCTGGAGGCCGTGCACCGGTTCTGGAGCCGCAGCTCGGGGTTGTGCCGACAGTCCGGGATGTTTACAGCGCACCACACACGGCTCTCGCCCGCTCTCGCGTTCTCTTTGTCTAACTATGCAGTTTCTATTTCTGGGACATTTGAGACTTCCCACAACCTGCCCGGGCTCCGCCACCTGCCGTGACGCGGGAGCTGCGAGGACCCCTTTAGACGACGCTGCCTGCGTGCCTGGAGCACAGACCTCGGCTGGCTGCGGGGCTCGTCCTGCCGGGGACCCGGCTCGAACAAGCAAGCGCTTTGCCTCCTGGACTCGGCCTCCCACGGGAGCTGCGCACACCGACCGGGGCTGCCGGGCGCAGGTCAGAGGCTCTGCCACCGTCTAGTGTCAAACGCCTCCGGAGCCTTCTTGCCCAGGCCTTTCCCCTCTCCTTGCCAATAACCTGAGTAACCAAGTTCTCCAGCACCTAGGACTTACCTCCTCCCTTTTGTAAGGTCTCTTGTATGTTGTTAAATGTTCGGCTTCAACCGTTCCTCACGGCCTCTGCGCAGGGCAGGGGCGGCCGCCGGGGCGCGGCCGTGGCGTGCTCGCCGCTTACGACATTTGGTTTAGGACTTTGACATAATAGATAGGCTTGTGGTTTTTTTTTTAATTTAAAGATATTAAGACTTAATTCACTAAAATTTATTCTAAGGGGATATTTATACTTTTATACTTTTTTAGGTATCCGTATTTTATCAGCTTACAGTTTAATGCCTAAGTTTCCCCTGAAAATAGCAAATAAAATTGTGTATTTAAGAATGAGCATCGCGACTGTTGGTGTCTTAAAACGCTCGGGAGGGGAAACGCCGCTCAGGCTGCCGGCCGGGGCTCGGCCTCCCCAGGCAGAGGCTGGGCTGGAGCCCCCATCCGCGCTTGTGTCCCTGCTGGGAAGGCTCGGGCCAGGGCCGGTGGATGAGAGCTTGCCACCTCCTGCTGACATGCCCCCATCCTGGGGGACAGGAGACCATACACAAGTGACTTTTTAAGAGACGAGGCCTCATGATGTTGCCAAGGCTGGACTCCAACTCCTGGCCTCAAGAGACCCTCTCTTGTCGTAGCCTCCCACGTAGCTGAGACACAAGTGACGTTTTCTGAAAGTGCTGCTACCTCACGGAGTTCATGTCCACCGCTCTTGTCTCTCCTCCTGGGCGGAGGCACAGGTGCTGAGCTCAGCGTGGGAGCAGAGTGCCCTGGGGCCGCCACCCCCGCTGCCCTGCCGGCTGCTCCACGGAAGCTCAGCTGCTGGGTCCC
The DNA here is from genome assembly GCF_020740605.2 of Lemur catta. Classification (NCBI taxonomy): domain Eukaryota; kingdom Metazoa; phylum Chordata; class Mammalia; order Primates; family Lemuridae; genus Lemur; species Lemur catta. The sequence goes on from NC_059129.1 coordinate 2,034,867, forward strand.
TGCTCTTGGAGAGAAGTTCCTGTTCCCAGTGTCCCTTGGGGGCTCTGGCTGCCTGACATCGGCCAAGAATTCCTCGACCCCAGATGCTGGAGTCTCTCCCGGCCTGGTTCTATTTCCAGGCGTGTGGCCGGCCGAGCTAGCTGATGGGCCCGTCCCGACCCCAGGCCCTGCTGAGGACTGTCCTGCCCTCCTGGATGGAGTGGGAGCTGCCTACAGCAGGGCCGAGGGGCTTCCAGGTGCTCAGTGTGCAGCCAAGGGGTCTTCCAGTGGTCTGGAACCTGGACAGGCCTGGCGGCCCCTTGTCCAGGCAACCCATGGGCACTTGGGAGAGGCCTGAGCATGGCAGGTGTCCCCAAAGCCGGACCCCGTCTCCCATCCGAGCAAAGGCTGGCTGTCCAGTTTGCGTCCTGGGCCAGGCTGAATGCCCTCGGGGCCACTGGGTCTGCTGGGTGGCGGGGAGCCCTGGGCCAGCCTGCCCTCCATGGGGGCAGGGGCGCTGGGGAGGCAGGTCTCTCGAGGCAGGGTCAGGCCACCAGCCCTGTGGCTCCCAGAAGCCAGAGTGGGGAGGCAGGGGAGGGAGGTGGGGCTCGGAGCATGCACCTTCCCCATGCAGTTGCCCAGCCACGGGGCTTTCTGCAGAGCCCAGGCCTGGAACCTTCCAGGGCACTGCAGGGGGCAGGCACCCCTCCTTGGCACCTCTCCCCTCCCCTTCTCTTAATTTATTGGTGTCCAAGGGTCTCCATCTTCCGTCCTCCAGAGCTGGTGGCTGTGGCTGGCTGGTGCCCGACCCTGCAGATGGCTGTGCCAGCCGCAGCCTGCAGGGTAGGGGGTCTGGCTTTGGGGCCTCCCTCCCTCCCTGCCACTGGCTGCTCCACCTGAGTGCCGGGGGGGGGCACTTTGCCCTCAGACCACCCACCCTACACCGATGCCCCCGTGTCTGGGGCTCAGCTCACGGCAGGGCCTGCCTGTGCTGACCCCTCACCCTGGTCTGAGGCCAGCAGGGCTCCTGGCATGGCAGTTTTCCTTCCTCGGGCTCCCAGGCGGATCGTGATGCGTGTGCATGTGTGTGGGGGGTGGTGTGTGGGCGCGTGTGACACTCACATGTGGGCTTCCGGTTGCAGCCCCTGAAGGGGTGTCTGGCCCCGGCACCCGCCTCACCTGCGGGCTGCTGTGGCTGGCCGAGGTGGCCTTTCACTGTGACCCCGCCGGACTGAGCCCAGGGTGCTGGCTCCAGCCTCCCCTGCCTGCCTGTCCCTTGAGTTCTTCCTGCGGCTGGAAGGGGCCCTGCTGCCACCGCCCACCTGGCAAATGGCTCTGTTTGGCGGCAGCGTGGAAGTTGCATTTGAGCTGTGCCCCCGCCCAGGGTGGGAGAGGGAGCCTGGGATGAAACCTGGGACGTGTCTCTTGCTACCATCCTGCTTCCAACACTAAGCTTAGTAGGAACCTGAAATCACATGAAATAGACCTGTTTTCCCTCTTAAACCCAGGTCGCGGCGGAGTGTTCTGCAGGCAGCTGTGAGCCTTCCTGGGTCTGGGTGAGGGCTGGCGACGTGGGTGGGGTGGGGCTGTGTTCTGGGAGCCTGGTCCCTGCCCGGTGTCACCCAGGAGCCAGCCTTCGTCCAGGCCTCACCACAGAGGTGCAGGGTGGGTGGTGGGAGGCCCCCCCCAGAGACGACCTCACCTCCTCTGACCTCCCCTGACCCCCCCCTGCCTCAGCCTGGCGCTCGCCCCTGGGGCTGTCCTCAGAGCACCACGCCCCGCCCCCCACCCTCTGCCGGCTTCGCACCTGCGTCCCCCATGGAAGTGTCCTCAGGGCACAGACACAGCGGCCAAGTGGCACCCCGGGGGGATTCCTTATGTTTTGTTCCCAACTGTGTCCCCAGGGCCAGAGCTCAGCAGGTGCTTGCTAGGTGGGTACTGATTCCTTCCCTGCCCTGTGGCGGGGCCGGCTGTGCTCGTGCAAGTGCAAATCACTAATGATGCGAGGACAAGGACACAGAACCAGAGGGCCACGCGGTTCTCACCCCAAAACCAACAGCTGAGAACTCCTACTGCCGACCCAGGAAGGGGCATCATCTGACCTTCGACCACCCAAGGCTCACAGGGCCCGGGCATCGCCCTCCCACCGGCCTCGCTCGGCACCTATTTACAACCAGCGAGGGAAGAAACGCCCTAGGACCAGGCTCCAAGGATCCAGAGCTGCAGATCTGAGGAGCACGGCCTGGGGACATGCAGGCTGGGCGGGTACAGCCAGGGCGGGACACCTGCAAGGGACCCCATACAGGACAGGGGTGGGTGGCCCGGCAGGCGGAGACTGCCTGGGGGCAGAGAGCCCCCCTCATCCTCAGGACGGCCCGGGGCTGCCCGCGCTGGAGGGCTGAGCTCGGAGGCACCTGCTCCCCAGCAAAACCAGCGCAGCCGCGGGGCGTGTCCTTCTGGGCTTATGGAAACCAGAGAGGCACGACGGGCTCCACCACGGAGGAGCCAGAAGATTCGCCGCCAGGAGGCCTGATCCGCGCCCAGCGACTCGGGGCTCGCGGCAAAGGCGGGAGGGAACGGGCACCAGAACCAGCGAGGGGAACCAGCGAGGGGGCAGTGTGTTCTTTATGCAGAACTAAGGTCACGTGTGGCCCGGTCTTGGGCCTGGCCCACGGAGGCGACCGCACGGAATCAGGCCGGAGCACACGCGTTGTAGCTTCTAACTCTGCCAGCTGCAGCCACGCACAGAGCCCGTCCCGCACACAGGGCCGGTCGTCACCGCCCCGCGCTGCCCCGCACAGCCGGCACCCGGCCCTCGTCAGCAGGCCCCGCACGTGGGGGTCTTGCCCGGGCCTGCCGACCCCTCCGGCCCCCGGCGATGGCCAGACAGCACGGTCCCCGCGGCCCCGCGGCCAGTGCTCCTCACACCCCGCCCGTCAGGACGGCGTTCCGAGCGCGTTTGTGGATCTGCTGCTGGGCGGACGGGAAGCTCAGGCCACAGCCTGACCGCGGAGAGGCCCCGGTCAGCGTCCGACCTCGGCCGCGGGACTCACACCAGACAGCAGGTCGGACACGGAGTGCATTTCCTAGCAAGCAGACGTTCTTGACAGAGCTGGTAATGGCCGCACGCTTTACATACAGTTAGCACGGGCTGCACACTCCCAGTCATGAAGCACTTAGCAAACCGTGAACGTGTATTTCAGGGATGTCCTAGGGCTCTGCAGAGAAACAGGAAGTGACCTCTGTAACCCATGCGCCCCCCGGCAACCCTCCATCCCCCATGGTGGTGCTTGCTAGTGCTCGGTTGCCCTGACAACCAGACTTCCTGGCCCCAGGTGTCCCGGCTGCTGAGCTGTGTCCAGGTGTCTCCAGCAGCCTGAAAACAAAACCCACACAATGACCTTACGAGCTTTGTGAACTAAAATAAAACTTTAAGGCTCACCCCTCCACGGGCTGACTGAATGGACCCCCTCATGGCCAAAGGAATAGCCTAAAACTAAATTGCCTGCCAAGAGGAGGGAGGTCAGACATGCCTTATCAGGCCCCCCTCCCTTCTTGGGGACATCCTTTGTAACCCATTAACAGGCCTAAGGGTACACAAGACAAACCTGCAGGTCCTCAATTTACACAACAAATCTATGTGTGGTGGCTTATCTCTGATAAACAGCTGCTTATGTTGAAACATTCCAAGCCTTTACACAAAGCTTCATGTCCTTAACCAATTATAAGCCAAAGGATCTTCAAACCCACCTATAACCTGTAAGCCCCTGCTTCGAGATGGCCCACCTTCTCGGACCAAACCAATGTGTGCCTCCCACGTGTTGATTTATGACTTTACCTGTAACCCCTGTCTCCCTGAAAGGTATAAAACCAAACCGTAGCCCAGCCACAGCGAGTCCACTTGCTCAAGGCTTCTTGGGCGTGGCTCCATGTCATGGTCCTCAAATTTGGCTCAGAGTAAATCTCTTTAAAATTATTTTACAGAGTTTGGCTTTTTTTCCGTTGACACTTTTATTGGTTTGGGATAAATATGAAAATGCTTCTATCAACGGAAATTAGACTTAGCAACAGGGATTTTTAGGATTAATCTACTCCACGTATTTAAGCTATGCCAGGCTGCAGGGCACAGGCGTGACCATTCCTCTGCTTCCGTTTCCTGCGGCTGAAAATCAGCCGGAGCTCGCTGGGCCTGGGCGACCCGTCCGCGTGTCAGCAGACACACGTCCCCACCCGCTCGGGGGTCAGCGCTGCCCGGTGTCCCCGGTGCTGCCGCCGGGCACAGGCTGCCACAGGTGGAGCCAGGCGTGTCCAGTCACGTGAGCTCCAGCACACCTGGGACGTGGGCGGGAGTCTCCCACACCACGGCCGGCACGTGCCCAGGTCAGAGGTCAGGGTGGCCCCAGGGCTGCTGCCCCCACAGACGTGGTCTCTGTCCCTAGTGGACACGCAGGAGCTCTCTCCCTGCCCGCTGTGGCCGTGCCACCCTGGCCGCCCTTACACTCCACGAAAGTCAGCTGTCCCCAGCCCTCCTGCCAGGTCGGCAGTGACAGACAGCACCAGGGCACAGGGGCGGAGAGACCAGGGTCCGCTGAGGGACAGCCCCCCACAGACCCACCTGGGCACCCAGTGGCTGACCAGGCCAGAGTGTGTGTCCCTGGGGGGACAGGAACAAGGACTGGACAAGAAGAATGGACGCCCGGGCCCTAGCCCGGGACCCAGTGGCCTCTGGAGACAGCCACAGTCTCACCCAGGGAGGGGACTGGGTGGCACAGCAATGCAAGGGGGGGCAGCGACACGGGGGGGCAGCGACGCAGGGGGGGCAGCCACGCAGGGGTTGGGGGGCAGCCACGTCCCGGGCAGCAGGTGCTCGACGCCTGGAAAAGCCAGGAACGCTTCCTCCCAGAAAAGCCCGCGCACAGGATCACGTCTCAGTCCAGGCAGGTGACAGGAGTCCCGTCCACGGGGACCCCCCCACCAGCCCGGATGAGCCCCCTACTTCCCTGGAGGGCCAGGCCCACTCGGGCTTGATTCTTATGACAAAAGAAATAAAAGTTATAAGGTTTGAAACAGAAAAAATATGATCGCCTACACAGAAAATTTAAAAACAAAACAAAGATAAGAAAATTACAGAAAACGAGCTCAACTACTCAGCAGCATTAGCAAAATCTCGGACACGACATTAAAAAGGACCCTCGAGGATGCCTGGGCCCCGAGTCATCCTTCTGAAAAATAAAGGAAGGAATGAGGAGTTTGTCCGACCTTCCCAGAGCAGCTGAGTTTACGGCAACCAGACGGCTCGCGAGGGACGTGACTGTGATGGAAACTTCCAGATAACCAAGGCAGGGCGCGCTGCAGTCAGCACCACCCGAGCAGGCCCAGGGGTGCCCATCCAGGGACGCCACAGAAAGGGACTCGGATCTGCCCCGAGTGCGCATCGCACTCACAGCCGTCGGGGCAGCGAGGGCCTCAGGCCTGGCAGGGCGGGACCAGGACCACGAACGAGGGACGAGACACGTGCAGACACATCAAGCCAACCCGTCAGGGCCTTAGTTGGACAAAGCAGCTGAGGGGTGGACGGGGACCCGGCCCGAGGCAGGTGGTCGCCTGCAGTGCGCTTTCGTTAGCAGGTAAGAGACGGAAAATGAATGAGCGAAGCCATCAGCTCCAGACGTTGGAAAAGAATAAAATAAACCCTTTCCTCCCAGGAGGAGGAAACCTACACAAAGTAACACTTAATGAGCTGGATGCATTTTTAAAAATCTGATGAATAAAACCATTTCTTTGAAAGGAGCCACAAAGGGGCCACCGACAGCCGATCTGACCACGGGAAAGAAGAGGAGGGACCCGAGTGGCACTCGGGCCACGCAGGACCAAGACCGATGGTGGGCGGGGCCGCCCTGCACAGGGGACACGGAGCAAGTCCCGGAACCGCGGAGACTAGGGGTGCTAAGATCCCGTCACCCGCCATGATGCCACACGCAGGAAACATGGCCACCACGTCCTTGCCGTGCTCTGGATAAGAAGCAAACGCCGGCCAAACGCCCCTCGTCCCCACGATCTGATACACAGAAAACTACAAATGGCTGAGACGGAGTCTAGACAGAGGCACCAGATGGACCCAGGACTGGAGTATGGACTCAGACCAGAACTCTGCGTGCTGAAGAGACGTTTCCGAACCAGAGACGGGAACGGGACATGACGGGAGAGATTCGGAGCGAACAGACCATCAATGATCGTGTGGACGCGAAGATGTCGTCTTTAGGATGCATTTTCTCCTAGGTTCCACTGGATAATTGTCACCGCTATTACTAAGTGAAAAAATGGAACGAAAGAAATGTACACAATACGGCCTGGTTTGGGTAAAGCAAACACTGACCCCTAAACCCTGTGTGTGTGCATGTGTACATGTGTGTGCACCGTGTCACGTGTACTTGTGCACCTGTGTGCACGTGTGTGCGTGTGCCTGCTTGTGCACAGAGCTGAGTCGGCACGAGAGAAGGAAGGGCATGACTGGAGGTTAACACGGCTGGAGGACAGAAACCCGATGAAAAGACCACCCTGAAAACGAGAGCCCCCGTGAGGCCGTGTGCACACGTGCAGAACGCAGAGCCCACCCCACACACGGGCCTGCACACATGCTGGGGGCCCAGCGTCTGCCCAGAGGCGGCTGTCCTCTCCTCCCGCCCCGCGCCGGCCGCACACGGGCCACACGCCCGCCGCGGGTCCCGAGGGTCTCGGCCAGGAGCACCGGCTGCTCCCGGGGGGCAGCACCCTGGCCCGGCCCCGTTCTGCGACTCTCTGCTCCCCCGTCTTCCCTGCCAGCAGCAGAAGCCGGCCCCGGGCAGCACCACCTGCCAAGGCTGGTGTCCCGGTGGCCAAGCAGACAGACAGCACGGTGACGTGGTGACAAAGAGGAAGGACCGGGCAGAAACACAACTGCTGGAGCCAAGAAAGACGCCAAGACTCTGGGGGAGAGCGTCGGGGATTCCAGAAAGGCGCCGGCCCGAGGAGGGGACTTGGTCCCAGAGGCCGAGGAGGTGGCCTGGGGGCCTCCCTCTCCGGTGCTCACGGCCAACTGAGGCCGCTTGTGGTGAGAAGGCAGCAGCAGCTGGGGGAGAACCCTCTGGAAGCTCCTGGGAGGAACCTGCTGAGCTCCCTGCGGGCAGGCCCTGCTCCGCACGGACAGGCTCTAATGAAAGCTGCCAACTGGGCCAGTGAGCCCCTCGTCACGCTGCACTTTTAAAGCATGAACTTAAAAGCAGCGAGGGTGAAGGGTCACACGGGCGTTTGGTCCCAGCTGGCGGGAGGCGCTGCCATGAGGGACGACCCCAAGCGCAGCGTCCAGGCCACGCGGCCCTCGCCTGGGTCAGGGACGGCCCGAGACAGACCCGGTGAGGCGGGGGAGGGGGCAACACCCGGCAAGAGCCCAAGACACGGCCTGTCTGCGCCAGCCCCTGCGACCAGGGCGGACCCCCGCGCTCTCCTGTGCCCCCACCCAGCCCCCCGCCGGCCCCCACTGACCTGCTGCCTCCTGGGGGTGCTCAGCCCGGGCCCCGCTCCCCGAGCTCCAGCGCGGCGTCTCCCCAGCCCGCTGTGCGCGGCAGCACTCGCCGACACCTGGCCCTGGGACCAGCTGGCATTTATCTGCCGGGGCTTCGCCAACAGCGCTTCCTCCTGAAAGGAAGGCCGGACGCCCAGGCCCCAGGGAGTCCGGTTCTCACCTGAAGGGACTGCGGTTAACAGAGCACATTTTCCTATAAAGCAGAGCTCCCCAACCTTTTCGGCACCGGGGACCGGTTTCATGGAAGATAATTTTCCATGGACCGGGGTGCGGTGGGTGTCGTGGGGGGGGGGGAGGTGCGGAGCTCAGGCGGTGCCGGGCGGCCCGTTTCCCAGCAGGCCTTGGACGGTGCGGGGCACGCAGCACCCCCAGGCCCCATCCTGGAACTGCCACCCCTGCAGCGCCCGGGGGGAGCGGGGCCACGCGTCCACCCCCAGTCTGGTCCCCCTGCTCGGCCCCACCCCTGCGTCCTGCCAGGAGGGCCCCGCGGTGCCAGGTGGAGATGCCGTCACTGTCCCTGTGTTGCCTGCGGGCCGACCCTCCCACGCCCAAGCACACTGAGCCAAAAACAACCACAGAAAGGACAAGTGCAAATGCCTCCTGGGGCCACGGCGCTCCACGGGCGAAAGGGCCGGTCTCCCCCCACCCCCATGGCTGTGTCTGGGCACGAGGACCCTGCCAAACGCCCTGGGGGCAGCCGGAGGAAGCCCCATGGCAACCTGGCCCGTGGGGACCGCCCTGTCCTCACGCAAGGCTGCTGCTCGGTCCCAGGTGGCAGGTGCAGCTCCTGGTCACGAGGCCCTTCCCACGCATCTCTCTCCCACCCTCACACCCTGGTGGCCGGTGCTCGGGGCTGTGGGCCTGGGCTGGGCTGGGCCTGACATCCCCGGAAATTTCCGCCCGCCCAGAGCCCTGGTCCGGCCGCTGCCGCCTCCTCGGGCCCCAGTGCTGCTGACTGAGGCCACCGACCGAGACCGTGCCGGCGGGACTCCCCGCTCTGACCCAGGCGGCGGAATGGGACGCACTCGGGGCTCTCAGAAGGAAATCACTGAGGTGTGGGTTTTTCCTTATTTATTTGTAAGAACTCTTTACATATGAAATGCTGCTCTTTTGTGTGTAAGGCAAATGTTTGTCCTGGGTTTGTTTTTGTTTTTACAGCTTGTCCCAGCCTCTCCATTTCATTCCTAGTGTTTTGACATAAATTATTAATACTTGTATGGTCAAATGATCCAGGTTTGTTGCTTGTTTAATTATATCTTCACCACGGCAGTGTGAGCCTCAGGAGGGCAGGGACTGGCTGGCATTGGCTCGCCCAACTCTAGCCCAGCCCGGCAGCTGCGGGGACCCCTCCCTGGCCGCCAGCCCGCCCCGTGTTGGGCGACAGCGTACACGGACAGCTCACAGCTCACAGTGTGACTTTAAGTTTCCTTTTCTCCAGAAATCCCTCCCTCGGGAGCCCAGCTGCGAGGTGGGTTGGTAGAAGGTACTGCAGTGGGTGGAGCACCCTGTTCCGAGCAGGGCCGTGTGCGCCCCAGCACGGCAGGAACAGCCCAGCCTGCACCCTGCACCCCGTCCTCCCACGGGACCCCACGGCCCGCACCTCCCCGCCCCCCACTCAACACCAGCTGCAAGACTTCTGGGTCCCTGCCTGGATGCCAGAGCTGCTCAGGGGACAGACGGCTGGGACAGCTCTAGCATCAGGTGTGACCCTGGGTGCTACTTACAAAGGGACAGCGTGGGCCTGGGCAGGCTCAGAGGCGGGTGAGGAGCGCCAGGAGGACCAGCAGGACGGTGGGGGCAGCCTGGCAGGGCGCGAGGTTCCGGCCAAGGGGCTGCTGGCCCCGGGGACCTCTCTGCTGGCCGCCCGGCCTGGCCCGCTGGAACTGCAGTTCGGGAATGACCCGATGGATCCAGTTGTGGTGGGAAGTGACCCGGATGTAGACGCCAGGGCGGTTCTCCCGGGCACAGCCCTCGCCCCAGCTGATCACCCCAGCCTGCAGCCAGGACTGGCCCACCAGGCACACCAGGGGGCCGCCGGAGTCGCCCTGTGGGTCAGCAGAGGCACTGTCAGAGCCCACCCAGCTCCGCGCGGCTGGTACTCACACCTGTGCTCGACTCTGCCCTGCGTCCGCCTCTCTCCCCTCAGCCTCCCGGCCTTCCTTTTCTTCACTAAGGTCCCCATTTCTCTAGTGTCCCCAGATCACCCGTGCTAGTCACCTAGGGGATGTTTCCTAGGCCCCACCCCAGACCCACTGACTCACACCCTCCCGGGGTTCCAGGCATCTGCTTTTCCAAAACAAGCGTCCCCGCCGATTGGCTTGGATGCTCAGCCCACGCAGTGGGGGCATCGCCCGCCTGGAGCGGGGCCCTGAGGCCAGGGCTGCGTTCCCTCGGCCACGTCCCCTACCTTGCAGGCATCCTTCTTGCCCTCGGCGAAGCCGGCACAGATCATGTCGTCCTTAATGGTTTTGGGCTGGAAGCCAGACTCGGCGTCTTTGCTGTAGAGCAGGTTGCACTTGGGCGTGTCGATGATGGGCACAGCCAGCTTCTGCAGGATCCGGGGATTGGGCAGGTTGTCTGCGGAGGGAAGCAGCCTGAGCTCAGTGGGGTCTCGGTGAGGCCCATGGCAGCCCCTGCTCCATCCCTCCCCATCTTTTTCTTCCTTTCTTTATTTTCCCTCCGAGACAGGGTCTCGCTCTGTCTCCTGGGCTACAGTGCACTGGCGTCATCACAGCTCACAGTATCCTCAGACTTCTGGTTCAAGCAATCCTCCTGTCTCTGCCTCCCAAGTAGCTGGGACTACAGGTGTGTGTCACCACGCCCAGCTAGTTTTTCTATTTTTGTAGAGATGGGGTCTCACTATATTGTCCAGGCTGGTCTCGAACTCTTGGCCTCAAGTGATCCTCCCATCTCGGCCTCCCAAAGTGCAGGATTACAGGCATGAGCCACCATGCCCAGCCTTTCCCTGCCCATCTTGTGCTGGTGGTTAGACCTCTCCTGGCTCAGGGCTTGGTGGACCGACTTCCTCCCTCTTTCTAAGCGCCAGGTGGGGCTTTCTGCCCCTTCCCTCCACTTCTCTGGGCTCGGCCTTCTGGGTCCGCTGCCCACACCCGCCCGTGTGAGTTGAGATCCTGTGTAGGCACCTACTCCAGGCATGTGCCCCGTTCTCCCTGGGCCACCCCCTTGCTCACCTTGCTCACTGGGGCTGCCCCAGCCCGTGACCCAGCAGTTTGTGCCCGTCTCAAAGATGACCGAGGGGTCGGGCACGCACACGGGGAGGATGTAATTGGTGAACGTCACTGGTGCCTCCAGCTCCACCAGGGCCACGTCGGCACTGGAGGCCATGCCCCGGTACAGGGGGTTGCTCTCCACCCGCTTCACCCGGGCGTACACGGCGTGTGGCCCTGGCTGCACCAGCTGCCGCGCCCCCAGCAGGACCCGGTACAGGGATGTTTTGGAGGTGCTGGAGGGGGAGAGCAGAGAGTTGGTCTGGGCATCCCCTCCTCATGAGGGGCCGGAGGTGCTCCTTGGCCCACGGCAGTGCCTGACACCCCTCTGCACACTGTCGCCAAGGCCGGCCCCTGCAGTGGGGCCCAGCAGCTCGGGGTGTGGGAACTCAGGCCAGGCCACCTGGCCTTGATTCCCTCTCTATCCCTGGCCCCTGGGTGACCTTGGGCAAGTCACCGAACACGTTCTCTGTGACTCAGCTTCCTCATCTGTAACAGGGGGACAGTAACAGTCCCTACCTGAAAGGCTGGCTGCGAGAGGTGAAGGGGAGGACCCCACACGGGGTGCGCAAGGCCCAGCCTGGCCTGGCTGGGGGCAGGCGACCTGCTCTCTGAGCCTGAGCTTCTGGATTTGAGATGTGGGTTTATAAGAATCCCAGAGCCGCGAGGGGAGATGCTTGGGAAACCCTGCAGGCCTGGGCCAGCACGCTGGGGACGGGGTGGCCTGGCCCTTTGGTCAGGGATTGATTGCACAGGTGACCTTGGAGGAAGGGACATTCTGCTCCAGTCCCGGCGAGGAAGAGTGTGTCCTGGATTTGAGATGGGGAGGCCAGGGTGAGGGAGGAGTCGGCCCGCATTCCCGGCACAGGGCCCCAGGAGTGGCACAGCGCCTCGCTGGCAAGACCAGCAGACAGGCTGGCGGGAGGAAGGGCTGGGGGCAGCGACTGCAGCTGGAAGTCAGCCCTGGTGTCGGGCCTAAAGGCAGCAGGGGTGGAAGGCGGCCAGGGCCCCACAGGCCGCTGGGCGGGCGCCGGGCGGGCGCCGCTGTCCGCGGTGCTGAAGTGGCGGGCGTGGGGTGCAGGGACTCACTTGGAGAAGCAGTGCGCCGCGGTGAGGACCCACCGCTCCGTGATGAGGCTGCCCCCGCAGAAGTGGCTCCCATTGTGCTGGATGCTGACCTGCCAGGGCCACTCGCCCTCCAGGGCGTCCTGCCCACCCACCATCCGGTTCAGCGTCTGCGGGCGCCCGCAGGCTGGGGGGACACAGCGGGGGTGGGCGCTCGCTGGGGCTCCATGCTCCGCTTCCCCCAATCCCACACTCCACCTTCTACTTTCTGCTCGATCCTCAGCCCCCTGCCCGCTGCCCGAGGGGTGCCCCGCACTCAGGGTAGCTTCTGGCACAGGCAGACCCTGCAGGCTGCTGCAGCCCCGGGGAGCCTGGCTGCCCCCCATGTGGAAGGCAGCATAAGCCCCACCTCTGGGGGTGGGGGGCTGGTTGGGATGACACACTGTCCCAGGGCCTGGCACAGAACAGGTGCTGGCTGGGGTATCACGCCCTCCGAGAGGAAGGCGACCCAGAGGGGGACAGTCACTGTTGGGGGTGATCTCCAGACCCTGCCCCCGGCCCTCAGCCCCACACCTCAGTGCGCATTTGACCTTCCTCCTCCTTTCCGGCTCCAGTTCTGCGGAGCCACAGCCTCTCCTAACTTTGTGTCAGGAAATGTTAGGAATGTTCCCTGCACAACCATTGTCCCTTCTGGGCACGTGTGGGTGTGTCCCTGGCAGGTCTTGCAGCTCTCAGTCAGGCTGGCTCCTGTCCCTCCCACCCAAGGGCCTGGGATGCTTACCTCTTGACACCTTGGCCCCCTGCGTCCCTGGAAGGGAGAGAAAAGCGGTGATCAGCCACCTGCCAAGGCCTGCTCCTCCCCTGCCCCACCTGCTGGTGTGTGCAGCCCCTGCCCCCTTCCCCTCCCCCGCCTCCTCAGGGCTCAGGAGGGACATTGGAGGAGGGGCCAGGGGTCTTCCTTTCCCCGAGGCCTGGCTCTGCAGTGTTTACAGGCCCAGGCCTGGGGGTCAGAGCTTATCTGCAAGGGCAAACAGTCTCCCTGCCACACGGGTGGGGGGGCAATCAGGAGATGCCAGTACAGGGACCCTGTGGCCTGGTGTCCCCTTCTCATCCTTGCCAGGGTCTCTCCCTCAACACCCTACACCCACCCTTGTCTGGAAGCTTCAGGGGAGGGCCCGGCCTCCAGCCCCGGCACCGTGGGGTCTCCCTTTCTCCCTGGAACAGCCCGGAGCCAGATCACAAGAGCCCCGGGGGCTTCCTCAGGGTCTGTTCTAGAGGGAGCGAGTCCCCTTCAGTTCTTCCCTCAGTCTCACTGCCATTCCGAGCCTCCTCTCTGGCCTCAGGGGAGTAGAGAAGCTGGCCCAGTGGGCCCGAGGGCCAGCCCTCCAGGACTCTCTCTCCGGCATTCCAACAGGCTCTGCCCCTGGAGCCCAAGACCCCTGCTGGGCCACAGGCGCCCCATCCTCCAGGGGGAGGGGCCAGGCAGAGAAATGAGGACTGGGGCCATTCGGGGGAAACCAGGAACAGGGGTCCCCTGCTCCCCACACCTCTGGACACAGGGAGGCTGTGACGTGGCCTTCGCCAAGTGCTGGAACCTCCACCCGGGCCAGAGACCCCAGCCAGGGAGGCAGCCCGCAGCCCAGGGTCAGCACCACCGGAAACGAGAGAGACCTCGGCGCCCCACACCCTGCGAATCTGGTTCCTGGGGGCAGGTCTGGGGCGGGGATTAGAGCAGCCACCTCTTCACGCCTCAGCCCTCAGCCCCAGTGTCTTTCGGGGCCCAGAGGGCAGGAAAACTTTCTGTGGATCAAGTCTTCACTCTGACCAGAGAAGATAACCAATGCTGTGGAGTCGAGGGGCCATGGGGACAGGAAGTGGCCGTGGGATGTCGGGGACCCTGAGGATTTTTACAGGATCCTCATTCTTGCCACAAGGGTCCCAGCTAAGGGACACGTGGGGGATGAGGACGCAGAGGAGGGGTCTCCGGACGGGGAGGAGGAGCGGGTGGCTGCTGGCTGGGAGGCCGAGCAGCAAGGGGCAGCGGGAAGTCTGCCCTGGACACTGCTCATTCCTTGTGTCCATGAGGTGGCCGTTTAACGTGGCAGATGCCCCCTGGGGGATCATCGCCCCCGGCCCCCAAGGCAATTTAGGTTCCCAGCACCTGACCCCTTGCTCTTTCTCAGGCCTGGCCATGTTGCCTGCAAGGTGCGGTGCCATCTGCCACCCTCTGTCCTCGCTGTGACACTCGTCCTCCCCCCTCCACCCCCAGGAGTGTGCAGGAGCCTCGTCCTGGTTCTCCCTGTGCGCCCACAGCAACCCTCCTTCCCGGGCAGACCTCTCCTCACTAGTGCAACCTGCTGCTGCTTGTGTAGCCCAAGCCTCTCCTCTGAGTGTTTTCTCTCCCCACCCCCCACCCAGATGCGCTTTCCTCCCAGTCTCTACAAGTCTGAACCTCGACCTAGAGATCAAGGCCTAACTGAAGTGCCACCTCTTCCGGGAAGCCCTCCTTGCATCCACAGGCCATCTTGGAAGCGTCGCGCCCTCTCCTGACCTCTCTGTCCTCCCAGCAGGCCTCCCAGAGCTCTGCCCACCTCACCCTGGAGTTACAGTCAGCGTCTCATCCCACTTCTAGGCCCAGGAGGTCCGTGAAGGCAGAGCCTGCATCTGGGGCTTGAGCTCAGGAATGTGTGGAGGGACAGAGGAGAGTGGATGTGGGGGGCTGGCTAGGAAGGGGTGATGTGGGGAGCTGGGCCCTTCAGGGTGGGCATCCTGTTGAGAACTGGACAAGACCGCCAGTGGGTCAGGGCCCTCATCCTGGGCCCAGAGCCCCTGACACTCCCGTGGCTGGTGGGGCTGGGTGAGGCCTAAAGCCCCAGGCAGCACTAGCCAGAGGCCTGGTGGAGGTTCTGGGTCCCCCTGGCTGGGGGTGAGGGTGGCACCTGGGAGTCCAGCCTCTTGTCACCATGGACTGTAAGCCAAATGCAGCCCCGTTTTCCACTTTGGCAATGACCTTGATTACTCAACCCATGGGGAGCAATCGCTGCCTTACAGTCCCGTGGAGAGGGGCTTCCCTCAATGATGCCATTATCCTCGTGCCCAAGGCCAGGAGTGGGAGGTCACTGGGCCACCCTGGTGCCCTCCTAGCCCAGAGAACGAGGAAGCCGGAGCACTGGCCTAGCTGCCATCTGGGTGACCTGGCCCAGCCCTAGGAGGTGACTTGAGGACAGGGAAGTGTGGCTGCCAGGCTGGCCTGGTTGGCCCAGGAATGTGGGAGGGTTTCCCTGGCAGAGAGTAGCCCACCCCAAAGGGAGGGGCTGGCACCTGCTGACTCTGACCCAGGACGAGGGCACTGTGGGCACCGCCTGCTCCTCGGTCAGTGGGAGGGGCCTCTGCAGCCTGCACCCCGCCCCCACTCTCTGCTGAGCCCCCTGCTATGGCAGCCCAGGGATTGGGAGCCCCCATGTCTCCAGCTGGGGACAGGCTGAGATGAGGACACCAGGGAGCAAGCCCTGAGCTGAGCACCCTGCGAGTGCCCAAGGAAAGGCAGGGAGGAGGCCCCTGCCAATCCCGGCCCCCAGGTCCTCTCAGGCCTGCACCCACACTCCCTGTCCTGCCCTCCCCACTTCGGGTTCCCCAGGTGGCACATCCGGGACCTTCCTGCCTAGCTTTGGGACGGCACAGTTGGGGCGGGGAGGGGGGCTTGGCCGGCTGCAGGGAGCGCAGGCCTCTGGAGGCACCAGCCCCTCCCCGCGCCTTCCAGACTCACCAAACCGCAGCAGCAGCAGCAGCAGCAGCAGCAGCAGCTCCACCACCAGGGGCCGCCTCATGTCCTCGGGCCTGGCAGGGGCGCTGGGCCTGGGTCGGCGACGCGAGTTCCAGAGCACTGGCGCTGCCCGGCTCCATGAAGTGGGTTTTATGCCAGAGCTGAGCGCCAGCCCGGCTATGCCGCCCAACCTGTCGGCCCGGCCCGGCCAGCTCTGCTCCACAGGAAGGAGGCACCCCAGAACCCGGCTCCTCCGTGACCTGGCCCTGAACCCCCAAGTCCGCGGGCCAGACCCTTCGCCCCAACACGCCGCAGGGTGCTGGTGCGGGGTGTGCCCGCTTCTCCGGGTGCTTGTGGCCCGGGGCTGGCCCAGTATGGTGACCAGGACCCCCAAAGGGCCCCACGTGAGCTGACCACAGCCCACCGGTGGGACCCTCCCCGTCCCCTTCTCTGGCCTGTTGATTCGCTCAGCAGGTGCCGCCTGCCGGGCTCCGGGAACCAAAGAGTGGGGCCGGGCTCCCTCTCCAGTGGGAGAAGCCAGGGTCAGGCTTGGGGCAGGAGGAGCAGGGGAGGGACTGCAGGTGGCCGGGGGGCCCCAGCGCCCCTCCGCCCAGGACACCCCGTCCCTGAAGGCGCCGCCCTGTCCCGGCGGGCGGGTGGGGGCTTCCCAGCACCGGGTGGAGGCGGCTCCGGGAAGGCCCCGCGTCCCGCCCGACGGCAGCGCCGGAGCAGGTCGTCCGGGGCGCGGGGCTGGCGTCAGAACTGCGCAGGCCGCGCGGGGGCTCTGGATGGCAGACCAGCCCCTGCCTCGGTTTCCCCGCCGGCGCGGCCGGCACGCGGACCTGGAGCGCGGGGTCCCGCCAGGCAGTGGGGTCCTCGGGGGCCGCCGGGGCCGGGACCCCCCCACCCCGAGGTCTCGCTTCGCTCCCGGCCCCCTGGCGGGCAGGGGGCGCCTCCCGCAGGCGAGGGCTCCAGGTGCCCGCGGTCCCCCCAGCCCCTGCCCAGCCCTGGGGTCCCGCGGGCGGTGGGGTGCAGGGCCCTGGGGTCTGGAGAGAGACACTCTAAAGCTGCAGGTCCCCAGCCTGTTGGGGATCCCAGCGCCTCCCCCCTGCCCCCCTCATCGCCCTGTCGCCACCCCTCAACCCACCCCCACCCCCCACCCTGTGCCTGGAAGAATTGTCTTCCATGAAACCAATCCCTGGTGCCAAAATGGTTGGGGACCACTGCTTTAAGGGGTAAAAATATGTCTAATTATAAACCCTGGGGAGTGTTTCCCAGCGTCTGGGTGGCCGCATTTCTGCAGCCATCCTACCACGACTCTCCCAATCTCAGAGGTGGTTCCAGAGCTTTGGGGCTACTCTCTCCTGGGCAGCTTTCTCTGTCCCTGACCCCGCTTTTTAAAAGCCAGTTCCTCTCAGAGTGGCTCTGCCTCAAAGCCAAGCAAGCCACAAAACCAGGATTCGCTTCAGAAAGTGAGGGGCCAGGGAAAGCTGGAGTCCCGAGGAACGAGGTACAGGGACCTCAGTGACTGGAGCAACAGCGGGGCCTCACCCACCTGCCAGCCCCCGAGCCCCCAGAGCTGGTCCGTCCTCACACCACCCGCCAAACACCTGGGGACGGGATTAGATGCCAGAAAGGTTTTTGTGTTTTTAAAAACCAATCTTTCCTAAAAAAAAAAATAGTATTAGACATTTGTCAGCCCTCTGGAGAGATAAGAGCTTTCTAAGGTTGGACGTCACGGGAGACAGCACAAAAGAAAAGAGCTGTGGCCCAAAGTTAAAAGTACCGGTGACATCAGTTACAAAGTCAGACGGCAGACGATGGGAAAGCCGTCTGTGGGAAACTGGGCAGAGTGCTGGCACCGTGGCACCCACCGGGCTCAGGAAACCGATGGGAAACCACTGAGACCCTGAGAGTGACATGGGTGAAGGTCACGGACAAGGCGGCCAAAGCGGAAACTAATTGGGTTAATTGAGCTGCTGAGAAACGTTCAGCCTCAGTGATTAAGTAAATGCAAATCTAAGCAGCAGCAAGAAGGTGCCGTTTTGTGCGGGGCGGCCAGGCCTGCAGGAACCTTGGCAGTCAGAGCATCAGGGAACCGGCCCTGCTGGAACTGGTGGGTCTTCCTGTGGCTTCAGCTCTGCAGAAGTTATTCCCTTCGTGTCAATGCCTTCACCGCTGGGAGTCTATCCATACAGAAAAAGCATTTTGGCCAAAGGTGTTATTGGCCAGATTATTTATATTCACAAAAACAAACAAAAAACTCAAATAAACAACTAGTAAGGGTAATGGCAAATCATATATCTGAATAGAATTCATAAAAATGACATTTTCATGGAAATTGGGCAAATAGAGAAAATGCTCCTGATGTTAATATGAGGGGAAGTAGAAAAGGGGACATAGGCCGGGCGTGGTGGCTCACACCTGTAATCCTAGCACTCTGGGAGGCCGAGGCGGGAGGATTGTTTGAGCTCAGGAGTTCGAGACCAGCCTGAGCAAGAGCGAGACCCCTGTCTCTACTAAAAAAATAGAAAGATATAGGCCGGGCGCGGTGGCTCACGCCTGTAATCCTAGCACTCTGGGAGGCCGAGGCGGGTGGATCGCTCGAGGTCAGGAGTTCGAGACCAGCCTGAGCAAGAGCGAGACCCCGTCTCTACTAAAAATAGAAAGAAATTATATGGCTAACTAAAAATCTATATAGAAAAAATTAGCTGGGCATAGTGGCGCATGCCTGTAGTCCCAGCTACTTGGGAGGCTGAGGCAGTAGGATCGCTTAAGCCCAGGAGTCTGAGGTTGCTGTGAGCTAGGCTGACGCCACGGCACTCATTCTAGCCTGGGCAACAAAGCAAGACTCTGTCTTAAAAAAAAAAAAAAAAATAGAAAGATATTATCTGGCCAACTAAAAATATATAGAGAAAAAAATTAGACGGGCATGGTGGTGCATGCCTGTAGTCCCAGCTACTCGGGAGGCTGAGGCAGTAGGATCGCTTAAGCCCAGGAGTCTGAGGTTGCTGTGAGCTAGGCTGACGCCACGGCACTCACTCTAGCCCGGGCAACAAAGCGAGACTCTGTCTCAAAAAAAAAAAAAGAAAGAAATAAAGAAAAGGGGGCAAAAAGATGTATAGCAAGTGTAATAACTATGAAAAAAATGTAAACTTCAAAACAACAACAGCAACATCCATAAGAAAAAGCTGCAGAATGTTCCACAGGGGGCAGATGGGGGTAGCTCTGTGGCCGCAGTACAGGCCACGGAAGACAACTTAGGCGCCTGGAACACAACAGGTGTTGGTGGCCAGGGTGGGGTGGCCGTTCCTGGGGCCTTCCTCAAAGCCTCCGCTTCAAATCCACTGATTTGAATCTTTTGAATTCTTTCATCTCTAATCCACTTTTAAGCCCACATAGTTTTTATTCCAGACATTATATTTTTCAGTTCTAGAATTTCTATTGGGTCTCTTTCTATAGTTTATATTTCTCATATGAAATCTCATACATTTTCATTCATTATGAGCACATTTTCCTTTACATTCTTACGAATGGTTATAAACCATTCATGGCAGACGAGCTCTAAGGAGCCCCGTCGTCCCCACCTGCTGGCGTCCATGCCCTGGTACAATACACAATTCCCTCCTTTTGAGTGTGGGAGGAAACTGTGACTTGCTTCTCAAAGTGGCCAAGAGTCATCCCGGCATGTTACTTCTGTGCTGAATTACACTGTGTGACTGTATGGTTAGCAGACTCACTCCAGAGACTTCTCTCCCGGGCTGGCTGCACAGGAGTGAACGGCCCTGCTGGGAGGCTCCCGTGGCAGACTGCTGAGCACAGCCTCCAGCAGCCAGTTCCGTCCCACAACTACAAGGACATAAATTCTGCTGACAACCCGAGCAGGTGTGGAACCAGAGTCTTTGCCCTCAAGCCTCCAGTTGAGAACGAGGCCTGACTGATATCTTGGCCACAGCCTTGGGAGACCCTAAGCAAAGGACCCAGCTAAGTCACGCCCAGAGTCTGGATCCACAGAACTGGGAGACGATAAACGTGTGTTGCCCTAAGCTGCCAGGTTTGTGGTCATTTGTTATGCAGCAATATATAATTATTATTATTTTTGAGACATAGTCTCACTCTGTCACCCCAGCTAGAGTGCAGTGGTATTATAGTAGCTCACTGCAACCTCAAATTCCTAGACTCAAACGATCCTCCTGCCTCAACCTCCCGAGTAGCTGGGACTACAGGTGCCACCACCATGCCCAGCTAATTGTTCTATTTTTGTTGAGCGGGGTCTCCCTGTATGTTACTCAGGCTGGTCTTGAACTCCTAGCCTCAAGCAATCCTCTGGCCTCAGCCTCCCAAAGTGCTAGGATTACAGGCATGAGCCACTCCACTTGGCCTATATGACAAATTAAACATTGAAAACAACTGCTTTAAAACCCCTGTCCACCAATTCTGACATCTGGATCATCTCAGGACTTAAATTTCATTTAAATGAAGTCCTAGAACATGCAAAATCACTTTATAGGAACAGATATCAGATCTGTGAAGGAACTTTCTTGGGCAATGAAAATGCTCTATATCTTGATGGGAGTTAGGGTGAAACACGTGGAAATCTTTGTCAAGATTCAGTGAGTGGCACACTTAGAATGGGTGCATTCTATTGGATGTAAAGTTGGATGTAAAGAGGCTTTAGAAGCAGTTGCCCTTTCTCTTGTTGTTTTCCCTGTGCCACGAGAACAGCAGGTACCTAGTCGGAGCTGCCCCCTCCTGGAGCCAGAACAAGAGGCCTGTGGATCAGGCCACGGCAGACGCAGCCCCGTCCCTCCCTAGTGGTACGTGCTGACCCAAGTCTCGGCCTCCCTGTTTCTGTCTGTTCCTGGCCTCACCACCTACACCGAGGTGCCTGTTCTTAGCCTAGAGCAGAGTTTGGATCCCCCAACTCAGAATCCTTCCCTGGCTGACTTTCGCCTTTGCAGCTCTTTCAGTTTTTGGCTTCCCAGGCCTTGCATGCTGTGCAAGGAGGGCTGACCGTGAGGATATTAAGGAGAACGAGTTCAGGTGAGAGTCATGGTCAGGGCCAATGTCAGGCGAAGATCTTCAGGAAATTGAGAGAGCCCAGGTTAACCCCTCATTCCCTCCCTCTCCTTGTCCTCAAACACTCACTGAGCACCGTGGGCATTTCCTGTGCGAGGCCTTAGAAAAAGGAAAACGATTACAGCCTTGCTCTGTCCCTCCACTCGGGCTACCGTCTGACTGCAGAGGTGTCCTGGTGAACATTCAGTGACGGACTTTCTGGGAGAACACAGTAAAATGATTAGGAAGTCATAAATTTTGAGTATTTTCCACCTTTGTTTTTTTTTTTGGGGGGGGGGAGACAGAGTCTCACTCTGTTGCCAAGGCTAGAATGCTGTGGTGTCAGCCTAGCTCACAGCAACCTCAAATTCCTGGGCTCGAGCAATCCTCCTGCCTCAGCCTCCTGAGTAGCTGGGACTACAGGCATGCGCCCCCATGCCAGGCTAACATTTTCTATATGTTTTTAGCTGTCCAGATCATTTTTTTCTATTTTTAATAGAGATGGGGGTCTGGCTCTTGCTCAGGCTGGTCTCGAACTCCTGACTTTTAGCGATCCTCCCGCCTCGGCCTCCCAAAGTGCTAGGATTACAGGCCTGAGCCACTGCGCCCGGCCCACCTTTGTTTTTAATATAATTTAATTGTAGGTTTATATGATTGGATTTTTTTGTTTGTTTGAGGCAGGGTTCTTCTGTTGCCCAGGCTGAAGTGCTCGAACTTAGCTCACTGCAGCCTCCAATCCCTGGACTCAAGCCATCCTTCCACCTCAGCCTCCCAAGTAACTTACCTGGGACTACACGCACGTGCCGCCACGTCGGCTAATTTTAAAAAATTAAAAATATTTCCTTTTTTTTTTTTTTAGAGACAGGGTCTCGCCACGTTGCCCAGGCTGGTCTCCAACCCCAGGGTTCCCTCCTGGAACGCGCCGCCTGGCGCAGGGACACGCCCAGCCGGGAGGGGGCGCCACCGCGAGGAGCGAGGCGGGCGCGGTGCCTCGCCAGGCCACCGGGGGGCGACAGACACAGACAAAGCGCGGCGGGGAGCGGAGGCGGAGAGCCCGGGGTCAGCCGCTGGGCCTCTTCTCTGCCCCCAGGGACGACGGAGACGCTGCTCCCGCTACTTCAGGCGTGTCCCGGGCAGCGCCGCTGGCAGGGGCCCGAGGTTCCTCGTCTGGAGAACCCGCGCTCTGGCCCGCGGCGCCCGGACTGTTCCCGCAGACCGCGCAGGCGCGCCCGGGCGGCTGCCATACCCGGCGTCCTCTGCGGCCGGAAGTCGGCCCGGCCGGCCTTCCGGGCATCTCTTGCGCAATCACTGCGCTTCTTGTGTCTGGGTATCCCGAGCGAGTGCAGGCCATTTGTTGGCTGGAGTTAATTAATCACCAGGCAGTTAGTTTATATTTTCCCCGATCCTGAGGCCAGCTGGATTAGTGAGGAAGGACTAGGGACAAGAGCTTCCTCTTGAGTCACCCTAAGGCAGCAGCACCCGGGAGATGCAGGGAAGGAGACAGCCCAGGCTTCCGGTAGGGGCCGGGCTCGGGCAGTGAAGCCTGGAGTTTGGATGAGGAAGCCTGGATTCTCCTCCCAGACCTCCCGCCAGTTCTGCCGGACCTTGAGCAAAGCCTTTAAGTCTGCTGGGCCCCGGTTTCTTCAGCAAACACTGATGCTCCCTAACAACCATTTCCCTCCTTCCTCGCTCCTCGCTCCTCCCCCCGCCCCCAACAAAGCAAACGCAGACCCTCGGAAGACACTGGCCCGCCTTCCCGGGCCAGATGTTTATTAAATGTCTCCCAGACACGACTGTGTCCACAAGTTGACTGCAACTCAATGCATATCGTTATGGGTGCATTGCATTTACTCTGTGGAGAGAGGTGCATGTTTAATGAAACGTGGTGGAGGCTTCAAAGCTAATGGCCCTGTGACGTTTCAGTCCTGGCCTTCCTACTTCCCAGCCATGTGAATTGGGACCAACTCCTCCGTCTCTGAGCTCATTTCCTCATAGGTATGGCGGGGAAGATGATGCTTTGGGCAGAGCAAGGAGGTGGCTTGTTGAGCATAGTAGGGAACAGTATTTGGAACTGAGGCCCAGGTAATTCTCCGGAAGCCTCAGCCCTGCAAACTGTGGATCTGGGACAATAATCCCTGAGACCACAGCTGATAGGAAGCAAGTTTAGGAGGATTCAGAGGGCTAATTGGGATAGGGGAAGGCAGGAGAAATGAGGAGGACCTTAACCACGGTCCCAACCTGGAGAGTCTGGGACTTACTCAGGTCGGTTCCTGCACTGACCTGCATATTTAACAACCAGTTTTTTTTTTTTTTTTTACAGGCTTGAAACAATCAGAGCAGGCTTGCTGGGGACCCTGGAGGCCCACTGTGTCCACAGGAATTAACTCCCTAATTGCTAGATTTGGGGGAATGTCTAGTGGAGGGACTGGAGCAGCTGGGCAGTAAGGGGTACCTGGGGGGCTTGGGGAAGTGGCTCATTACCAGCCCGTAGTTGGCACTCAATTTGGCTCTATCAGGGCATACTGGCTGGAAATCTGCCTTGCTTAGGGAGCAGCAGGTACTAGGTGTGGGGCAAATGGAGGTTGGCAATGCAGCTTGGTGAGCAGGTGAGGCTGCACTCCTTGGCACTTCAAGGCTGGGGTCAACCAGTGGAGTCTCAGCTCCCTGGGGCCCTTGAACATTTCAGCAACAGCCCCCCTCCTGGCACCCCCCCCACCCCCAGCCATAGAACTTTGCTAGGTTTTCTTGTCCTCTGAGCTTTGGGATGTGGGAAAATCCTTTCCCCTTGCTGTTTCTAGCTGAGGCATTTCCTGTCTCCTCTGTCTTCAAACCACCGCTCTCCTCTTTCACAACAGACTTGAGACCACCATGATTAGCAACAAAAAAAACTAGTTCTTTCTTCACCAGCAAGAAAGACTGAATCCTCCAATCCTGCCAGGATACAAGGGGAAATATTTGCATTCTGTTTTTCTATGGTAAGGAAAGAGAAGAAAAACAAAGCACTTATAACTTTCTTTCTAGAGTGTAGTTTGATAATATCTATCATCAAAAGTTGTAAATAAGTTTATAACCTTTGACCTAGTAGTTTTCCTTCTAGGAATGTAACTTGAGGAAATAACCGGAAATGCTTTCAAAGATTTATGAACAAATTTATTGACAAATTATGTACAGTAGTAAAAGGAAGGAATGTCTAGTGTCAGAGGGCATGGGCTGGGTACCTTATGGCACACTATTGGCTTAGTTTGTTCACTGCTATAACAGAATTCATGAGACTGGGTAATTTGTAATAAACAGAAATTTATTGGCTCATGATTCTAGAGGCTGGTAAATGCAAGATCAAGGGGCCACAGCCTGTGAGGGCCTTCGTGCTGTGTCATGACATAGCAGAAACCATCACATGGTGAGAAAGTGTGCACACAAGAGGGGAAGAGGGTAGAACTCGTACTTTTATCATGAACCCACTCTCACAATAACTAACCCACTCCTAAAATACTGGCATCAATCCATTCCTGAGAGCAGAGGCCTCGTGGTGACCTAATCACCTCTTAAAGTTACCACCTTTCAATACTGTTGCATTGAGGATTAATTTCCAACACATGAACTTTGGGGGATACATTCAAATCATAGCAATTATATAATGCAATATTATATGAACTTTAATAACCATGTCACGAATGGTTTGTTAACATAGGAAGATGCCAAAAATACTGCATTTTTTTTTTTTTTGAGACAGAGTCTCACTTTGTTGCCCGGGCTAGAGTGAGTGCCGTGGCGTCAGCCTAGCTCACAGCAACCTCAGACTCCTGGGCTTAAGCAATCCTCCTGCCTCAGCCTCCCGAGTAGCTGGGACTACAGGGATGCGCCACCATGCCCGGCTAATTTTTTCTATATATATTTTTAGTTATCCAGATAATTTATTTCTATTTTTAGTAGAGACGGGGTCTTGCTCAGGCTGATCTTGAACTCCTGACCTCGAGCGATCCACCCGCCTCGGCCTCCCAGAGGGCTAGGATTACAGGCGTGAGCCACCGCGCCCGGCCAAAATACTGAATTTTAAAAGCAGATTAAAATCATGGAGCAATATGATTCCAATAATATCAAAAGACAATGATATAATCTGTACCTCATTTTATTAATTAAATAAGAATTTGTAAATTGTGTTTCATTTTATCAACCAATTGATTCAACAAACCTGGGGTGTCGCCACATGCCAGGCAGTGAAGATATATAACATTAATAGCAAGCTGTTAAAAGTATAATTTTCAAAAAAATAAAGCATGACTTTCAAATAAATATAAAATGAGCATGTTTCCAAGATTTTAACTCAGTAATGAATGAGGAAAGCCGGACGGTGTTAGAACTTGTTTAAAAGAGACTCTGAAGGAGCGAGGAAATGTAATGTTTGGAATCATCTTGACTGCAGGACGGAGGGGAGAAACAGCTATTTGTACAACAGCCTAGTCAAAGACAAAGGCACGAAGGACCCCACAGATGAGCTAACTGCAAAGGATCTGCATGATGTTAGCACGCCCATGAGAGGACACCCTAACACCTTCCCTGTCATTCCAGTCATGCACAACTTCTCATGAGAAAAACAGTTCCTGTCTTCATGGAGCATGCAGTCTACTAAGGCAGTTTGTAAATAAACACGTTAAAATAAAACTTGGCTGGGTGCGGGGGCTCACGCCTATAATCCTAGCACTCTGGGAGGCTGAGGTGGGAGGATCGCACAAGGTCAGGAGTTCAAGGCCAGCCTGAGCAAGAGTGAGACCTCGTCTCTACTAAAAATGGAAAGAAATTATATGGACAACTAAAAAATATATATATAGAAAAAATTAGCCGGGCATGGTGGCACGTGCCTATAGTCCCAGCTACTTGGGAGGCTGAGGCAGGAGGATTGCTTGAGCCCAGGAGTTTGAGGTTGCTGTGAGCTAGGCTGATGCCACGGAACTCAAGCCCAGGCAACAGAGCCAGATTCTGTCTCAAAAAAAAAAAAAAAATGAGAGAAATGAACAGGCTGCCGTTAAAGGATAATTTTCACAAAAAGGTAAAACTATGACTTTCCTAAGATCATCTCAGAGGTTTTATTTAACTTACCAATTAGTGAGGGAACCAGTTAAAATACTGCAACTTTGTTCAAGAGAGGACTCGAAACACCACACACTTACTGCCAGGTAAGTACTAATAATACCGAAATGCTTTTGCCAGCAGATGCAAAACTGTCAAAACTGTCCATCCCCACCAAGGGACACAATTTGCATTTCTATGAACAGGAATTATTTGCATTACTGTCAGTTTTCTGCCAACTAACTCCTATGTCTATGGAGGTGTAGAGTTGCCAGCTTAGAGACAAACAAGGCACGTTTCCCTCCCTGCCCCAGGATCAGATAAGCCCTGGTGGACCCTGTTGTAAGTGTAGCCAGGAATCTCACTTCCTCACTTTTCCCTACAGGGGTGGGTACAAAAAAATAACAGGGAAAGTGTCACTTAACCTAAGGCCTGAACAGAAGGTGCCAACTCTGAATGCACCACCCGGAGGCCTTCCAGATAGACAGCACAGCACGTGCAAAGGCCCTTAGGTGGACGGGGCCTTAGAGGAAGCAGAGGGCCGGGGAGGCTGGACAGGTGTGAGCTGGGGAGGGGATGGGAAGGCAGAGCGCCAGCAGGGGTGGATGGGGCGGGGCTGCCAGGGAGGAGATGAGGATTAGAGGATCTCCTTCTAACTGCGGCTGGCCCCGTTGGACGGTTCTGAACTGGGAAGTGCCGGGATGTAATCTAAATTGTGCTAAGCACCTCTGATTGCTCTGGGGGGAAGAGACTGGAGGGACCCAGGGGACCTGTCAGGGCTGTTGCAGCGTCGGGGAAAGTGACGGGGCCCTGTGCACACGCAGAGGAGCACCTGGACCCCAGCTGGTGCTAGGGCAGAAATGCCGCCACTCGCCAGGAGATGGGGACGGGTCAGGGGAGAAGCGAGGTTGCCGCCTTTGTGACAGAGGTAAAGGTCTGAAAAAGGGCCATGAAGTCTTTCATGAGTTGTCTTTTTAGTGCCCCCCCTTTGGGAATTAAAACTTGCATTCCTGCCCAAGGCCAGTCATCAAAGGAGCAGAAAAATGTTCTTTGCTGTTTGTTCTCGATTATCTTAAACCACAGGAGATGGCTCGACAGAATTGTCCCAACAAAGGTCCCAAGATCGTCCTCTCTGGAGATAAGGCCACAGTAACCCAAGACTGAAACCACCAATCACAGTTAAGCAACAACAGCCCGAAGCAGAGACATGTGACACGGGTCACGCAGACCTGAGCCCAACCATTGAAACCCCTCTTTTACAAAGCCCTGGTTTTGTGTTTAAAGGCAGGAAAGGTCTTTGAGATGCTAGTCTGCCCTGCTCATTTGCCAACAGATTAATAAATTTCTCTTTCCTCTTTCGTCAAACCACTTGACCTCATTCTTCGTTCTCATTGATTCGGCCTTGGGGACGAGTACCAAGCTTTCAGTAACACCCGGGCTTACGGCTAGAGCACCCGGGTGAGTGGTGGTGCCATTTTCTGTGGGGGTTGGCCTGGGGGAGGGTCGAACTTGATGGACTCTCCCCATTCCCTGGTTTGAGGGGCCTGATCAAAGTCCAAGTCCCAGTGCCCAGATCATGGCCTGAAGGCCCAGCTGTGAGCTGTGACTGCATGTGGGGCTTCACGCCACCTGGTACAGGGGTGGGCCAATGCCACCTGTCCCCCTGGCACCTGGGCCTCTCCACCCCGGAGCTGCCTGTCCTCCTGGCTGGGGAAACCCTCCATGCTCTGACTTACCTGCAGCCTCTCATTAGCAGTAATTAGCAGAGTCACTCATTTCCCTGGAGGGGTGAGTGGGGAGGAACATGGTTGGAGGTGGCTCCCCACCCCGTGGGGGTGGCCAGAGCTGGTTTCTCCACGCTTCCTCTCCCGGCAGGCATGACACAGCTGCCCAGGGCACCCCAGGGGCCAGGTCACAGCTCAGCAGGTTCCCCTGAAGGAGGGACTGCAGATCCCAGCTCTGCACAGCTCACCCTGGGACCCCCTGGCCAATCCCTGTGTGGTCGGCCGCTTCCTCTCCCATGATGCTCAACGCCCTGAAGCAGGTGGTCAGCCCCAGGCTGTGACCTCTGATCTCAGGACTCTGAGGTCCTGCCCCCTCTCCTCTGAGTCACTGTGAGTCACCGAGAGTGTGAGGAGCTGCCCGGCCTGGTGACAGGCACCCAGCGAGTCAGCTTACCTGCTCGCCACTTCCTCTGTGCGACCTCCCCTGGCTCCATCCCTGTGCTTCCCATCCTAGAGCCCTCCCTCTCTGCCTCCGGGTGGCGGAGTTTGCAAACTCCTTCCAGACCGAGTTCTTAGCACTGGGGCTTCGAGTTGCAGCAAGAGTAGGAGGGAGGGAAGAATCCCTGACTGCGTGGGAGTCTGGGCCCAGAGTGCTGACCCTGTCACAGGCGTTTGCCGTCTGTGTGGAACAGTGGGCACCTTGGGTGGGGGAGACCGATTTTGTAGCATTTGTTGATTTCTATGGTACGCACTGTCCCACCACACATGACTGATTTCAAGATACATGATATCAGCTGCTTGCAATTTGCAAAATTTTTGAAAATGTAACCATCAGCTCTTGTTTTTGTTGTTACAGAGACAGAGGTCTTGTTATGTTGCCCAGGCTGGTCTCTAACTCCTGGGCTCAAGAAATCCTCCGGCCTCAGCCCCCAAAGCGCCCGAGTAGCTGGGGTTACAGGTGCACACCACCACGCCTGGCCCTAACTACCAGCTCCCGGGCGCTGGCGGAGGCAGCTGCGACGCTGCCCTTTAACCGAGGGAATTTTAAGGTAGACGAGCAGGCAAAGCCCAGGGGCTCCAGGCTCACCTGTGATCAACTGAATTAACCAGACATGGGGGGATGTCCTTGCGGTGTGGGGGCCATAGGAGTTTTTCCAGCAATCCGAGGGAGCGGGAGGGGCTGCGAGGTTCTGGCACTCAGAGTGGACAGTCCAAGGACATTTCCAGAGGCGCCTCCAAGGGCAGCGAAGCCCTGAGTGACAGGCAGGTTACCAGGGAAACAGGTTCCAAGGACAGCTCAGAAGTGAGGTTAGATGGGAGGAAGGACGTCCGTGGGAAGGTGGCGCAACGCCAGCGTCATCTCAGCCTCCAGTGCCCCTGGGCCAAGAGGCCCGGCTCCTGCCACCATTAGTGCCCCGGAAAGCCCTGCCTGTCCCGCTGCTCCGCCCCACTCCGCTCTGCGGGGCCACCAGCCCGTCTCACCTGAGCTGCCCTTTCTCGTGTGGTCCCGACGGCTCTGGCCAGTGCTGACCGGTCCCTGTCACAGCTGAACCAGCCGAGGCCGGGGCTGGAGAGGAGCTGTCGTCTGCTCAGCAGTGCTCTGCCCGCTCGAGCTTAACCTGAGTCGCCCCAGGAGGACATTGAGTTCTGCTCTGTCCCCAGCTGTGCCCTCTAAGAGCAGGGTTGAGAACCCAAATGCCCCAGGACCCAGGGTGGACCTGGTGCAGTGGCCAGGGTCACAGGCGGGGAGGGGGCTGCTGCAATCCATGAAGATTCCAATTTTTGATGAAAAGGTGGGAATCCAGATTTTATTTTTTGTAGTTGTAGTAAAATACACATAAGATTTACCACATTAGCCGTTTTCCAATACCTTCATTTTGTTGTGTAACCATCACCTCCGTCCATCTCCAGACGCTTCCGTCCTCCCAAACTGAAACTGTCCCTGTCAGCTGCTCGCTCCCTGCTCACCCCGCCCTTCCCTTCCCTGCGCCCCCGACGGTTCCGGGCCTCACCTGAGCAGATCCTGACAGTCTCCATCCTTTGTCGTCGGCTTCTCTCCCTGAGCCTCATGTCTTCAAGCTCATCCACCTTGTGGCCTGTGTGGGTGCTTTGTCCCTTTTTACGGCTAAATAATATTCCGCTGTGTGGCCAGAGCACATCTGGTTCCTGCATTTGTCTGTCCACAGACACACGGTCGTGGACACACTCTGCTTTTGTGTGTCGTGAATGACGCCGCCGTGAACGTTCGCGTGTTGTACGTGTGTCCGTGTCAGCAGGGTTCACGCGGATTCGTGTGTATCCGTGTTCACAGCAGCAGCATTGGAAATTCAGTGTTTCCAAATGCGAAACACAGCACTGCAGGTCTGCGAACCCACGGGCCGTCTCAGCAGCCTCCGGGCTCCGCACTCGACTCCGGGTCTGCTCCGGCCCCTCAGGTCCTGTCCCCTTGGCCTTAGGGAAAGCTCTAGAATCTGTCCTCTCACCGCCCCATCGACTCTCTCCTAGGCCTGCGGGTACCCCCTTCTTCCTCCCTAGCCTCCCCATGGCCAGGTCCCAGCGGGGTGAGCGGCGGGATCCTGCGACGACGGTGGTCAGAGCCACCGGGGCCCGGGTCTCACAGAGCAAAGGCTGCTGACGTGACTTCCGCTGCCACCCTGCCCCTGCTGCCCACCGCGGCCCCCAGTCCTCGGCTGCTCCAGGGCTGGAATGTTCTCCCCCACGGCTGCCGCTCGCTAGAGACCTGCCCGGGCTCCTTGCCTTGCAGCCCGCCCCTCCCCACACGCGGTGCCTGCTGCCGTGTTCCCCACTGATGTTGCCAGCTATGAGACTGAGTCACTTATCTCTTGGACTCTGTTTCCCCACGAGGGCCGGTCTGCAGTGGTCGTGTTTGCTGCCGTATCCCCAGCTCGTAGGACGGTGCCTGACGCACAGCTGCTGCCCAGTAAACGAGTGCTTGTTGACTGAGTTAACTACGCAGGGAGAGTGTCTTATTTCCTTGACTACACCAGGGGCGTAGCACAGTCCCGTAGTAGCAGGCGCTTAGTAGACTCCTGTGGACAAAGTATCTCCTGACGCCTGGGCCCACATCTGAAATGCTCCTGCGGGGGAGTCGCTTCTTTGGCTTAAGCGTTGCCAGCTCCGGCTGCTGCTAGCACGCAAGTCACCACTGCCTCAGTGCAGGTCGCCCAGTGGCCCTGAGACCAGGCTGGCGCAGGCGGCAGGCGTGGGCAGCAGCGATGCCCAGCGGGACGCCTGGTGTGGGTCTGGTGCGGGGTAGGCACTCAATAAACATTTTGCTGAATCAATGTTGAATCGGGCAGGGTCTCCGCCCCCCGGCCCTTCAGAGACTGCTCGCCGCACCCTGGGAATTGGGGACACGTGCCAGGAAGTCTTCACCTGGCTCCACAGGACTTCCTCTGGCCCTCTGGGGCCCTTCTCCTTGGGGCCCTCTTCCTGGCCACCCCGGCCCGAGGATGGCAGCATCTCGGGCAGGGCACATGCCCCGTGGGTCCCCAGGGCAGTAAGCCAGGTTTTAGGCAGAGCAAGCTGGAACGGAGAGGAAACTGGGGAGGGAGGAGACTGGAACCATCAGTCCCCAGCCACCTCCAGACTCACCTCTTCCACACTCATTTATTCATTCAACAAACATCCATTGAGACCCGATGTGCAGCAGGCACCAAACACCACCCTGAGGATCCACGGGGAGCCTCCCCTCTGCACCCTGTCCCTCTGCTTGGGGAGCCACAGCACAGCGCCCAGCTTCATGGGGGCCCTCCAGGGGCCGTGTCACAGCCTCTGTGCCCCTCCACGAGGCCCCACTCTCATCCCCCAGTCACCTGCCCCCACCCCCAGGAAGACATGAGCCTCTGAACGCAGGGCCTGTCTTGTTCATCTCTGTGTGTCCTGGTGCCTGGCACAGGGCCTGGTATTCAGCAGGTGCCCAATAAATGTCAAGTGAGCTGGGGAGGCCAACCACCTCAGTTCCAGAAGGGAGTGGGTTGGGGAGCAGGGGGTGCAGGGCCAGCCGCGGGCACAGGGGCCCCAGGACAGACCAGGTGAGGAGGCCCAGGGATGCTACCCCTCGCCTGGCCACTGTGTGCGGGCGTTTTCCTGCAGTGCCCCAACCCCTCAGAGTCCTGGGAGGGAGACCAGTGCGTCACCCGGGGCTCCTGCAGCCCCTGGCTCAGCCTGGCCCTGGGTGCTCCGCTGCAGGGAGGGGCAGCCTTGCCAGCAGTAGACCCCAGCTGCCTTTGACCTTCGCAGCAACAGTCCTGCGGCCACCCTAACCCCTGACAGACAGCAGAGGTGGCGACATGGGGTTCACCCGGGCAGGGCCTGGATGGCACTGAGGACAGACTGTCCTGAGCAGAGCTGCGGAGCTCTGCCAGAGGGCTCTGACCTGCAGTCTCCAGGACGTCGGGCTCACCGGTCCCTCCCCTCCGAGCCTCTGCACCCATTTCCCCTCTGTCTGGAACGATGTCACCCTCCCAGTCACCATGCCTCTGCGGGGCCAACCTTGCTCTTCTCCAGGGCCTTGAGTCAAAGGCCCCTTTCCTGGGCAGCCTTTGCTGACCCCCCCACGATTGGGGTCAGGTTCCCCAAAGCTCCCACCCCAGCACTGGGGACCCTGTGCAAAATGATCCACCCCCGGCCGGAGCTCCCCTGCGTCTAGTCCCACACCTGTCTGCAGAATTGGGGTTCAGATCTGCGTTTCACCACTCACTGACCGGTTGGGGGACCTTGGGCAAGTCACTTAGCCTCCCTGAGCTGCCTCAGTTTCCCCCTCTGCAGGCTGGGAGTAATAAGGAAATTCGAGGATGGTTGTTTGAGTCACCCCTCCAGCCATAGCCAGCCCCCCCCACCCCCCGGGTGTGCTGCTTGGATGAGAGAATGGACCTCAAGTCGCCGCCTGTCTGGAGGAAGCCTGCTCCTGCTCAGAGGGGCTGGCAAGTGTGGCCCCCACAGGGTGCAGGCAGGGCTGAGTCAGCGCCGAGTCCGCCCCCAGGCCCAGCTCCTCCTCCACCCTCGGCCCGGCCCCCCCAGCCCAGCGGCTTTGAACCCTGGGGGTTCCTGGCAGAGGTAGCCACAGGCCAGCCCAGGTGCCCGCAGGCTCCTCCCCTTCCCGGGAGTCCAGGTGAGAGGTGAGCGCAGTGACAGGGCTGAGCCCCACCCACAGGGACAACTGGAGGGCAGCCCCAGGGATGGCGGCTCCAGGGATGGAGGCCACTCGGGCCTGATTCACAGCTTTCCGGGAAGTGGGTTAACGGGATTCCAGGGCCCCAGGTGGGGCCAGGTCTCCAGGCTGAGTCACAGGACCCAGGTCCCTGGAGGTGGGAGCCGTTACAAGCCCCCTTGCCAGCCCTCAGACCCCAAGGCCCTGGGGCACCCCCAACACCCAGTACCAAAGCCCTCAGCCTCCCCGACCCTCTTCCTTCCAGTGCTATGGGGACCTTCTCCGCAACCTGGGCAGTCTTTGCCAGGGACCACTGGGCCCGGGTCCCCTCACCTGCCCCTCCAGAGGCCACCTCCTGGACCCACGGCCGCGAGCCTGGGCCTGAGCCCACCCTCAGCCCGAGCCCCCTGTCCCCTAGCGGCTCATTTCCTCCCCACAGCCCCACCCGCCCCGTCACCCCCAGCCTGGGTGGCCGAGACTGAGCTGCTGGGGAGACTGGTCTGACGGCATTCCGCCTCCCCGGATAAAACCTGAGGCGACCCACAGGGAACCCTACACACTCAGGCCACCCGCCACGCCTGTCCCAACCTGCGCAGCCCGCGGGTCCCTCGAGCCTGCCGCCTGCTGGGCTCCCCCTCCATCGGCCATGGTGGTTTCCAGACCCCCCCCAGCCCTGGGTGGGGCCCGACTCCGGATCGTGACCTCCCTGCTGCTGCTGGCGGCTTCCACAGGTGAGTCCCAGGCTGCCCCTCCCTCCCCCGCAGGCGGCCACCTCCTCCGCTCAGACTCTTCCCTTCCGCCGGCCCGGAGCCGTCTCTCCCCTGCGTTTGGTTCTCTCCGGCCGGCTACTCGCCCCGCGGAGCCCGGTTTCCTCTAGAGCTGAGGGTCGAGTGGAAGGATACGGTGTGCGCCCAGCACACAGTAGGGCCGTGGTCGCCGGGTGCCTCCTCTCCCACCCTGTCCGTCCAGCTCCCGCCGCGCCTCCTGGCTCACCTGTGAGGCAGCAGGTTTTGTTTCTGGGGCAGGAGGCCACGGGGAGGGCTCTGGGCGGCAGCAGCGTCCAGGCCCCAAATGGGCTGGGGTCTGTGCTTCCCGAGCCTGCGCCCCATCTCCCTGGGAGGAGCCTGTCCCTCATCCCGTCCCCTGTCCAATCCCTCCTCCCGGCTGGCGGGACGGAGCCCCACTCAGGCTGGGCAGGGGCCGGCAGAGGGCAGGGCGGCAGCTGCCAGGCCTGGAGGGGCCCTGGGCGGGGGGGGGCTCCTCTCCCCGCCGGCCTGACCCTCCCTTCTCTCACCCTCAGCCACCCTGAAAGCGGCCAAGATACCCGGTGAGTGAGAGCTGCCCTTGGGGACGGGAAGGAAAGCCGGAGGGGGCAGGGCAGGCCCTCCTGTCTGTCTGTGGGGACAGGTCCAAGGGGCCTGGGGTGAGAGGGGCGCTGGAGTGGAGGGGAGGCAGGAAGAGGAGGATGGGCCTGGAGGTGCCAGGCAGGTGGGCAGAGTGGAAGTGGCCTGGGGGAGGGGACAGACCAGAGGTCACAGAGTGGGACTGAAGGGCCCACGGAAGGACAGCACAGAGGAGGATGAGCTGGTGGGGGAGGGAGAGACGCCAGGATGTGGTGGGATGTGGTGTGGCTTGAGCCCAGCCTGTGGCTGGGGATGCCGGGAGCTGGAGGTGACAGAATCTTGGCCCTACCCCGCCAGCACCCCCAGCCTGCGGGAAGCCCCAGCGGCTGGACCGGGTAGTGGGCGGCCAGGACAGCGCCGATGCCGAGTGGCCGTGGGTCGTGAGCATCCAGAAGAACGGGACCCACCACTGCGCGGGCTCCCTGCTCAGCAGCCGCTGGGTGGCCACAGCTGCCCACTGTTTCAAGGGGTATGCACAGCCAGGCCTGTCCGTGTGGCCTTCCGGGACCCAGGTGTCCTCCCCACGCAGCCCCCACTTCCATGCCTCTGCCCAGCCTTGGTGCCCCTCCGTAGAGACTCTCTTGCCTTCAGGGCCTCCCTAACTTTGCTGTTGCCCCAGACACTTCCTCCCAGAGCCCTCCTGGCTGACCCCACCCCTTCCCTTCCAGGAATCTGGACAAGCCGTCCCTGTTCTCGGTGCTGCTGGGGGCCTGGCAGCTGGGGCGCCCTGGCCCTCGGTCCCAGAAGGTGGGCATCGCCTGGGTGCTGCCCCACCCCGTGTACTCCTGGAAGGAGGGTGCCCGTGCTGACATCGCCCTGGTGCGCCTGGAGCACCCCATCCGGTTCTCTGAGCGCATCCTGCCCATCTGCCTGCCGGACCCCTCTGTCCACCTCCCTGCAGACACCGACTGCTGGATTGTGGGCTGGGGGAGTGTCCGGGATGGAGGTGCGGCTTCTTCCCCTCCCAGGTGGTTGGGGACAGATGGGGACCGAGGGTGGCAGGCACTCAGAGACACAGGTGCCATGAGCAGCAAGGGGTAGAGGTCAGAGGCACAGCATGACAGAGACAGAAGAGAAGATGGGCTGTGACCTGGAGATGTGAAGTCACAGAGACCTAAGTGGACGATCTTGGGTCATTTCTTGTTCAAAGGTATCTTTGTGTTTCGAGGCAGCAGCAGGCAGACGGACGAAGCTATTCGTTGATACAGGAAGGGCGAGAGGTGTGCGGGGCAAGAGCTGAACGCGGGTCAATGTGAAGAGCCTGAGCAGGGTGGGGATGGGGACCCCTGGTGGCAGCATGCCACAATTGCAGGCAAAACTCCCAGGAGGAAATCCAGTCTCCGTGATGGTAAAATATAATTTCCGAACCAGTCTGCAGGTTTGGAAAACATCATCTAGAAACACAAACCAGATTGAATAAATCAAGAGGCAACGAAGCAGCAAGAGAAAGTCAGGTGACAGGTAGAAAGACAGATGCATGATGGATGGGGACGGGGCCAAGGAAAGAAAACATACAGGCAGAGACGGGATGAAAGAGATGCAGTGGAGACCTGGGAGAGACAGATTTCGAGAGAGACAGACGGAGACTAAGTAAGGACAAAGTGTAAGAAAAATGGGATTTTAACCAGATTCCAGAAGAATTAAGAGAAATGACAGCAGGTGGGGTACGTGAGGGTCCCCCTGCCTCTGAGGTTGCAGCCTCCCCAGGGGCTTCTGCGAGAGCTGGTTGTGACCTGGAGAGGTCCACAGGCCAACCCCAGGAGGGCGTGGGGGGGTCCCGCAATATCCAACGTCAAATGGACACTTCCTGAACACTTGTTCTGTGGCAGTCCCCGTGCTGGGTGACGATGCAGCCCCTGAGACACAGAAAGCCAGGACCAGGGCTCTGAACCATCTGGGGCACCGGAGAGCTTGTTACAGAGGCAGGTCTCAGGCTCCACGTCCAGGTTCTCGTTCAGTGGGGCCAGAGGTGCAGACCTGAATCCGGTTTTCTGAAAGCAGCTTGGGAGAGGCTGGACAGAGCTGCTCCGTTAGCCTTCGAGAAACGCTGCCAGTGGGAAGGGACACAGTGCCCTGAGGAGGACTAGGAGGGGAGACCCCGAGCCTGACTCTGTCCTCCTTGTGCCCAGTGCCCCTGCACCACCCTCAGACCCTGCAGAAGCTGAAGGTTCCCATCATCGACTGGGACACCTGCAGCCGGCTGTACTGGCGGGGTGCCGGCCAGGGAGCCATCACCGAGGACATGCTGTGCGCCGGCTACCTGGAGGGGCAGCGAGATGCCTGCCTGGTGAGCACCCCACCCCGCTTCCCTCCCACACTGGCTCAGGGCCTGGAGAAAGAGCCAGCATCAGCCCTGTCCCCGCCGGGCTCCGTCACCTTTCCCTGGGCCCCTCCCTGGACTATGCTGGGCCCACAGTCCCCCAGTCCCTACCGCCAGCCTCAGCCTGGCCCAGCCGTTCTCTGATCTGCGCAGACGCCAGGTGTACACTGAGCACCCGGCTGCCTCATCGCAGGAGCCGGCGCTGTCCCCGCCATGGTCTGCAGCTCCGGCGACCGTGGTGGAGGGTGGCGGAAGGGTGTGACGGTCAGCACCGGGCTGGACCACTAGAGGCCGGTCGTAATCGCGCCTCCGAAGCGCTTCTTTCTGCAGAACAGAGATCGCAATAAGGGCACAAGGCGGCACGAAGTGCGCTGGAAGCGGGTCTGGAGGGCGCGTCCTTCCCGCCGACCTGGCGTGGGTCCTGGGCTCTGCCCACCCCTGCCCCGGGGTCCCTAACGTCCCCCCCTCTTCTCCCGCAGGGCGACTCCGGAGGCCCCCTGATGTGCCAGGTGGACGGCGCCTGGCTGCTGGCCGGCGTCATCAGCTGGGGCGAGGGCTGCGCGGAGCGCAACCGGCCCGGCGTCTACACCAGCGTCTCCGCGCACCGCGCCTGGGTGGAGAGGGTCGCGCAGGGCGTGCAGCTCCGCGGGCGCGCGCAGGGGAGCCCCGGGGCCGCCGCGCCCCACTAGGCCCGCGGGACGCCGAGTGCGCGGCCTCTGCTCCAAACGAGCGTCCACCCCGGGGTCCCCCTCGAGGCGCGCGTCTGGGGGCAGCAGGCCCCGCCCGCGGGCCGAAGCACCTTTGTGTATATATTATGTTAATGATTTGTACAGTTGTTTGTAACCCTGCCCACATATCTTATTTATTCTTCCAATGTCAATAAATTATTTATTCTCCGGTTCCTGGTTTTGCCCATGTCTCCCACAATTGACCACTGCTCCTCACCCCCGGGGGCTGATTCACTGCTGATCCTCTACGTGCCCCTGCGGAGGAAGGAGCAGGACAAAGAGACCACAGGGCTCTGGGCTCTCACGGTTTCCAGGGGTGGGGGGCACTGGTCCAAGCTGGGGGTCTGTCTGGCTTCCTGTGGCTACAACCTGGGCTGACACTCCGCAGCCCACAGCCACTCACCTGCAGCCGGGCTCTGGCTCCAGGACCCAGCCCATCCGCCTCCCCAGGGCCTGGGGGCCGACCCAGCCCACCGTCCCTGTAGCCAGTGGATTTGCAGCTGGTTTTGGTGAGTGTGTGAACCGCTTAGTAGCTGGTGCAGAAGAGATTCCTCCAAAGCAAAGCCAAGAAAACAACCAGGTCTGATCACGTTGAACAAAGAGATAGTCCTTTGCCACAAAATGTCCCCAGCTAGAAAGGGTCAAGGGAGTGGGAGTTTTGAAAAGGCCACACGGGTTTCTGTGTGCATGTCCTTTGTTGGGAGTGCAGTTCTCAAATATTTCCTCACCCTGTTTTGATTACCTTTATGTTATTAGATCACTGTAAATGCTGCAGGGTTGTTTTTGTTAAAAAACAAACAAATAAACAACAAAAACTGGCCTCTGCCTGCCAGAGAACCAGCCTGGGGCATGCTGGGGTGACTGGGGCGTCCCCATGGTCCCTCCCTCTGCGACCTGGTCCCCCCTTTGACCTGTATTTCTACTCTCTGGCTCGCCATACACCCCGCCTTCCTTCAGCTCCCTTCCCTCACTAGCCCTCATTTGCTGGCCCCACTCTCTACCTCAGTTTCTCCCTCTGTCCTTGGCCTCTCTCCTCCTCCCTTCCCCCCCTTTCTGTCCCTGAGTGCCCCCTCCCCGCGTTTCTCTTCCTCGTTTCTATCTCTCTCCTCTGTCATGGGGTCTCTCCCTTCCGTCTCTCCTCTCACCCCAGCCCTCCCCCTCGCTTTGCCCCCAGACCCCCCACCCCCATCTCCCTCTCCTCTCCTGTCCCTCTTCTGTCCTGCTGTGTCTCTTCCTTCTCACTCTTGCTCTCTGACCCTCCGCTCTCAGGCCTGTCTCTCTACCCCGCCCCTCCATCAACTCCCTTAAATGTGATCCTTACGGAAGCCCTGAGAAAGCAATGCCTAGAAATTTCTGCTGGGGGCAGAGAATCACCCCATAATGGTGGGACGCTCAGACAAGGGCGGGGATTTCTCTGAGTTGGGAGGTCACCTCCAGGTAGCCTCTGGGCCCTCCTTGCTGGTTCTATGGGATCCCAGGGGCCCGAGGGTCAGGCTGGGGTGTGACGTGGGGAGCGGGCCCTGGCTCTCCAGTGCAACAGGACTTCCGATGATCCCTCTCCCAGTCAGGGTGGGGGTCCAGGAGCTGACAGCATAGTCGCCCCCCAGGCCCTGCAGGGTTGAGCCAGTCGGGAGCCTTCCCTTGGGGGGTTCTGCAGGTGCGTGGTGTGTGCACCCTGCTCAGAATCACGGTCAGTCCACGTGCTCAAGCCTCACTGGACACACAGTAGCCCCCTTCTCCTTGGCTGGAGCCTGGCCCAGGAATAGGCCCCAAATATGGACCACTCCAGGTGGAGAGGCCTCACTACTTTGGTCCCACTGTCACCTGCCTCTAGGGGCTGCAGACAGACACCCCTGGGCTTCCAGGCTGTCCCCGAGAGAGGGCATCCCACACCTCACTCCTGGGCAGGCGTCTCTGACTGTCTTCAACCTTCTGCACAGGAAAGCCCTTTGCAGAGCTCTCCCTACTGCCCCAAGGGCAGGGTGGGACCATCTGGCCCTAGTGACAAATGTCCTTGCGGAAAGAACTGCCTTGGCTGCAGGCTGTGTGGTCTGGCTTCGCCTCCTTCACACACTCCTTCCAAGCTCCATCCTCAGGTCACTAACCCTCTAGGGGACTTTCACCCCGTTGGTACCTGGGACCTCCCAACTTCCCTTTACTCTGCATCCAGAACAAGTGTTTGAAAACACACCTTTAACTGCAGGACTTCCCTTGGTGGCAGGCTCCTTTGGTTGGCTAAGCCAACATCCATTTCACCTCCTCTCCCTTGTGTCTTCCACCTCCAAGGCTGGAAGCTACGTGCTCACTCCCAGTCTCCCTCACGGTCACACATACCTGTGGGACTAAGTGTTGGCCAATGAGTTACGAAGACTTTCTTTTTTTCCTGATAAAAAGGACTTACTCAGCTGGCATCATCCTTTCTCACCTACTCCTTCTAGTCTTGGATGCAGATGCAATGCCCACACTTTGGCAGCCATCTTGTGACCATAAGGCTACAACTCGACCTGCTAAGGACAGTCAACCAAGACTCGGCAGCTATGGGTGGGACGACATGACCGAGATGCTGCCCCCCTCTGAGACACCCTGTCTCTTTCCAGGCTTCTTGCTTGCTTTAAGCCACTCATGGTT
The DNA here is from genome assembly GCF_020740605.2 of Lemur catta. NCBI lineage: Eukaryota > Metazoa > Chordata > Mammalia > Primates > Lemuridae > Lemur > Lemur catta. The sequence continues at coordinate 2,074,563 of NC_059129.1, forward strand.
GGATTTTCTTTTACTTGCAGCTAAATGCATTCCTAACTTATACCTGCTTCAAACCCTCTATTTTCTTATTTTTAGATTTGCAGAAAACTTTTTTTGTTATCATGGACCCAGTATGTCAGATTTCATCAGCACAACTGAATCACATATAAATTACCCAGATTAGGAAGGCCTTGAATTCCCACCCGTCCGTCCACAAGAATTTTGGACCCTCAAAGTGTTCCCCAGTTAGTTTCAGTTATGCCCAGGTTTTTATATCACATCTATTCAAGAACAAGTGTTGGCTGGGCCAGTTGGCTCACGTCTGTAATCCCAGCACTTTGGGAGGCGGAGGTGGGAGGATCGCTTGGGCCCAGGAGCTCGAGACCAGCCTGGGCAACATAGTGACACCTTGTCTCTACAAAACAAACAAACAAACAACAACAAAAAACTAGCCCACTGTGGTGTTGCGTACCTATAGTCCCAGCCACTTGGGAGGCTGAGGTGGGAGGATCACTCGAGCTCAGGAGTTTATGACTGCAATGAGCTATAATTGCACCACTGCACTCCAACCTGGGCAACACAGCAAGACCTTGTCAAAAAAAAAAAAAAAAAAGAAAAAGAAAAAAAAACCAAAACACCAAAACCCAAAAAACCCCACGTCTTCCCTTTCTCTTTCTCTCCCTTTTCTCTCCCTTTCCTGTTGGAAGTGTCCCAGTTAGTGTTGCTGCCCAGGAAGGCAGGTGAGGGAGTCTCACTGCTGCACCGGGTGGCGGTGTTCTTACAGCCCACCAACACGCACACTGAGGCACCGTCTCCCCAGGCTCCCTGGACCACCCCTTGCAGGCCTGGCTGGGCAGTATGAGGACCCACATCATGGTGGAAAGAATGGCTTTTCCCAGCTCTACTCACACTCTGTCACCTGTGTCCAGGCGGTTGTATTCACAGTACCACAAAGTCACTCATGGAGATGTCCATTCAATGGGCCTAAGGACTGATTTCCCGTGAGCATCTGCAAACCCGTGTGACAGGCAACCAAGGCATACAACAGTTTTCAAGGGCACAGTTGTCTCAATCTACACTGAGGGGGAGCAATCACTTTCGCGGAACAAAATCAATTTCGCTTGTTCTTTCTCAGCTTCCCAACCTGCAAATGAGGACGGCCCCAGGCCAGTCCCTGGGCTTCAGGGACTTCTACTCACTCTCTAGGTGGTACCGCTTGGTTTCACGCTTCATATACCATCACTAGCCGGGTGACTCGAGCCAGAAAGCTCTCCCTGCACGTCCACCTAGCTACTCAACGTCTCCACGTGAATCTGGCACAGACATCTCAACCTTAACACGACCCCAGTGAATCCTCACGTTGCCACCCAAGTCGGTGCTCCACTGGCACCAAGTCCCATCTCAGCAAAAGGCAAGGGTGCATCCTTCCGACTGCTCCGTTTGACAGACTCGGAGCACAGTGACGTTACGTGCTGGGAGCATGCAGAGCAACCGGGACCCTTGCATGTTGCCGGTGGGAATGCGGAGCTCCTTCGGAAAACTGGCTGAAACTGGCTGGTCACTTCTGGTAAAGTTTAACAGACACAATGCTACTCCTAGGAGGTGTCCAAGAGAAGGAAAAACACAAACACAGAAACCTGTATGCAAATAGTCATAGCAGCTTTCTTCATGATCAGCAGAAGCTGGAGACCACTCAGCGCCTTCAGCTGTTGAGCGGGTGGGCGGACCGCGCCGCAGCTGTTCCGTGGAAGTCTGCCTCGCAGCAGAAAGGAGCAGAGTACACGCCACATGGTGACTCTCACATGTCATGCTGCGTGAAAGATGCCGAACTCCAAAGGCGACATACTGTGCAATGGCATTTGTAGGACATTCTGGAAAAGGCAAAACCGCAGGGACAGAGAGCACATGCGTGGCAACCAGGCTAGGACGGGGAAGCACGGACCACAAAGGAGCACTGGGGGACTTTGGTGGTGAAGGAGCCAGAGCTACGTCTTGATGGCGGTGCCGGGGGCTACACAGCTGCATAAGTTCATCAGAACTCAGAGGACTAGACACTGAAAATGGCGGATTTTCCTGCGCGTAAACTACGCCTTCCTAAACCTGCCTTCAAACACACACCTGCTCCTGATCTGGCTTTCCGTAATAGCCCCCAACCGTATCTGCTGACACCACATGCTGTCGTCCCCACTGGTCTCTTCTCGGCACAGCAGCCAGAGTGGTCCTAAAACCTAAGTCACTCTTCCTCTCAACACCCTCTGACGGCTCCTCATTTTACTCAGAGGAAATGACATCAGCTTTCTGGCATCCCTCCCCCCCATCCCCAGTCACTGTTCTGCAGCCACAGTGGCTTCCTAGTTTTCTGGAGCACAGCAGGCGTGCCCCTGCCCCAGGGCCCTTGCACTTGCAGTTTCCTCTTCCTCCAGATGACTCCTGGCTGGTCCTTCACTTCCTACAGATCTCTGCCCAAACGTCACCATGTCACCATCCTGTTTACAATAGCATTGTTCCCTCTCTCCCCCTAAATGGCTTCTTTTCCTGCTTTTCCTTTCCACGGGACCTTTGTTACTATTTCACATACTATGTATTTTCTTATTTATTTGTTTGTTGCCCTGTACCAAACACACACGTCCCTGAATTTGTCATATTCTGTTGTTACTCTCTGTGTACTTGACCATCTTTCCCGAGAAACATTCTGAGTTTATCAGGGCCAGACTTTTATTGTATTCACCTTGGTACAGTCAGTGTGGGTGCAGCCCAGCCAGGCACATTGCCCGCCGCTAGAGACGAAGCCAGTGCACTGAGACAGCGGGAGTCACAGTGGAGAAAGAGTTTACTGTCACAGGCAGCATGCGAGGAAACGGGAGGGATTTCTCAAATCCATCTCCCCGAGAATTTGAGAGAAAGGGTTTTCAAAGACGGTTTGACAGGCAAAGGGCTAGGCAGTTGGGTCTGGTGATTCGCTGGGGATGAACTCATAGGACAAGGAAGCAGAAATTGTCTTCTTATGTTGAGTCAGTTCCTGGTCTGACCTGTTGGATCACTGGTCTTGTTGGGTCAGTTGGTCCATGAGAATGCAGGGCCTGGAAGGTATCTCAAAGACCAACCTTAGGTTTCACCAGGGTGATGTTATCTGTGGGGGCAATGAAGAAAGCTAAGAATCTTCATGCTCATCAGCTCTGTGACTCCTGAGTAGTGAGCAATTATAGGAAAGCCAGCTGGGGACAATGGCTGGGGACACACACACACACACACACACACACACAAACGCACACTATGTCTATAGCTTTGCAGAGTTCAGGCCCCTGCCACTGTTCCCACCTAATGGCCTTTTATTAATTTTATAAAAGGTGGCTTCAGTGTCCAGAAAAAGGGCCTGGCAGAATAGTGGATGTTACTTAGTAAATATTTCACAAGTTAATGGTAATAAATATGATCTATTTCATGAGTTTGGTGGACAATGTGGACATAGCTCTTTTGCCTTTCTAGTTAATTCTCAGTTACCATATTCTCTCCTTAGTAGAGATCATTTCTGTCTTGAGATCTTCCCACTTCATCCATGAAGTATTCAAGAATCCTGGAGGTCTACTCAGTCCAAAGGAACGAGTCCTATGAGAACTGGAAAATTCCATCATTCCTTCAATTCAGTTCCATTGCTTTGGTCAACATCCAATGGTGACACTGATGGTCACTGGTCCCCACAGTCTGACAGACCCTCCCACAGTGCACTGGTAACACCCTTGCTCATCTGGCTCATGGCCAGCCTGCCCTGCTCTCTTACTCACGTGGAATCTGGGGTTGGCGGTCTTCAATGTCATACTCACAGGCCCTCAAGGTCACACTCACATTATGTCCCATTATGCCCTTACTTTGAGATGTCCTGCCTCTTTGGGCCAAACGAATGTATACCTTCCATGTATTGATTTATGATTTTACCTTCAATTCCTGTCTCTGAAAATGTATAAAACCAGGCTGTAACCAGACTTCCTGGGGATCACTTACTCAAGGCTTCTTGGGTTTATGGATCTCTGGACCATGGTCACTCATATTGGCTCAGAATAAACCTCTTTAAATTATTTTACAGAGTTTGGATTTTCCCCCACTAACACCATGTATGAGTTACATCTTCCAAATTTCCTGTTCTGTGACTATATGGGCTCTAGGAAACGCTGTGGATATACACCTGTGTTGGCATTTTTTGTTGCCTAGGTTGTGTATCATGGTGCGTAGCCAAAAGATACTGGGTTTAATCCACAAACCAGGAAGCTGTGGTCATTTGACTGGGGACCCCATAAAGGCTTAATGACAGAGTGCCTTTTAGGCTTGCTCCTTTGCCCTATGCAAATTTACATATGTCATCACTCATATTTGCATACCGAGGGGTTCTTCAGAAGGTCACCTCAGGCTTTAACAGTCCATAGATAAAAGGTCCCATCATATCTTCACCCTAGACAAATGCTGCTCATTAGCAACTAAGAGGGGCCGCTCATGTGATTCCAGATAATGAACACCCTTCTCCAGTGACACAGTCTCCTGCTTGTAAACCTAGAGGAAGCATCATCATAAACTTGACCTCACTTACCTCACTTCCAGTTACAAAACGAATGCCTGGCAGCATCATGTGTATTAATTTATATTTCATTATAACTGGGTGACTCAGAGACTGGCTATTTTCACTCTGGATTTTTGAGATCAATTACAGATTTTCTCCCCTGTATGTGTCTCTAAAAGATAAGGGCATTACAGGAGTTCAAGACCAGTCTGAGCAACATAGCAAGATCCTGTCTCTACATAAAAATTTTTTAAAAATTAGCTGGGTGTGGTGGTGTGTTCTTGTAGCTCCAGCTACTTGGGGGGCTGAGGTGGAAGGATCCCTTGAGCCCAGGAGCTTGAGGTTGCAGTGAGCTATGATGACACCACTGCAATCTAGCCTGGGCAACAGAGCAAGGCCCTGTCTCAAAAAACAAACAAACAAAAAAAACCACACACACACATGCATTAAAAAGGCCTACAGTATCATTATTACACTAAACAAAACTAACAATTCATTAATAGCATCAAATATAATTAGTGTTCACATTTGACATTCCCAGATCATTTTATGGGTTCCAATGTGTGTGTGTTTGAATCAGGATATAAATTGTTAATGGATAATTTTTAAAAATATAAAATCATGACTCATACAAATATAAACTGAACATGTCTCAATGTTTTTATTTAACTCAATGAATGACAGAGCCAATAAGATGTTACAAGTAGTTCAAAAGAGAATTCAGAGTAGATACATATACAGGCCATCAGGAATGTTGAAATTAATTTGCTTAATGGATGAAAAACCAGCTTGTTCCACTGTGGAGGAGGAAAATCCATTAAACTTCTAAAGGCAAAAATCATTCGCAATTCTATAGACAAGAATAATTTGCATTCCTATCACCTATCTAAAATTCACAGAGTCTTAAACAGCTCAAAGGCAGGGTCCTCCACAGAATCGGGAAACCTGCAGGAGTACGCGCTAGGTAACCCCACTGAAGTTACCCAACAGTCTTTCTGCTCCACTCTACAGTCTGTCACAACCATCCTTTACAAAATAAAGTTTACTTATTGCAGTTGACTGCTCTATCTCTGAAGTTTCTTTTATTTTAGAGGTTCTCTCCCCGTATCTTTTTTTCTTGCCACTTTTTGAGTAACTCTGGTCATTTGTCCCTTATTCTCACCATATGGATTTCCTGACTGTATCCCCCTGACGTCTCTAACTCGTTGGTCTGCATGCAGGTTTCCTGTAAGTCTGTAATTACATCTAGAGTCTTGAGCAAATTCAGGTTTGATTTTTCCAGAATAGTCTTCTATCAGGGGGTACCTAATGGTTGCTTGTCTCTGGGTGGTGGGCACTGTTGTTAAAAATCATCGCTTCCTCAGTTCATTCACCAGATTGCAACATGGCGATGTTCCTGCTTCCTTTGGTATCTGGCATTCTTCCATAAAGACAAGCTTAGCTTCAACATCTATTTAATTACTGTCAAAATAATGAGTTATTTCCTTAGCACGCTCCAAAAATGAGGGATGAGGTCTTTTTTGCGGTATCATCATGAACACATGGATTTATCTTTATTTGATGTATTTCAGCCACTGGAAGTTATTGTCCCCATGGATGCTCAGACTGTCCCATCTTTGGCTCCCGAGGGGGACCCCCCCCCTTCCCAGACGACGCCGGAGGCCAAGGAGCAGACGCGGCCGGGAGACGCCCGGGGAACCCCACGGGCACACGCAGGAAGCCCCCCGCAGACCCTCCGGAAGCCGCCGGAAGTCCATTGAAAGCCCCTCCCCCCCGGAAAACTGCTGAAAACGGACAGGAAGGCGCCCCCCCCCCCCGCAGCGCCCCCTGTCGGCGGAGTCGCCGGCACAGCCGGAATGAGGTTTGCGGCGAGGCCACGTGAGCGCCTCTGCGCCGAGGCAGCATGGGTGGGTTTGGGGCTGAGAAGCCACGACTGGGGGGGCGGTGGCTTCAACGACTGTGGGCTCACCGGGCCAGGGCGACCTCAGAGCGCAGGCGCCTGGCGGTGTCCCCCCGCCTCGGGGCTTGGCTGCCCAGCGCACCTGCCCCGGCCGCCCCCTGTCCCTGGACTGGGGCCGCAGGTTTTGGGCGGCGGTAGGACGAAATCATCCCTGGAAAAGGTGTATTCCGAGTTGACCCTTCCTGGCCTGGAGGCTGCGCCCTGGCTGCGTTTGTTCCCATAGCAACAAACAGGGGTCCCTTGGGCTCCTGCGGGGCAGATAGGCTTGGCCGAGGGACGGGCTCTCCGGGGGCTGCAGTTGGCTCCGCTGAGAAGGCAGAGGTGGCCTCGTCGGTCGGTCAGTCGCTGGCTGGTCTGTGTGGAGACATCACATCTCCTGGCACGGGATGGGGACAAGAGGAGGGTTGGACCCCCCTTTAACCAGGAGCAGAGTCCAACTCTCCCAGGCAAAGTGGGTGAAGTGGTGGTGGCCTCCTGCCTGCCTGTAGGACGGGCGAGGCTTCCACACCTCAGCCCAGTGGGGGGACTGGCCAGCTCCTCTGACCTCTGGGTCCTCGGAGGGACTGGCCTGAGGGGGCCGCGGCACCCCAGCCTCCTCCAATCCATCCCCCGGAATACGCAGGACAGGAGCCCGAGCGGCGTCTGAGAAGAGGGTGGGTTCTGCCAGGCACAGCGGGCTCCAGCGTGATTGCCACTATTAATGACCTGCCAACCCCTCCCTTGATGGCCATCCGAGGACTCTGACCCCAGAGCAGCATCCGCACGGAAGGAGAGCCATGGGGCCGCGGGCAGGCTCTCTGCTGCTTCTGCTGCTGCAGCTGCTGCCAGGTGAGGGGTGTCCCTCCGCCCCTGCCTCCCCCGCCGAGGCCGGCCGTGTGCTCCCCCTCTGCTCTCTTGTTTTCCAGGGGCCCGCGGGGATGTGCTGCCCACAGGTAAGGGCCAGCCTTGCACAGCCCGGCAAAGAGTGGAGGGTACAGAGTGAGAGCCTGGGGCGGGTCTGATGGCTGGGACTGGAGGGAGCGGCTTTCTGAGAGGGAAGAGAGCAGAAGCCCCTCACCTGCCGGGTCCTCCACAGAGTGCGGCCATTCCCTGGATGTCGGGAGGACTGTGCGAGGCCAAGACACACCAGCAGGACGGTGGCCATGGCAGGTTGGCGTATGGATGGCCGAGTCGGGGCACATGTGTGGGGGCACCCTCATCCACCCCAGCTGGGTGCTCACGGCTGCCCACTGCTTCCTCAAGTGAGTGGGGCTGGGCCAGAGGGAGCTGGGTGCTCCCCACCTCCCCTCCGTCAGCACTGCCCTCAGCCGGCCGTGTCTCTGTCCCCTCCTAGGTCTGTGGACCCCAGGGCCTACAGCGTTAAAATCGGAGGACTGACAGTGTCCGCTTTGGAGCCTCACACTTCCATGGTGCCCGTGGAGAGGCTCCTCGTCCACCCCTTGTACCACAAACACAAGCTGTCCAGTGGAGACATTGCCCTGCTCCAGCTGGCCTCCCCCGTGCAGCCCTCCGACTTCACCCCCATCTGCCTCCCAACACCCCACGACTCCTTCACTGTTGGGACCCTGTGCTGGGTAACAGGCTGGGGCTCCATCCTTCAGAGAGGTAAGGGGCACGAGTACTCAGCCAGGCCCTACTCCTGGCCAAGGAGGACTGGCCCCAGGGCACATGCTGAGGCCCTCTGTCCTGGGAGCCCCACCTGCCTGTGCCCTGCCCGGGTGCTGTCCACCAAGGTCTGCACGTTCCTCTTCTCTCCCCACCCCAACCCGCCCCACCCCTGAAGCTGGGAGCACTTGGGGCCAGGGACCTTGCTGTCCAAATTGTGGGACTCCCCTTGGCCATCGTGACAACCCATGTTGGATCTGGGAGATCTTGTGCCGGGGTCCACGATTCTGCCCATTGTTGGATGCATCAGCTGAGGCTGAGAGATCACGAGATGAACCAGGGTCACAGGTTCCCAGGTGCAGGGTCTGGGCTCGACCCCGCTCCCTGAGCCCCCATCTCTTGGCTTGGGGTATTGGGAGGGGCGGGGACGAGGTGGAGGTCCAGGCCACCGTGCTCACAGGTATGGGAAGGGGGGGCTCACCTGATAGGGACGAGACTCGAGGTGGACTCAGGCTGGGCCCTCTGTCTCGTTCAGCCCTGTCAAGTGTCCTTGAGGAAGTGGCTGTGCCCCTGTTGGACTCGAACATGTGCGAGCTGTTGTACCATCTCGGAGAGTCCAACCTGGTGGGGCTGCGCCTCATCAAGGACGACATGCTGTGTGCTGGCTTTGTCGAGGGCAAGAAAGAGTCCTGCAAGGTGACAGCAGCTTCTGGGCACCCTGTCCCGATCTGTGGGCTCTCCAGGTGCACACTGTCCTGGGCTCTGTCTCCACATCCCACACGCCAGGGGCTCCAGAAGGGACAGAGTCCTTGCCCAGTCCCCGTGGCCTCAGCAGGGCATGCTCCCAGGTGAGTGGGACACAGGTGTCTTCCTCAACTCTCCCCCAGGGTGACTCCGGGGGGCCGCTGGTCTGTGCCGTCAACAACACGTGGATCCAGGTCGGGATTGTGAGCTGGGGGTTTGGCTGTATTTGGGCCTACCGGCCTGGCGTCTACACCCGAGTGTCAGCCTACACAGACTGGATTCAGAAAACGCTGTCCGAGTATCAATCAGGCGCCTCCGAGTCCCACCCAGGCACCCCTGGGCCCCTGTCAAGCACCTCTGAGTCTCGCCCAGGTGCCCCGGGGTCCCCGTCAAGTGCCTCTAAGTTCCCCCCAGGTGCCCCAGGGTCCCACCCAGGTGGCCCCTTGTCCCGCCCAGGCTCCTCAGGGTCTGCCCTAGGCGCCCCTGGGGCCTGCCGGGCGCTGCTGCCTGTGCTGTGGGCCTTCCCCTCGCTTGGGGCCCTGTGAGCCAGGCCCTCTTCTGGTGGGGTTTGTTGAATCTGCTAATAAAAAATGCAAGTTATGTATTTTATTTGCTTTTCTCTCCCATTTTTTCTAGTAACTCGTTTTTGCTATATTTTACAAATGTATCTGGCCGTGGTAGCTTGGAAAAACATAGTCCTGCACCACAGAGTTTGCGGAGCCTTGTCCTGGACTCTGTGTTTCATCTGCGTATCTTTGTAGTTAGGCCACTGTGTGCTCCGTTTCCCTCCCAAGAGTGTCTCAAAAGTTGGATGATGAGTTAAATAGTGGTCGTGACTCAGGCAACCCGGGAGCCCACGCCCTTGCAGCCCACGGGATTTTCAGTCTCAGGCATCCTCGGTGGACGCCATGGCCCTCAGTCGCCGATGGCGGGCCTTGTTCTCCCGGCTCTGGCCAGCGGTGCGTCCATAGTCCCCACCCTGCTGCGCGGGGGCCTGCGGGGCTGCCCTGGGCACTGACGGGGACCCTGGGGCGCAGCAGGCCCTCGCCAGCTTGCTGGGCAGCGCCCTCTGGCTGTGTCTTAGCGGCGGGGACAGAGCGGCCCCGGCAGAGCCTGTGCGGCACTTCCGGGAAGGGGCACTTTGAGGAATTTCCATCCTCTTGCTCCCAGTTGAATAAACTCCCCCACCTCCCTTAGACGGCTGGCGAGTGGCTGTGGGGGAGGACCACCTGCTGGCCTGGTCGTGATCCGGGACCCAGGACCTGCGCGGGGGTCGGGGGGACTCTCCACCTTGGAGGGGCTGTCTAGAAGGCTCCATGGAGGGGGCTGCGGGCAGCCTGGGCTCGAAGCCCAGTGTGGCATGGGGGGAGGGTGGCGATGGGTGGTAGAACTGTCACCTGAAGCCTCTGCCTCCCCGAGACAGGCAGCCGCACGGCCTCTCGGTTGTGTCCGGGAGAAAATTTAGATCACGTATTGCCCGAGAAGACAAGATGCTCTAGAGTCATTCGTTACTTTTCCTGTGGGCTCCTCTTTACAGAGTCCTCAGGGGAACGCCCAGTCCCCTCCCTTGGCGCTCCGTCCCTCTCCTGCGCCTGCAGCTCGTCAGGGGCAGACCCCAGGGGCGCACCGGCTTCTTCAGGAACTCGGCGTCGAGGTGCGGTTTCCGGCCTTTCAGCTTCTTTGCCATGTCCAATAACTTTCTCTTGCGAGTAACTTTCATGTGCCACGTTGCTGATGAATTCTCCAGCTCTCTGCTCCCGTAGTAACCCCTGCCAGAAATCAGTGAGGAGGGGAGGGTGGGGGATTAAACCAGAATCCAAAACTCCGTTCTTCTGCATTTCCGTTTAGCATTTTATGGCTGGCAAAAGTTCTGAGTCCGAACCACTAGGAGGTTTCAAATGCAAGCCCGCTCCTTAGCCGCCAGCCCCTTCCAGCCCTCCCTAAGTGACCAATGGCCAGAGCCTCTGCGCCACGCGCCAGCCCTGCTCCCGGACCGCGCCCACCACGCGGCCTGTGAGTCCCTGTGCGTGTGTGTGTATTTGTGTGTATCTTTGTGTGTGTCTCTGTATTTGCGTGTATATCTGTATCTCTGTGTTTGTGTATGTGTCTGTGTGTGTGTGTCTGTGTGTATGTCTGTGTCTGTGTGTGTGTGTCTGTGTGTGTGTGTCTGTGTGTGTGTCTGTCTGTGTGTGACTGTGTGTGGTGACTGTGTGTGTGTGTGTGCGCGTGTGGTGACTGTGTGTCTCTCAGCCCCCCATTGCCGGCAGTAGGGGGCGCAGATGCTACTGGACCCCACCCCAGGGGAGGCTCCAGCCCTCCGCTCTCCCCAGGCGCCGTCCAGCTGACGGTGAGCGGGAAGGAGGAGTCTGAACCGAAGGCAGAAACTGCAGCCGGGTTGGGGGGGGGGGGCCCTGGCTCTGCACTCGGCCCCCTTTGTCTCCTCCCCAGGCCCCCACAGTGCTGTTTGTGGAGGATTTAGAAGACTGGCGGTTCTGCATGTAAAGCAGTGCTCCCAGCCTTTTTGGCCCCATGGACTGGTTTCATGGGAGACAATTTTTCCACAGGTGGGAGTGCAGGGTGGGTAGGGGAAGGGTGGGGGGAGGCAGAGCTCAGGTGGTGACTCACGGCCTGTGTTACTGACAGGCCACGGCCCAGGGTTGGGGACCGCAGTTAGAAAGCACCTCTCACCTGGGCTTATTGCAACAGACCAAGACGGTTCTCCTGGTGCCGGTGTGGGCGGTGCAGGTGTGGGGCCAGGTGTGGGGCCGGGCGTGGGGCCGGGCGTGGGGCCAGGACACTGCCCGCCCACCCGACCGCGAGGCGGCCAGCACCAAGACTCTCTCAAGGGCACCCGGCTGGCTGGCTGGCCTGTCCGTGTGCCAGGCGGCCTCCAACAGGCCCTGGGACAGTGACATTGTTCAGAGACAGGCTGGGGCGGGAGCCACGCGGTTCAATGTTATGTAAGAGGAAACAATTCGTGGCCAACGCATAAATGCTCCTTCAGAGTTGAGCCAGTACACGGATGAGGAAGTGGTACGATTGACTCAGATGTTCCGGAAGGCTGACAGGCTGCCTGTGTCCAAAGGCCACAGACTCCCAGGGAATGTCTGGCCAAGGATGGGGAGCAGGAGCAGAGGTGGGAGCTCAGTGTAGGGGGGCAGTGCCTTCCTCAGCGCGGAGCCCAGGGTGTGTGCCCAGTGCCCGCCTCCCCTCTGCACGCACGGCGAGGAATCCACAGGCACACGGCAGACCTGCCGATGCGTTGCGTGCGCCTGGACCCCGGTTTCCAGAGCAAGAGAACGCACGGTGTGGGTGCTAAAGTATTTGGGCACTTGGGGCACAGGGACACTCAGGAGAGGACATCCTCTCCCTGGTGGTGGGGGGGGGCGGGCAGGGGCTGGGCCAACACGTGAGCAGGGAGTGGCAAGCGGACTGTGGGATTCAGGCTTAAATTTCATGACTCACCTCCCTCAGCCTGGGCTTCCTCATCTGTAAAAATGGGAGATTAATACCAGGGGTGTTTGTGATGATTAAACGAGGTATCAATTGTGCAAGCACCTAGCATAGGGCCTGGTCCAAAATTGGTACACAATGAATGTCAGTGTGTTTTTCCATCCATTTATTTACCCACCCACCCATCCATCCATGCAGCTGCCTACCACCTACCTACCCACCCACCCATCCATCCATGCACTTACCCATCCATCCATCCACCTACCCACCCACCCATCCATCCATCCCTCCACTTACCTACCCACCCATCTATCTATCCACTTACCTACCCACCCATCCATCCATGCACCTGCCTACCACCTACCTACGCACCCACCCACGCATCCATCCACGCACCCACCCACCCACACATCCATCCATCCATCCATCCACCCACCCACCATCCATCCATCCACTTGCCTACCTATCCATTCATCCATCCATCCTCTCACCAGGAAAATGAGCCTGATCACAGCGGACTTACCAGCACACTAGTAGACTAGCACCCTTACTCAAAACACTTCAGCAGAAACCAGTTTCCACAAGCAGTTCTTGGGACCCAATTCCTTTTGTCAAATAATTTTTCATTATTGTCCAAACCGCCCTCCCTTCCACCCCTCCACCAGCCCTCTCAACCCTCAGTTTCAAACGTGATCTCGTGGAAGTGCGGAAGGCTGGCTTCTCTGGTCTCTTCTTGTGTCTCGCAAGTGGCCCTGGACAACTTTTCTTCCTGGATGCCTCCTCCTGTCCTCAGAGAGACTCTTTCTCCCGTAAAGCCACCTTCAGTGGCTAGATGTCCTCTTTATTAACATTTAACCCTTTTATATGTCTAAAATGCATTCTAAAATACTGGAAGCAGATATGTCAAAATGTCAACAATGAGTATCTCTGGGTAGGGGGAATTCTTTTTAAATTTAGCCATCTTTCCTAAAATTTCTGCAGTATACATGCATGACTTTTGTCACTGGAAGCATAATATTTAAAAATATTTCTATTACCTCTCCTCTCCTCTGTCAAAGCTTCTTTTCCTATTTTACCAACTTTTGGAATGTTTTTAGCCCATTTGTTGAATGAGTTTTATGCCCTTAAGATCAAGGTAGTATGGACATTTCTAGCTTCAAGTCAGAAAACAAAGACCTTCAGAGCAAGTCCAGTCTGTGTGCTGCAGAACGAGAGGCAGCCATGACTGTCACCGCACCAGTTTGCACGTCTCTGCTGTCTCGCCGTGAGGCTGACCGGCGAGCCCGGGCAGGGGCCTGACGGGAGAAGGGTGAGAAGAACCCGCTTGTGCTGGACGGTGTGTGGCCTTTAGACCTTTCTTTTTCTAATTTTTTTTTTTTTTTTTTGAGACAGAGTCTCACTCTGTCACCCTGGCTAGAGTGCCGTGGCATCAGCCTAGCTCACAGCAACCTCAAACTCCTGGGCTCAAGCGATCCTCCTGCCTCAGCCTCCCAAGTAGCTGGAACTACAGGCAGGCGGCACCATGCCCGGCTAATTTTTTCTATATATATTTTTAGCTGTCCATATAATGTCTTTCTATTTTTAGTAGAGATGAGGTCTCACTCTTGCTCAGGCTGGTCTCGAACTCCTGAGCTCAAACGATCCACCTGCCTTGGCCTCCCAGAGTGCTAGGATTACAGGCGTGAGCCACCGCATCCGGCCTAGGCCTTTCTTTTCCCAGTGTGCCAAGATAACAGCCAGAAAGAAAAAGGAGTTTAATATTAAAAAAGTCAAACAGCTGGGCAAAAGATTTGGGGAGAGGCACACAAGGAAGATACACGAGTGAACAAGGTACACACAAAGAACGTGCTCTACCTCGTCAGTTACCGGAACGTCCAGCTTAGAAAGATGATCTGTGCTGCCGCTGGCAGGGACGTGGGTGGCGAAGGGGACACTCCGGCACTGCTGGCGGGAAGGCAAAGTGTACAGCCACCTTGGGAGGCTGCTTGGCACTTCCTTACAGACTTACACGTACACTCACCCACATGAGTCATCAATTCCACGTCTCCATGTTTACCCAGGAGGGATGAAAACTCTCTGTGTCTATGCAGAGACTCACGTACAAATGTTCATGGGAGCTCTATTCATCATAGCTCCAAACAAACAGCCCAAGTGTTCATCCACTGGTGAGCAGGTAAGTAAAGTGAGGTCTAGATAAAACGAACTGCTACTCAGCCATAGAAAGGAATAAATGACTGAACTGCAAATAACGTAGATGAATCTCGAAACAGCATCCTGAACCAAGGCGGACATGGAAAGGTGTGTATCGCATGATTTCGTTTATGTGAAGCTTAAGAAAAGGCAACACTAGGCTGGGCGCGGTGGCTCACGCCTGTAATCCTAGCACTCTGGGAGGCTGAGGCAGGTGGATCGTTTGAGCTGAGGAGCAAGACCCCGTCTCTACTAAAAAAATAGAAAGAAAGTAGCTGGCCACCTAAAAAATATATAGGAAAAATTAGCTGGGCATGGTGGTGCATGCCTGTAGTCCCAGCTACTCAGGAGGCTGAGGCAGGAGGATGGCTTGAGCCCAGGAGCTTGAGGTTGCTGAGAGCTAGGCTGACACCATGGCACTCTAGCCCGGGCAACAGAGTGAGACTCTGTCTCAAAAAAATAAAAAAAAATAAAAAGAAAAAAAAGAAAAAGAAGAAAAGGCAACGCTAGTTGACACTGACAGAAAGCAGATAGGTCTTTGCCTGGAACTGAGTGTGGGGAGATTTAAAAGTCAAGGAGGCAATTTTTGGGGTGATGGAAACTTTCTGTATTTTGCTGGTGGTGGTTATGACCTACATGTACATTTTTCAAAAGTCATCAAAGTACAGACAAAACATAGATGCGTTTTATTATATGCAAGTTGACCTCAATAAAGTCAATTAAAACTCACAACAAGAAAACTAGGACAGAATGCAGTTAAATATCAAAACTCCGTAGAGGGTAGGGTGATCTAACCTTCGAGAACTAGACAAAACCGTAAAGAAAAACGTGAACAGATCTGATACATAAAATTGAAAACTTCTGTGTGCAGAAATATTTTAAGGTCAAATAAAATGTGAGATAAAACGTTTGGCGTGATTGCTTACTGGTCCAGGGCTTCCAACTGGAGCGGTGACAAAGTTCGGGAAACGGAGCTGGTGCCCACACAACACTGCCTGTGTGCCTAATGTCGCTGAATTGTACACTTTAAAATGTTTTAAATGCTAAATTTTATGTTATGTGTATTCTACCATACTAAAAAATATTTGCTAACCTCTCACGACATATAAATTGATATAGAAAATACCATAGCGCCCCTTCTGTCGCTGGATAACCCCAGAGAGAGTGGGGACCAGGGTTAGTGGGGGTGGAAGGGTGGGGGGTGGAAGGGTGGGGGGTGGTGGGGAGGCTGAGATGAAATGAGCCAGTCCCCGAGCGCTGCCTACTGAAGTCTCGGGCCAGGTAATTCTTCACTGGAGGGGAGGGTGGGGGACTGTCCTGTGAAAGACACTTAGCAGCATCCCTGGCCCCCACCCACGAGGGTCCAGTAATACCGACCCCCCAAGCATGACAACCAAACATAGCTCCAGACATGGCCCAGTGTTCCCTGGGAATCCTGAATAACCCCAGGTGAGGACTGATGTCCTAAGCCAAGGGGTTTGGTCCCCACCTTGGGAAAATTTGTGGCTCCCCAAATAAAACAAAGTTCAGATCCCTTTGGCCCAACAGAGAGTCTCCTGGGGCTGTGGTCTTGGCTACCACCTGCCTACCCACCCACCCATCCATCCCTCCACCTACCAGAGCAGCTGCCCCTCCTGGGAGGGGCAGCAACAGGTTTCTGCTCCTCAGCTGCAGTCGCTGGGGAGATGCCTCCAACGAGTGCATTCCCTGGGCAGGTTCTCCAGCCCCTGATGGAGACCCGGCCACGGACATGCCGGGCAGAGGCCCCTTGCAGAGGACACCGACCCCTCTGGCCAGTGGAGACCAGGCAGCTCTGGGTTCTGCACCTTCCTCTGTGACTGCGGGTGCCAGGCTGCCCCAGCATGTGTCTGTGGCCGCACCCTGCTCCCCGCTCTGCCGCCACCTCTTAGTTTCCAGTAGGATCAAACACGGTGACCATATCATTCCTGGTCTTGGGATTGACACATGGTAATGACAAGAAAAGTGTGCCTCCCAGCCCCCCGGGGGAGCCCCAGGGCCCCCAGCCCTCCGGCCTCCCGGGGGGTGTGGGGACTGGCCCTGAGAGCATTCCTGTTGGCTCACTTCCCTGCTCGTCTTGCCCTGGATGCAAACCTGTGCCCTCCGTCCCAGCTGCCCTGGCCTGAGCTGAGCGTCCCCTGGTCCCCTCACGGAGCCTGAAGTGACACAGGCTTGGGAAGAAGGTGCAAGTCCTTCATGAGGCTGGACTGTGGAACCTCTGAAGGAGGTCCCTTCTCGGGGTCTTCTGGCTGCCTTGGTAGTAAGTAACAGAAACCTACTCCAGGAAGCTGAAAAGACCCCCCGTCTTCACCGGCCGTAGTGTGCAATCCTGACTCCGCCGCTCTACCCGAGAAGCTCCCCTCTCTCCTGACTGCTCCCACTGGTTTCTGCCTCTTGGGACTTCTCCCAAAGCGCCCAAAGTGTCTTGGGTTAGGGTTGCCAAATTTAGTAAATAAAAGTGTACTACACCAAGGCTGGAGGATGGCTCGAGGCCAGGAGTTCAGGACCAGCTTGAGCAAGAGCGAGACCCCTTCTCTACAAAAAAATAGAACAATTAGCTGGGCGTGGTGGTGCACGCTTGTAGTCCCAGCTGCTTGGGAGGCTGAAGCAGGAGCCCAGGAATTTGAGGCTGTAGTGAGCTATGATGACAACACTGCACTCCTGCCTGGGCCACAGAGGGAGACCCTGTCTCAAAAAAAATAAAAAAGAAAAAAAAATATATGTATATATACACACATTATACCTTGTTCAACTTGAATTTCAAATAAACAATGAATAATTTTTTAGTACAAGTATGTCCTGCGCAGTATTTGGAATACACTTAAACTTTAAAAATTCAGTATTCACGACATAGTTATACTAACAAGAATGCAATGTTTGGGATACACTTACACTAAAAAAGTTGCATTGTTTGTCTGAAATTCAAGTTGAGCTGGGTGTCCTGCCTTGGCCCTGGCAGCCCTACCTGGGAGGTATCGTGGGGCAGAAGGGCAGGAGTAAGCGGGGTTAGGAGTGACTTCTGGCCCTGAGGACCCCGGCTCAGTCCTGGGTGGAACACGGCTGCCCAGGGTCCCCATTCACATGCAACACCCGGCAAAGCAGAGGCTGGCTTGCGGCTCTCCGGCCCTGCGAATGCCCGGTCCAGCTTGGGCCTGTCTCTGGCCCACTCGGCTTAGGGGAGGGGTCTCAGTGTGGCTGCTGCCACCTCAGTCTAGGTGGACTGGGGAGGGTCTCTCGAGGGGAAATTGTGGGCTGGCAGACCCCACAGAAGAGGGTTTCGAGAGCCCCCAGTGGGGAAGCTGCCCCACCCTCTTAGGGAACCGTCCTCACCTGCCCGCAGGAGGTGACTGCCCAGGGCACAGCCTGGCTGTGGCCGCTGCCCCCGCCAGCTTGCAGCAGCCCACCCGGTCCCCAAGGACACTCAGGAACAGACGCAGAGGCAGGGAGTGAGGGCTCTAGGCCTGCACCTGTGGCCCCACACCCACCCCGGGGCCAGACTCTTTGGAGACCAAAGAGGGGAGTGTGCCCTAAGGAGGCCGAGGGAGGGCAGGTCCGAGGACAGGCTGGTCGTTGTCAGGCAGAGCAAAGCACCGCCGTTCTGGATGGGGAGGAGGCCCGGAGGGGGCTGCACAGTCACGGGCTGCGATGGCACCCAGGGGCAGCACGGGCGTCCCCAGGGATGTGCCGGCACGAGTCCAGCGCAGAAACTGGGTAGAACCCAGGAAGGACTTCCCGGCGGGGTGGCAGGAGGACTTGGACTCTCCCAGCGTTGGCTGTGGTTGGGTTGGGGTGGACCAGAGCCCCCGCTGCCCATCGCCCCAGGCCGCCCGCAGTCCCCCTCGGCGCCGGCCCCCAGCTCTGCGCCCGCCCCGGCAGCGGCCTCCCTGCATCGGCTCCAAGTGGGCACCTGCCCCAGAGAAGCCGTCACCCCAGGGCCAGAGAGCCTCGAGGGAGGGGTCTTAGTCAGCCGGGGCCCCCACCCCTGTCGTTTTCCCCTCAGGCAGGTGGGATCCCGTGTGCTCCCCTGGGGGGCAGGGAGACCAGGTGACCCCAGGCTGCAGGCGGCAAGGCCAGAGCAGCAAGTCCCCGTGATGAATAAAGTTTCTGCCAACATGTGAGCCGTCGTGGTCCCGTCACCAAGGCAGTGGGCTCCAGGCCTCTGAGCTCCCACACCCCCGTTCTGACCCTTTGTTGGAGCACTGAGCCTCTCCCTGCCCCTCACAAGGCGGTGGCTGCTATGGGAGGGGGGGCGTCAGTGCTGTCACTTTTCAAGTCAACACCGTCCCCTCCCTGACCACCCTTGCTGCACCAGGAGGCATCAAGCGCAGGGTCCCCCTCCCCAGGCAGCTGCCCACCCCAAGAGAGGGTCAGGCTTCTCTTTAGTACTGAAGACAGAGCTCCCTTCCAGCAAGCCAGGGCCAGGAAACTAATTAAGCCCCAGAACGTGTCCTCTGGCCCCAAAGAGCAGTTGGCAAGGTCAGACAGGAGGTCCCCAGTGCACGCCAGCGACTTGTCATCCCTCATGCAGGAAGGAAAGGAGTTTCTCCTCCTGCCGGGCACCTGCAGACACACTTATCAAAGTGTTTTCCTAAGTGTGTCCTGTGCCTGTGCCACACTCAATGGCGAGTCGGAAAACAATCCGCGTTGTGAACTAGCGACGGGAGTGGGTTTCAGGATGTCTGTGACAACTGCAGCCTGTGAGGTCGGTGAGGTCACGTAGATATTGGAGGAAACGCGACATGCCCAGCAGAGGACAATAGGAATAAAGAGGTCATTGTGTTTTTCACATCCCAGTTCATGGAATCCCTGAAGTTTGTCCACAGACCCGAGGCTAAGAAGGAACTCGCCAGCAGCCTTTACAACTAGACAGAAACACACAGCAGAGAAGAGAAGGGAAATGTCAGTGTGAATCTCACGCAGAAAGGTGAGGGTTGGTTGGGGAATCTTTGCCCCAGCCTGGGGATCAGGGCCCGGACTTTGCAGCTGGACCCCCTCGAGTGGAACCCCTCCCTGGCCACATACCGCTGAGTGGGATGAGTCACTTTGCTCTCTGTGCCTCAGTTTCCTCATTGTGCAAATGGGGACAATAGGTGTCTGACCCCTATATTATTGTGAGCAGGGACTTTAGACGGGGTCCCCGGAAGAGGGCCTGGCACATCCCTGATCACTGAGGGCTTGGCTACGGCATTGGACGGCTGTGTTTCTGGCGTCATGAATGTAATGAATTCATTCCTTCAATTCATGGTCAAAATGGTTTGAAGCCTTATCCCTGGGGGATGCTGGCCTTGGCAAGCCTGACATGGGATTCGAGGTTTGGGAACGGGGATACGAAGAGTGGGCCAGGTCTAGGGCCCTTATTAGTTTCCTGTGCTGCTGTAGGAAATGACCGTGCTTTGAGGGGCACTGTCCCCAGCTATCTCCGGCTCTGGCCTTTGCCCAGAGATCTCTCGAGCTGGAACACCCTCCTCCCCTTGTCTCCACTCAGCCAATTCTCCCTCATCCTTTAAGACTTAGCTCAGACAGCACCTCCTCCAGGAAGACTTCCCTGAAGCACACCCTCACCACCTCTCCTCTGGGCAGCTGCCCACACACAGCCACTGCATGTGTGCCCATCAGTGCAGGTGCTGCCGTGACCTGCCGCCATCTGCTTCTGCATCTGCCCCCACGGGGCGGCCAGCCCCGCATCTGCACACCTGGCCTCTTCTGTGCACCCCCAGGGCCCGGGGAGCCCGGTGTGGACGCCCTTGGCAAATGACTGCTGCGTGAATGGGTGAACGCGGGGCTTCCCTGAGGCCCCCTGGCCACTCGGAGAAGCCTGGCACTGAGCCCGGCCCGGAGAGGCAGCGGGATGGGCCTGGGGGCCGGGGCAGTGGTGGCCCTGGAGGCAGACTCCTCAGTCTTTGCAGGCAGGCCCCGCGACCTTGGCGGAGTCACCCCTGCCCCACCCTTCAGCTTGGTTCTCTGGGCTCCAGGCCCGGGAGCTTTGTGCCCCAGGAGGCGGGAAGGCTTTGGCAATGCTGGTGGTACCCAGGACCCAAGCACCACACTGGACGCCCTGTCCCTGCAGAAGCTTTATTTATTGGTGACGTCAGATTCAGCGTCACAACTCCGTTACCCCAGGACTGTTAGCCACCACACCCCAGCTGGCTTCAGTGTTAGTGACTTTGCACACTGCCCTGTAACTATGTGCTGACAAGTTAGGTGGTAGTTTGTGCCACAGTGGTGTCCTCCACTAGCGGAAAATCCCAGGTAAAGCCGATGCCCTTGAGGCCGAGGAGTCCATACTGGCCGAAGATGCCCGTGAGCACCTGTCCCGGTTGGCTGGGGTAGGCAGAGAACTCCTTGCCAGCGATCTTCCCAAAGGAGAGGCAGCCTCTTAGGTTGGTGCACACAGACAGGAAATGGACTAACATGTCGAATGAGCCGTGGATCTCGGTGATGTACTCGCCCGGCCACAGGAGGAGTTCCTGGCTCGTCCCACCCGAGGCGCCACGTCGATCATCCCAGCTGTCTCCAAATTTCACCTGGATACTGCGAGGGGGGTGAAGTTTGAACCCCTGCCATCTGGGGTGACCCAGCCCCTCCCCGAGCCTCCATGCTCCCACCCTCCCCTCCTGACACAGGGACAGCAGCCCTGGCAGAGTTTGGGTCCCCGAGATGGACCTGCTGGCCTCAAACCCTTGCCCTGCCACTGTCAGGCCCGTGACCTTGAGCTGGTCACCCAGGATCTCCAGGACTCAGCTCCTCATCTGCAGAGCGGGGGTGGTTGTTGGAGGCGTCACCCAGATCGTGGTAGGAGAGCCCGTGTGGGCCAGGTCGTCACGGCCCTCAGGAGGGGCCGCAGCTGTCCCGGCGGCTCACAGCGGGGCTGTCCCTGGCCAAGCTGGGGCCTCCTGAGCCCGAGTCACTCCCAGCGGAGCAGCTCTGGGGCTGATGAGTAGGTGACTTCCCACACTCGCCAGCCTGGCCAGCTCGCCCTCCTAGACCAGCCCAGGGAGCAGGGCCAGGACGTACCGTGGAGTAGGAGGGAGGGGGCAGGTGAGGGGAGAGGAGGTGGCTGAGGAACAGGGACACATGGAAGGGAGGTGTCCAGGGGCTCTAAGGGCCCAGCTGGCCTCACGGAGTCCCCAGGAGCCAGGCAGGACGTTCCCAGGCTCTGGCTGCACTGGGATGGGGTGTTGGGCGGTGGCCGGGAGCCCACTCACCTTTTGATGTTGTTAATAGCACCGATGAACACCCGCAGCCCCGTGATTTCATGATCGTAGTACTCAGAGGTACTGAAATAAGTGCCTCCTCCCAGCCCGTACTGCCCTGCAGGGAGGAAAGAAACGGGAGAGGAGCCCACACCACGGGGATAGGCAGGTGGGCTCTGCAGCACAGGGGACATGCCCCTCCGGGCAGATAGGGTGGCCTGTGACCAGAGTCCACCTGTGACAAGGGCTGGGGTGAGTCCCGTGCCCTCCCGGATGGAGAGGGGAGGTGGCCACCTGGGCCGGGCGGGGGGACCAGCGGGACTTACGGGCGGCCCAGCAGGGGCGGCTCCCCAGGAGGGCGAGAGTCAGCAGCAGCAGCATGGCCCGTGGCGCGTCCAGGGCTCCGGGGAGAAGAGCGGAGGCCTCCCGACTCCCACCGGGACCGTCTGCGCCAGGGAGTCTTGCTGTGCCTGGGTGCCCTCCACCTGCCCTTTATACCCTCCGAGCCCCGTGGGCCCCTGTCCAGAAGGAAGGAGCGAGGGGCCACCAGGGCCAGGAAGGGGCTGGGCGGCGGGACTCTTCCTGGGGGAGGCTCCCGGTCGTGCAGTGTTTGCTGTCCTGGCCCTGCAGCCTACATAAACAGCACTGGGGACAGTGACAGGCATTTCACGTTCACCTCTGGGTTCTCTCTCCTCAGCACCTGCACAGACCTTGACTGCAGAGGAGGGGAGAGGTTTGCTCGGAGCCTTGTCCAGCCCAGCCAGACAGGATTGAGCCCGGGCAGTGGCAGGTCAGGTGCCCACAGATGCTCTGCCACGGGGGACCTGGACGCAGGACCCCTCCAGGCCCAGGCAGCTCCTGCTGTCTGCCAGGCTTTCTGGCGCCCAGCCGGGCTCCCCGCTGACCCTGAGAGCCAGGGTGGACGGTCCAGTTCTTTGTGCCCTAAGCAGGGGCTCAGGGGCACTGCAGACCCTGGCCCTCCATGTCTTGTCCTCGGAAGGTGGCCGTGGTCTCTCCTGTGTGCCGGGTCTAGGCACAGGGGGATGAACCTGGCTTGATGGGTTTACGGGCCCCGGGAGGGAAGGGCACCAAAGGTGCGGTCAGTGCCCTGACAGGGGGTGGAGGGGCGGGGGCGGGCCATTGTCCCGGGCAGGCCTTCTGAGGGCGCCTACGGCCAGGCCGTGGGTCCGCCTTACCCAGGCGACAACAGGGCACGCTGGGAGGGATCCTATGAAGGTGGGCAGGGACCCCTGTTTGCATAAAACCCCTGTCTGGAGATGTTTCATTCCAAGGAATTTGAAGGAACCAAAGCCACCCGTTTGGGAAGGAACTGGGGTCTGGGGAAGTGGTCGGGTCGTAGGATAAGGATGGGGACAAGGGACAAAGGTCCTCAGACACCCACCCGCGAGCAGGTCGAGGGGACCGAGAGCTCAGTGGAGGTTCCATGCGTGTCCTGTGCACAGCTGGGGTGACGTGGCGGCTGAAGCCCAGGCTGTGCCCGGGGCCTCCGACCCTGGGGCGACGGCCTCGGGGTGGGGGTCATCAGCGCAGCGCCAGAGCCGGATGCCGCCCAGGCCCGACCTCGCTGCGCGCTGGGGTGGGACACGGGGCGCTTGCGTCACCGCTTTGTGCTGTCATGGCCTCACCTGCTCTGCCGGGATAACGACAGAACCTACTCAGCGGCGGCCGTGAGGACCCAGGGCACTCGCCACGGAAGGGCCGGTCACCCGCAGTTTGCCTTCGCGCCGTGCGGGCAGGTGTGCTAAGTTCTTCTCTGGAAAGAGCAAAATTAGAAACACCGGACGTGTCCACCCAGAGACGGCTGAGTGCACACTGGGGGGCATCCTCCCTGGGGGGCTGTGCGGGGGTGGGGAGGGCAGCAGGCCCGCTGTCCCCGCATGTCCAGATGCCCCACATGCGTCCAAGGAAAGGGGGTGCAGAGAATGGCTCCGTCTGGGCACAGCCTGACTCTGCAGGTGCTGGCTCAGCAGGAACAGGGGACACCGGTCTCATGGGTCTCACAGGGATGACAGTGGAGGACGGACCGCAGGCGGGGCACTTCCATCACCTGCGCCAGGTGCCTGCGCCAGGGTGGGCAAACGGTGGCTCGGGCCAAACCAGCCTCCACCCGCGTCTGCACAGCGCAGGAGCCACAAGTGCGTTTTACATGTTAAAACTGTTAGGAACAATAAACAATGATGTTTTATGAAAGATGACAATTCTTTGAGATTCCGATGCGGGTGTTCACAGGCGCTAGCAGCCCACGGCCACGTGCCTTCAGATCCCCGTCGAGGCCTCGAGAGGAGCCTCCTTCGCGGAGGCGGAGGGGGAAGAGGCCGAAGCTCTCGGCAAGCGCAGCTCTGGGGCCGGAGCGGGAGCCGGGGGCTGCTCAGAGCGGCTGCTGTCCTGGCCCAGCCCAGCCCGAGGGCACTTTTCCTGGTGTGGCTGCCAGCCCCGTCGCCTTCCTTCTCACTGCAGGCTGGCAGGGTTGGTGCCCAGGAGGGTCCGTCTGGCCGGGACTCCAGGAAGCGGCCGCTGGGGTGGCCTGGGGGCCGGAGGAGCAGACAGTGGCCAGCCTGGCCAGAGGAATCCGGGACCTGCCCAAGTGCACACTGGGGGTGCATTTCCAGAGTGCACCAGGCGGTGAGCACAGATGCACCTGCACACGTGCACTTGAACATGCACGATGCACACGTGAGGGCTACCCAAACACACACAGAGCCCGCAGACACGATACACTCCTGCAGCCCTGTGTGCGCAGGCTTGCCGGGTAGCCCACCTGGTGGGAGGTTCCGGTTCTACAGAATCCTGCCCACCTCTCCCCCCACCCCCCGTCCACCCTGGCCCAGTGCTGGCCCTGAGCCACGCTTGGGGACACTCAACACAGGCCCTTTGTCCCTCGGGATCAGGGCTCTCCAAGACGGGGATTTACTGAGCATTTATTTCCTGGCCCGGGCACGCCCCAGTCCCAACTCTGCCAGGACACGACAATGAGGCCTTCTCCTGCCAGCAGTGGTGGGCCCTGGGCTGGCTGGCCCTGGTGTCAGGGGTTGGGTTAGCGGCACTCGGCCCTGGGACCCCTGCCCTCCACGTGTGGGGCTTGGAAGCCGCCTCTGAGGCCTGGGGCTCAGCAGACAGAGTGTCTCCATCTGCAGCGCCCTCAGAGCCGCGGGGGCCTCGCGGGAAGCCCCAGCCTCAGAAGGAGGGCGGAGCCTGTGCCCCTGGCTCAGGTCT
This sequence comes from Lemur catta, assembly GCF_020740605.2. Taxonomy (NCBI): domain Eukaryota; kingdom Metazoa; phylum Chordata; class Mammalia; order Primates; family Lemuridae; genus Lemur; species Lemur catta. The sequence continues at coordinate 2,099,488 of NC_059129.1, forward strand.
GGGGCAGGCCTGGCAGATCCCTGGAGCCTTGGGGACAGGAGAGCAGAGCCTGCCTGGTGGGGGAGGGAGCAGTCAGAGCAGAGGGGCATTTCTGTCCCCTCCCAGGGAAGGCCCTCGGCTGTCAGGAAGGAGCCGTGAAAGGGGAAGGCACGGGGACAGTTGGGGTATAATTCCTGAAACAGCACGCCCAGCCCCTTTTCCAATGGGACTCTGATCGGTGCCACACTCTGTGCTAGGTGTCGCATCTGCACACACTTCTCCCCAGACAAAGTCAACACTTGCACTGGACAACAAGGACACCGAACCACCTATTGTCCATCTCTGTGATTTTGATTACTCTGAGCACCTCGTATAAGTGGAATCTTACAGAACTTGTGTTCTTGGACTGGCTCATTTCACTGAGTGTTCTCAAGGTTCAGTCATGTCATAGCATGTGCCAGAATTTCCTTCCTTTTCAAGGCTCAACAATATTCCATTGTTCATGTACAATACAATCCACTAATCCACTCATCCGTCCGTGCACACTCGGGCCGCGTCCCTGTTCCAGCAGCTGTGAGTAGCGCCACTGTGAAGATGGGATGCGATCATCTCTTCCCAACCCTGGTTTCAGCAGGGTGTGGACTCAGACATGGATTGCTGCACCCTGTGGGAATTAATTCTATGTTTAACTTTTTGAGGAAGTGCCATACTGTTTTCCACAGAAACTGCACCATTTTACATTCCCACCAACAGTGAACAAGGGTTCCAATTTCTCCACATCCTACCAAGACTTGTTGTTTTCTGTTTACATGTTTGTAACCATCCAAGTGGGTATGAGGTGGTAGCTGATTGCAGTTTGCATTTGCATTTATTGCTGATTAGGGATGCTGGGCACCTTTCCCTGTGCTTATGGGCCATTTGTGCATCATCAGAGAAGCGTCTACTCAGGTTGTTTCTCTATTTTTGAATTGAGTGTTAGGAGTTTTCTCTCTCTCTCTCTTTTTTTTTTTTTTTTTTTTGAGACAGCGTCTCACTCTGTTGCCCTGGCTAAAGTGAGTGTCGTGCAGTCAGCCTAGCTCACAGCAACCTCAAACTCCCGGGCTCAAGCGATCCTCCTGCCTCAGCCTCCCAAGTAGCTGGGACTACAGGCATGTGCCACCATGCCTGGCTTATTTTTTCTATATATATTTTTAGTTGTCCAGCTAATGTGTTTCTATTTTTAGTAGAGTAGGGGTCTCACTCTTGCTCAGACTGGTCTCAAACCCCTGAGCTCAAACGATCTGCCCACCTCGGCCTCCCAGACTGCTAGGATTACAGGTGTGAGCCACAGTGCCCGGCCAGTTTTCTATATACTCTGGTAACAATCCCTACCAGATGTTTGATTTGCAAATATTCTCTCCTATTTTACACTAGTTTGACACACAAAACGTTTCCATTTCCAAGAAGGCTAATTTGTCTATTTTTTTCTTTTGTTGCCTGCGACTTTGCTGTCATGTCTAAGAAGTCGCTGCCAAATCCAACATCATGAAGCTTCTGCCCTATGGTTTCTGCTAAGGCTTTTGTAGTTTCAGGTCTTACATTTAGGTCTTTGATCTGTTGTGCGTTAATGTCTGCACTTGCTGCGAGGTCAGGGTCCAGTGTCATTACTTTGCATGTGGATGGTCAGTGTTCCCAGCACCATTTGTTGAAAAGCCTGTCCTTTCCCCACTGAGTGGTCCCGTCCAATCATGTGACCGCGCGTGCGAGGGTTTATTTCCAGGCTCTCTGTTCTACTCCATTGATCTGTGTGTCTGTATGTACGCCAGGACCACCCTGTGTGATACTGTAGGTTTTTACCTAGGTTTGAAATGAGGAAGCGTGAGTCCTCTGGCTTCGCTCTTTTTCAAGATTGCTTTACTACTCGGGGCCCTTGAGATTCCGTGGGAATTTTAGGATGGGCTGCTGCTTTCTGCAAAATGACCCATTGGAATTTTGATGAGGATTGCATTGAATCTGCCATCGGTTTGGGCGGCATTGACACCTCAGCAATATGAATCCTCCCACTCCATTAGCATGAGATGTGCGTCCTTTTATTTTGATGTCTTCTTTAATTTCTTTCAGCAACATTTTATCATTTTCATTGTACAAATTTTTCATCTCCTTGGTGAGATTCCTTCCTGAGTACATAATTCTTTTTGGTGCTATTATAAAAGAAGTTGTTTGTGTAATTTCCCTCTTAGTTATCCTTGTTAGTGAATACAAATACAAGTGATTTTTGTGTGTTCACTTTGTATCTTGCTACATTGCTGAATTCATATTAGTTCTAACAGATTTTTCGGTGGAATCTTGAGGGTTTTCTACACACAAGATCATGTCATCTGGAAACAGGGTTAATTTTTTACTTCTTCCTTTCCAATTTGGACGCCTTTTATTTCTTTTTCTTGCCTAATTGCTCTGTCTAGAACTTCAGTACTATGCTGCATAGAAGTGTTGAGAGCAGGCAGCCCTGGTATACTCGGGGTTTTGACTGATGCATATGTCTGTGTAACCCAGACTCCTTCCAAGATATAGAACTTGACTTTGACCCCAGAAAGCTCCCCTCTGCTGGATCCCAGTTAATTCTTCCCCCTCCCACCTCCAGGCAACCACTGTTCACCTCCAAAGTTCTTAACCACGTGACAACTCAGGCAGCACAGCTGTCTTAGGAATACATGGAAAATGAAATTGATCCAACCAAGAGAGGAGCCAAAATAAAGATCTTACATGGTAAACTGAGTTTATTTACATACAGAACAAATATGAAGCATCTGTTACAGAGCAGACTAGGAAAGTTATAAACGTTAACAACCTACAAACAATATGGAACTACCCAGAATTTCTATGGCTGCCAGAATAAATCACCACAAACTTGGTGGCTTCAAACAATAGGAATTTATTGTCTCACATTTCTGGAGGCCAGAGGTCGAAATGAAGTTGGGACACGGGGCTGTGTCCCCGCAAAGACTTCAGGGGAAGGTCCGTCCCTCCCTCTCCCAGGTTCTGGGTCTGCGGGTGCCCTGGGCTTGGAGACGCTTCACTCTCATCTCTGCCTCCATCTTCAGGTGGCCTTCTCTTCGTCCCTGTGTCTCCTTCTCTGTCATTCATAAGGACACCTCCCCTTGGATTTAGGCCTGTTCTCTCCTGGATGGTCTCCTCTCCAGATCCCTGCCTTAATGACTTCTGCTATGACCCTTAGGCCAAATAAGGTCTCATTCTGAGGCTCGGGGTAGACATAGCCCTTTTGAGGAAGCCACAATTCAACCCACTCTAGGGAGTTCCCCAAACGATGAGCTTGAGGTTTGCCTGGGCTCACTGTGTCCCAGCTGGAAGCCCCCAAGTCCCACACTGAGACCCCTGCTCCCATCAACGCAGCCCCATCGGGCCCCTTCCTCCGAGGGGCCCCTCACGCTGGGGTCCAGCGCTCTGGGAGAATTACTCCCTCGTGAACATCTGCTTGTTGTTCTCTAGAGTTTGCAGCAGTCTGGGAGAGGCAGGTACGTGTGTCTAGTCCTCAGTCCCGACCTGACCTATGCCCTGTCCGCCCTTCCTCTGCCGGTCTTACAGCCTGCCGTTCCCAACAAAGATTTCTGGAATGGTGTTCAAATGATATGGTTATTTTCAGATGGTGGGAATTAGGACACTTTTCTTTCTTTTCTTTTTTCTTTCGTTCTTGCTTGAGACAGGGTCTCGCTCTGTTGCCCAGGCTGGAGTGCAGTGGGGTCATCACAGCTCACTGCAGCCTCACACTGCCGGGCTCAGCCTCCCCAGTAGCTGGGAACACAGCTGAGCACCCTAGCTAATCGTTCCCTTCCCTCCTGCCTTCCTCCCTTCTCGTCCCATCTCCTTCCCTTTCTTGAGATGGGGTCTCCCACGTTGCTCAGGCTGGTCTCCACCTCCTGGCCTCAGGCCATCCTCCCGCCTCGGCCTCCCACAGCGCTGGGATTACAGCGTGAGCCCCCGCGCCCGGCCCCATTATATTCTTTGTGTTACTTTAACTGAAAGAAAATTGTACCAATCTTACAAAAACTAAGTGATTATTCTTTTTACAACGGAGGTGCGATTTCCTACGTGTGGGCTCCCAGGGCCGAGCAAGCGGGAGGCGTCAGTGTCGGGAGCAGACTGGGCCGCGGGTCCCCTGCGCCGCCGGGGCGGGTGCGGGGCCTCTGCCTCGAAACCCTGAAAAGTGGGACGCCCCTTTGACTGCGACATCGCACACGTAGGACGTCGATCCCGGGACCGAGGACGAAGGGCTGCCAGGCTCTGGAAAGGGAGGGCGCGGGGCAATGGCCGCAGCGACACTCGTCGCCAGCCCAGCGCCAACACCGGGGGCGGTTAGCAGTTGGTTCTGGGCATTTTCCAACCTTTCCTCTTCATGCCCCTTCTGCCGACTGTGTTTTCTAAGAAGCGCGCGTGGTGTCCCGCCGTGGGAAGCGAGTCGGGCTCCGCGGGGACGTGCGCGGCTCCCGCCGTCCCGCACCGCGCGGCAACTCCGCGGCGGCCTCGGCTCAGCGCGCCCCCTGGCGTCCCGCGGGCGCACTGCAAGGGCCTGAGGCCACCCGGAAGGCGCAGGATGCGCGACTCGGGGGTCCTGGGGCAGGGAGGGCCCGGGAAGGGGAGGCTCTCTTCCTCTCAAAGTCCTGCCAGCTGGGCATATGCATTGATGCTGGTGATGACAATGACGTCAAATTACTGTAAGAGGTCTTGGAAAATGACCCCCTCCCTGGGTCATTTTTTTTTTTTTGACCTAGAAGCATAGATTCAAGGTGTCCTGAATGTACCCACCCATGGGCTTTTTCTTTCTTTCTGTTGTTGTTCTCTCCCTGGTGCCTCAGACTTCACCAGTGAAAGCTGATGAGCAGACTTAATGATCTTCCCCTGGGACTTCCTGACCACTCGCCATGCACCACCCACAGCTGAGCGTTGGATCGGACCCCCTGCAGCCCCCATGACTTCAGGCCTCACAGGCCTGACCTGCGGTGCACAACCCGCTCTGGAAGCCCTGGCCCTGGGTTGGTCCGGGAAGGGGATTTGAGGCTGCCCCTCCGGTTCTCCTGGCTGAGTCATCCATGGTAAAATTCCTTTCTCCTTGGTGATTCTTGTGGTCTCAGTAATTGGCTCTCTGTGCAGCAAGGAATCCGACCTGGGTCAGACCCCTTTTGGGTTTTGTAAGGTAAGTATAGCCAGCATATGCACAGGCCTTACTCTGGGCCCGGTGTTCCTATGATTGTGTCATGTCGTCACTCATTTCATCCTCACAACAGTCTACAAGATAAGTACAACATTTGAAATACAAAAATGCTAAGTACTGAGACATTCAATAACTGAGTTCATGTACATACTAAGGGATAGGAGCAGGATTTGAACCTAGGCAGTGTAGCTCTGTGGATACTGCAAAGATGGCGACAATTCTTCATAGCTCTTACCATGAGGAGATGGAATCAGGTTTTCCACCCTGTGTGTGTGAGCTGGCCTTGAGACTTGCTGTCGGCTAAATGAAGTGAAAGTGTCATTGTATGAGTTCTGAGGCCTGGCATCTTCTGCTTTTGTGGCTCTTGGGACCCCTCCCACCAATGCCATCTGACTAAGCCAAGCTGGCCTGCTGGAGAGTGAGCCACCACGTGGAGATGAGCTGAGGTGTCCTAGCCCACAGCCAGCCCCCACCAGCCAGCACATGACTGAGGTAAGCAGAGCGTGGCCCAGAATAGAACTCATAGCTGAGTCCAGCCCAAAATGCTGACACAGAAAACTGTGAGTCAAATAAATGGTGGCAACTCTGGTGGTCTCAGTAATTGGCTCTGTGTGCAGTGAGTAATTGGACCTGGGTCAGACCCCTTTTGGGTTTGGTAACAGTGGATTTAAGCCACTGAAGTTTGGTATGATTTGTTATGCAGCAAAAGCTAACTGACACAGGCTCCAAAATGTAGGTTCTTCTATATATTAGTGCCTTGTATGGTAAGGAGTCAATAAGTATTGCACCATTTTGCATTCCCATGAGCAGTGTTTGAGTTCTGATTTATTCACATTCTCACCCACACTTGTTTTCTATTTTGTTTTGTTTTGTTGTTGTTTTAAAGTTGAAGCTTTCCTCGTGGATGTGAAGTGGTATTTCATTGTGGTTTTGGTTTAACTTTCCTTAAACACTAATGATGTTAAACATTTTCATTTGCTTGTTGGCCATTTGTATATCTTCTCTGGGGAAATGTGTGTCCAAGTCCTCTGCCCGTTTTCTAACTGGACCATCTGCTGTTGTGTTGCTGTGGAGTTGTAAGAGTTCTTCAGACATTCTAGATATTAAACTTTTAATACATGATTTTGAAATATTTTCTCCATCCTATAGGTTTTCTTGATAATGTCCATTGATGCCAACAATTTACATGTTTATGCAGTCTAAGTTGTTATTGTTTTCATTTCTTGTGCTTTTGGTGTGAAATCTGAGAATCCATTGCCAAATCCTAGATCATGAAGATTTACCCTTAGTTTTCTTCTTCTAGTTTTATGGCTTTAGCTCTTATATTTGGATCGTTGATCCATTTTGACTGAATTTTTATATATGCAATGAGGTATATGGAGTGAGGTAGGAATCCAATGTTATTATTTGGCATGTGGTTATCCAATTGTCCCATCACCGTCTTTTAAAGAATCAATTCTTTCCTCATTTGACAGTCTTGGTACGCTAGTCATAAATCAATTGACCATAGATATCTGGGTTCATTTAGGGACCATATTATATTCCATTGGTAATTATGTGTTTACAATGTGGCCACGTCCACACTGTTTTAATTACTGTAGCTTTGTTTACATTTTGAAATTGGCTGGGAGCAGTGGCTCATACCTGTAATCCCAGCACTTTGGGAAGCTGAGACAAGAGGATTGCTTGAGGCTAGGAGTTTGAGACCAGCGTGGGCAACATAGCAAGACTTTGTCTCTACAAAAAAAAAAAAAAAAAATCAACTGGATGTGGTGGCCCATGCATATAGACCTATCTACTTGGGAGACTGAGGAAGGAGAATTGCTTGAGCCCAGGAGTTTGAGGTTGCAGTGAGCTATGATCGTGCCATTGTACTTCAGCCTGGGTGACAGAGCAAGACCCCATCTCAAAAAAAAAAAAAAGGCAAGGGAGTCCTCTAACTTTATTTTAATCTGTTTCCTACTGCTCTAACAGAATACCACAGTCAGAATAACTTAAAAAGAAAAGATGTTTATTTGCTTTGTGGTTTTGAAGACAAGGAAGTGCGAGAACATGACACTGGCATCAGGTGAGTCTTCCATGAAGAAAGGCAAGGAAGTGGACAAAACCAAGACAGGATGGAGGCTAAACTTCATCCTTTTATTGGGAACCCACTCCCACGATGACAGCACTAATCCACTCAGGCAGGCAGAGCTCTCATGACCTTGTCACCTCTTAAAGGTCCTAAGTTTTAATGCCATTGCAGTGGCAATTATTTCAATGTAAGGTTTGGAAGAGACATTCAAACCATATCAGGGGAGGCTGCCAACCAATAGTGTTTTCTCCACAGCACCCCCAGCCCCAGCCTTCACAGCCCATGACACGCTGGAGCTACTATTGTTCTTCCATCAATTACCTTCCGACTTGAACTGACAGAAGGTTCTGTTGTTTGCAACCAAAACCTGGATAATGACTTAGGAGTTAAGGTGGGGTCTGGGCCTGAACTGGACATGAGCAAACAGGAGGGAGTTGTCTACAAGTCCACTTGGGTTCACAGAAAGCTCTGCAAGCATCAACTTGAACATACATAATCTTTATTAGCAATCAAGACAGAGAGGACTGGAGCTAGATCCAGCAGTGCCCATGACCTAGGGGAGCATGCCAAGGCTGTGGTGCCTGCTGCACCCTCACAGCCTCTGGTGGACCCAGACCGGCTGCAGAAGTTGGGAGGACCACAGCAGAGTGAGGAGCAGCAGTAACCTGGAGAAGTCTGGCCTGGATGTACTGCAGGACATGACCTTCTGGATCCAGGTGAAGTGCCTACTGACGTTGGCGTAGACACCGGGCCG